>NC_137100.1:57182191-57782191 GCF_949357685.1 Gobio gobio | reverse complement strand
GAAAGGTCCATGAGCTGGAACTCGAAATCGGATCACTCGAGCTGCCCACAAGGCTGTAAGCGCAGACGGTAGGACATTATATTCAAATTGACTACAATGTTTTATTCTCCATCATTCAATGCATATTGCCTGTACATAAATTAACCTTTATGTTATGTCATCAGAGATTCAAATCTATGAATAAAAATATTTATTGCATTTATGAAGAAAATTCTCAGCACCCAAGCCTATACACAAGGTGTATAGTGTCTTTTGGCGGATTGCCATCAACAGCCTTTAGGATTGTTTGTGATTTGGTCTTAGTGATTTAGGAGTCCTTTTACTCCTTTTCATAGATTTAGGAGCTGGTTTTAGCACTAAAATGCTTTGTGAAATACTCTTAGAGCTAAAATTTAGGAGTCCTAAAATTAGGACTGACACGGCCATTATTTTTAAGAGTTTCTCCTAAATCTGCAAGTTAGGAGCTACTTTTAGCCTGAAAGGGTTAGTTCACCCCCCAAAAAATAAAAAATTAGCCCATGATTTACTCACCCTCAAGCCATCCTAGGTGTATATGACATTCTTCTTTCAGACAAATACAATCAGAGTTATATTAAAAAATGTCCTGGTTAATCCAAGCAGTGAATGGGAGTCCAAAACGTGCATCCATCCATTATAAAAGTAAGTAACTCCAATTTTATTTGCCTGAAAGAAGAATGTCATATACACCTAGGATGGCTTGAGGAGGGTGAGTAAATCATGGGCTAAATTTCATTTTTGAGTGAACTATCCCATTAAGTTATGTGAATACGGCCCCTGAAGTTTTAACCCATATGTTTATCTCATTATGAATTCTTAGGCTAAATCTGATATCAAGAATCATTTTAATAAATACATTTTATTAATTGGGAATATTTGTAAATATTTATAGTGTGATTGTCACTTTTTTAGTATAGTTGGTCAAAATTGTTAAAGGGATAGTTCACCCAAAAATGAAAATTAGCCCATAATTTACTCACCCTCAAGTCATCCTTGGTGAATATGACATTCTTCTTTCAGACGAATAAAATCTGAGTTATTACATAAATCCAGGCTAATCCAAGCATCAGAATTGGATTTATAGTTGCTCTGTTTTAAAGTCCATAAAAAGTGCATCTGCCCATCAAATAACGTTCTCCACACGGCTCTGTGGTGTTAATAAAGGCCTCCCAAGCGAATCGACGCGTTTGTGTAAGAAAAACATCCATATTTAAAACTTTATAAAGTAAACTTTCGGCCTCCGCCTTCCATGGAAAATTGTTGAATGTTGAAAGTGAAACTCAAGATGCGTTCGTGACGTCATGACGAGCGGACCTGGTCGCGTTAGTCTTTCGATCGGCAGGGGAACTTTCAACAATTTTTCCATAAATTGAACAGGGAAGGCGGTCGGCCAAAAGTTTACTTTATAAAGTTTTAAATATGAATATTTTTCTTACACAAACACATCGATTCGCTTCAGAAGGCCTTTATTAACATTTTCTTACACAAACGCATCGATTCACTTCAGAAGGCCTTTATTAACATTTTCTTACACAAACGCATCGATTCACTTCAGAAGGCCTTTATTAACACCCCAGAGCTGCGTGGAGCAGTTATTTGATGGACAGATGCACTTTTTATGGACTTCAAAAACAGAGCAACTATTAAATCCAATTCTAATGCTTGGATTAGCCTGGACTTTTGTAATATAACTCTGAAAGAAGAATGTCATATACACCTAGGATGACTTGAGGGTGAGTAAATTAAAGGCTAATTTTCATTTTTGGGTGAACTATCCCTTTAAGTTTAAGTGAAAGACTTAAGAACTTATCATACAACGTTTAAAGCTTTTACATAATGCAATATAGATTTTCTGTGAACATAAAACATGAATCATGACAAGGAGCAAAAAGAAATGACGAACAAAAAACTAAAGTCCAAAATCAACACCTTTTTATTTATTTCATAAAGGATGAGTGCAAAGAAAGAGCTTGTGATGTGTACCAGTCGCTAAGCCATGGACCATAAGGCATCAGTAAATACAAGCTTTATATATACTTACAACAAATACAGAATACAAAAACTCAATCATGGAGGCCATCAAAGAAATCTGCGAAGACACGCACACAATATCAGAAAAGAAACGTAAACCAGAGCGATGGTAAATAATCAACGACCACCAAGTAAATGCATGGATGGATGGATAGTAGGACAAAAGAAAAGAAAAGAAAACAACGTTAACAACAACACACACACACACAGGACAATTCATACATTCATAATGGGGCAGAAATAGATGACAATGAGGTCGGATTCAGTGACTGGAATATTAATTACAGCAACAGATTATTAAGCAAAATCTACAGCCTGTTAAATAGGCCTGATATGGAAGCTGCTAATAATGGTCGTTAACAAGATCCCATCTTCTCGTGATTTCCCATCATTCCCAGCGTGAAAACACTGTCCCGACACATCCTCATAGCCCCCGTTTCAAAAAAATATATATAAACATTATAGCACAGTTATTTATTTATAGGTTTAAAATTGTGCCTTGCAATGCCTGATCATATTTGTATTACTTTCTCAGGTTATCACATAAGCTGTCATTTTATTTAGTCATAGTTTGTAAAACTACCACGTGTGGTACTGTATTCGGGGGGAGGGGGGTCCGTAACATGAACAAATCCCCTAAAAATGTTCTCATGCATGTAAAAACGGTCGACCGTACAAATATAAACGCCCACTTAACAACATCTGTATTTTTGTGATCCTAAAATATACTTCAAAAAGAACAGCAGCAACAAGTTTTGTGAGCACTGGCACTGTTTATGACCCAAAAACCATGGCTTTACAAGTGAGCAGATTGTCTGTACCCAGAGTGCATGGTGCGGAGATGGATAGCGGTTCTGTTTAAGCCATACCTAGCTAGCGACACCAACCTTCACACTCATTTTGACATGATCACCGTTCCGTGTTACAACATGGACACTCCAGAACTTGCAACATGCAACAGTCATATTAATGAGATGTGATCTATAATAATATACAAATGCCGTCGTGGGTGAAAAGTGCACTATTACTCGTGGTACTGTATATTCTCTACGATAGAACAATGTGTAGCCTAGTACAAACAACGCAAAGCTTTAAATTATGCTAAAACATTCGTAAGTATGCACTGATAAGAAAAGGTTTGTAAGTGTGATAGATACAGTCCGTTATATCTATCCCTTTCTTTGTAGGCTCAGGAATAGCAGTTCTGTTTTTGTCACAGTTAGGCATGATACAATTCAAGTGTCGATAATATACATACGTAGGTGCCTCGTGGCGGCACGCTCGATTGCGGCGCCATTGTACGAGCGCATCTTTCGATATAGGCGACGCTGACCGCGCAAGTAAATGAGTGACGGCTGTACGCACTACCTTATCTACAATGCGACAGGAAGGGAGAGAAATGATTCACATTCCCTGCGTTGCGGTAAAGCTTTGTGATCGAACGGATGGAATTCTGTGAAACATATACAGCATGGATGACAGAGAAGAAACAAGTGTCAAACAACTCCAAAGGGTACATTTTTCAAAATCGAAACAAAATTAAATACATTCATCCAATGACTAAATTCAGAAAGGAAAAAAACAATACAGACAAAAACTCGAATAACACTAGTTTCAGTTGTTTATAAAAATGCAGTGCAGAGGTTCAACGAAAGAAAACATTCACTGAAAGTGGACTCGTTCAAGATAATGAGAAATAATCACAAGCAGTTGATATATGCAAAACAGATCAAACATTTAGCAAAAACAACAACTGGAAAAAAAAAGAGAAGAGAAAACAACTCTCTTTCATGACCAAACGATACACCAGAAAATACTGTGTGCTCTAAATATTTTAAATGACCACTGCTTTTAGGAAACGCTGCTAAATACAGCAGAATACATGCACCATCCAGCAGCGACTCTCGCGTCGACTGACTCCATTTTAACGTTACCTCATGATTGTTTTGTTGGGGTTATTTTTTGAATGAACTGGCATTTTTGAGTTTAGCTCATTTCACATACTCAGCTGATTTCCAGAAGTGTACTGGGTGAGACAGGCGACGGTTGCGTTTCGGCAGTTTCTCTAGTAGATCCACGAGCTTGGAGAAGCTGGGCCGCTCTTCCTGTTCATACGCCCAACAAAACAGCAGGATGTCCTACACAGGAAAGAAGAATCTGTTCATAAACTTCGACGCACTCTAAAAGCCAGGCAAGCATGCCTGAGTCCGGCTTTTCCAATAAAAATAGATTGAATAGCCTCTTTCGGGACATTCATGCTCCATAAAAGCACAATAAAAGTGGTTCATGTGACTCGTACGCTATATTCGAACAGCTTTGTTGCTAGTATTCAGACTTTCCCATATGTTTTGCTTATCTGCAATAGTCTGGACTCCAGAGCCTGTGAGGTATATGGAAATACTCACGGATATCTCCTTGCCCATGCCTATCTGAGTGAGGTTGGGCTTCATTCCACTTCCCACTTGCCAGATAATGACTTCAGCTGGCTGGTTCTTAAAGGGCCACTCACGTGCATGGAGCTCGTACCAGATAGTTCTGAAACATATGACACAAAGAGTGTTAATATGCATGTACTGGTTTCTCTATACTTGTGAGGGACAATTGTATAAAAGGGTTGTAACTAATATAATAAAACCCGTCAAAAGCAAATAAAAAAGGTTTGTGAATGGGCTTAAAGTGCCCCTATTTCAGATAAAGTGCCCATATTTTAACAAATGTAACTTTACATTTACATTTATGCATTTGGCAGACACTTTTATCCAAAGTGACTTACAGTGCCCTTATTACAGGGACAATCCCCCTGGAGCAACATGGAGTAAAGTGCCTTGCTCAAGGACACACTGGTGGTGATCGAACCAGTGACCTTCTGCGTATCAGTTCCATGGTTTAACCCACTGGACCACCATCTCACAACTAATGTAAAAGGTCTGTCGTCAGTAATTCCAGTCTTACTTCCTGCGTGAATCGAACAAATTTGAATAACGCAAGCCTATGGGCTTCAATTCCCGCAAACGTTGGGTGTGTTCGACATCGGCTGCGGCTGGATGCAAGCGATCGGCGAGAGTAGCCGCGTGCAGGCGGGGAGGAACTGCAAACGGAGACGTGAAGTCGGACAATTTCTGCTTCCCGCAGTGACGCTCGCGCGGTGTTTGCATACTTTATCACAGCTGAAGTGAAATAAATGCAATATTTGCCAAATACACAGATGTTTCAGAGACATTTTCATTTATGTAGGCTACTGCTTAAAGGGTTAGTTCACCCAAAAATGAAAATTCTGTCATTAATTACTCACCCTCACGTCGTTCGAGACCCGTAAGACCTCCGTTCATATTCGGAACACAAATGAAGATATTTTTGTTGAAAGCTGATGGCTGAGAAAGGCTTCAGATAGGCCTCCATTGGCATTCAGTACACTTATACTCCCAAGACGGATAAAAGGCACTCAAAACATCGTTACAAAGTCCATCTCACCACAGTGACTCTACAATAATCTTACGATGCGACGACAATAGTTTTTGTGCACAAAAAAAATCAAAATAACACCTTTTTCCAACTTGTTCTTGTCTTCCGTGTGTGCCTCCACGACGCATGCGCGAGAATATGACGCAGATCCGGCGTTCGGACAGATGACCCAGAAGTGATTTGTTTACAATCAGAGGAAGACGCGCGTGTCTAAGCTGTTGGATTCTACATTGATCGTGCTTTAGGTCTCGGCGTAGTGCTCAAAATGGGGTTAAAGTGTGCATTTCATGGAATCCCGAGCCCCGGCGCTACGTCATATTCTCGCGCATGCGTCGTGGAGGCACACGCGGAAGGCAATAACAAGCTGGATAAAGGTGTTATTTAGATTTTTTTTTGCGCACAAAAACTATTGTCGTCGCATCGTAAGATTATTGTAGAGTCACTGTGGTGAGATGGACTTTGTAATGACATTTTAAGTGCCTTTTATCGGTCTTGGGAGTATAAGTGTACTGAATGCCAATGGAGGCCTAACTGAAGCCTTTCTCAGCCATCAGCTTTCAACAAAAATATCTTCATTTGTGTTCCGAATATGAACGGAGGTCTTACGGGTCTCGAACGACATAAGGGTGAGTAATTAATGACAGAATTTTCATTTTTTGGGTGAACTAACCCTTTAATACAGCGTCTGTTTGTAAAGTTCAACATATAAGCCTACACTATTAATGAAGTGGGGTCTACTCTATCTTTTTTATCCATTTTATTTTGATTAACATGACAATATAACATTGCGACTACATGACAAGCCATTTTACTGTTATAAAAAACTGATTTGTGAGCATTAGTGGAACTGAAGGTTTTAGAATAAACACGAAACACACGTGATCGCTGTCATGCGGTGAATCCGGCCAATCGTGGAACAGCTGTGTCCTTGTGCAGTCGCTCTGGAGAAGCTGCGCAAAATGCACCAGCCGGCTGCTCTCGAATCGTTTTAGCGGCACTTGGTTGACATACGTCAGTCACGTGGCAGCACTGCCTCAAGTCGGACAAAATTTCTAGCCGGCATGCACTGCTTCAAGTCAGCCACCGATCGGCCTGCGCATCGCTGCATGAAGTCGAACAAGCCTAATGCTTACTTTGACAAGCCCCAAGGAACAACAGACTAAGCCATCTGGCCAATCAGAGCAGAGTAGGCTCTCAGAAAGGAGGGGTTTAGAGCAGGGCCGTGCAGAGAGTTCTTCAGAGGCAGGGGCTCAAATGTAAAAAAGGGGCAATATGTAAATATATTATATTAGGGGTGTAACGGTACACAAAACTAACGGTTCGGTACGTACCTCGGTTTTGAAGTCACGGTTCGGTACGGATTCGGTACAGCAGTTTTACAAAATTGCGTTTTATTAATTTTTATTCAACAGTGGTTTAATAAAAAAAAAAAACTGTCTGTCCTTAAATGAATTCAATTATAACTAAAAGTTTCTTAAAGATAATGCTGTAAACTATATAGGGAGCCCTTACATATTGCTATTAAAGATTAACAACAGAGCCCAAACTATTAGCCTAAATTAATTTGCTATTTATTTTTAGATATAATAATCAACACTCATAAGCTTCACATAAGGCAGTTTTTGCATTAATATCTAAATCGAATTATTATTATTTTTTTATTTATTTGTTGAAATATAATCATTTAGTGGCTGTAATTTTCATGACAGGTTTATTTAAACATACATTAAATAAACAAGACATCACTAACAGGCAAAGTGGAATATAATGAATATACTGTATATAGGCTAATATAACGAATATATAGCCTAATATAGTGCATGTATTCAGTGAAAGAGTTAACCTCTCTAGTGAACTCACAGCTGTAGACACTGAATGACTTCTGAGGTAAATGTGATTCTACATGACATTGTTTGTTTACAAGCTATTTTATTGTCTTTCCGCGGTTGAAACACCGATGGAGCGATTACACAACACATGATACGTTTCAGTAAGTTGTAATGTATCCTCAACATACCTTTAGATATTCATTTCTTTAGGAAGAGATGATCACGTTCAGCCGCGCTGCCGCTTGAAGTTGAACTGATACGCGTCTCTCTGTCACGTCACATAATAGAGCGTTAAAAAGGCATTTATGGTTTGAATTTCGTGATAAAATGGACTGAATACTTAATATGTTCGTGTGGGATCTCGGATTGAAGTGTGTTCCGCGCTTTAAACAAGCCGACTGTTATACTGACTGTTAACTGTTTGTTACATTCATAACCGTTCGGTACACGCGCGCACCGTACCGAAACGTTAGTTCGTCTGTCCATGTAGTTTTCAACCGATTTATGAATAAGAAAATAAAATTACCGCTCCACTTCACATGCCCAATGGAATTTGAACTTGCTTTGCCAGATCACGATTGGTTGGTGTATATACATGACAAACGGCATTGGTGAATTGTGTAATACTTTAAAATATATAATATATAGATTTGTAATTAAATCAACACATTAGCTCTGATTATGGATGAAAAAAAATATTGGTTTACTTTTTTCCACGTAAGGCCACACACTCTCTGAAATATTTATTTCAGACCATATTTGGCTCGAGAACAGCTTCCGAACAGAGGAAAATCAGCTGTCAATCAAAATGCACGCAACCCATAGCAACGCGTTATGGCAACGCCTCAACAGAAATTGTCCGACTTTTGAGCCGTTCGTTACTATTGTATACATTGTAATCAATGTCATGTTATAATAATCACATTTATGTAGTTTTATTGACCACGGTATTATCATTGATATTTGTCTGAGAGGGGCACTTTTGATTCTTTTTGAAAAAGGGCAGGGGCTCGAGCACCCAAAGCCCCCCCCTCTGCACGTGCCTGGTTTAGAGAGACTGAATCACTGTGAGAAATGAGGTGATGTGCAATGTATGTTATGAGAAAATTATAGTGTTTTTTAACTTGGATGCATGTAAATCTACTGCACTGTAAAAAAAAAAAAAAATCAGGTCTCCAATTGAAAATTTTCTAGTGACCGATCACATCTAAAATTTTCAGTTGGCCAAATTGAATTTCTGTGAATTGATGCAATTTAATTCACAGAAATTCAATTTGGCCAAATCATTTTTTTTTTATGTGATCAGTCACTAGAAAATTTTCAATTGGAGACCTGATTTTATTTTACAGTGTGTAGGAGACCTCTAAAACAAAGAAATAGGAACATTTGAGCATAGGGAAAATCACTACATAAAATATTAATACATCTATAAATCTTAATTCTAATATGACTTTTAAGAACCTTTAAGAACAATAGTGATTATTACAAGTCTATTTGCATAAATGTGAGTGTGGGTGTTGTGAGGGCCAAAAATAAATAAATAAATAAATAAATACACAGTAAATGTCTTTTATATGCATGTTATTTATATTATATAAAATTAATAAACCTACAAATCCTAATAAATTTAATGTAATTCTTAATTTAAACGTAAACATACAGTAAAATTCTTAAAATCTAAATGTTTGTAAATGGGTCAAATAATGTCTTTATTAAAATGTATTATTTAAATGATACAAAATTCTTCAAATCCTAATACATTTAATTTAATTCTTAATTTATTTGGTAACACTTTAGAATAATGGTCATTAGTTAACTACATTAGTTAACATTAACTAATAATGAACTGCACTTATAAAGCGTTTATTAATCTTTGTTAATGTTAATTTCAACATTTACTAATGCATCATTAAAATCTTGTTAACATTAGTTAATGCACTGTGAACTAACATGAACAAACCATGAACAGCTGGATTTATATTAACTAACGTTAACAAAGATGAACAAATACAGTAACAAATGTACTGCTCATGGTTAGTTCATATTAGTTAACACATTAACTAATGTTAACTAATGACCATTATTCTAAAGTGTTACCATTTATTTTTAATATAAATGTAAATATACAGTAAAACTCTTGAAAACAAAATGTTTGTAAATGAGCCAAGTAATGTCTTTATTAAAATATATTATTTAATTTTATAAAATGAATAAATCAACAAATCCTTGTAAATTTAATCTAATTCTTAATTTAAGATTGCATTTCTGAAAATGCCCTGACGTATTTAGTAAACCCTCTCAAAAACAAATAAAAGGGTTTATAAATGGGCAAAAAAGTCTTAAATGAGTAATATTATATTATTTATATAAACTAAAACAAATTAATATATAATTCTTAATTGTCATTTGCTTAATTTAAGAATGATAGGATATAGTTATTTTCCAAGTATGTGTTTACAAGTTTTGTCTACACCTGTTTTGCATTTGCATTGCATTTGCATTTGCATTTATGCATTTGGCAGACGCTTTTATCCAAAGCGACTTACATTGCATTCAAGAAACACATTTTTTTACATTTTTTCTCAATTCTTGCTTTCCCTGGGAATCGAACCCATGACCTTGGCGTTGCTAGCGCCATGCTCTACTGTTTGAGCTATAGGAAAGCTAAAGTTTTGCTACAGTATATATGCCCATGAGGGCCAAATTTCTAAGAAATGTTCCAAAAATATAGTAAAATCTTTTTAAGCTAAATATTACAGATGTGTGATGTGCCAAATAATGCATGTTAAAATCATTATATAAATTATATATTAGATCTCAATTATAATTTGTTTAATTTATGAAGAACTAAAAGTCAGATGGAACTCCTCACAAGCTTGAGTATGTGTGTGCGTGTGTGTGTGTGTGTGTGTGTGTGTGTGTGTGTGTGTGTGTGTGTGTGTGTAAAGCCGAGGACTCGTGCCTCCCAGAGGGGCCTCAGTACAGCATTTCAAAAGCTTTAAAGCACTTCTGATGCATCACATCACTTTGCATTCCCTGAAGCCGATATAGTCAGAAGTCATCAGAGATAATTAATAAATGACTTTGAGGTGCTGTTGACTGCTGGAAAACACAGTATTCTGCTCTAAAGAACATGCTCGTGTTAAAGTTTACTAAACCGCACTTAAGAGCTAATTAACAATCATTGAACGAAGAGCCCTGCTGAAAAGGCCAATCATCCCAGCTCTGCAATTTAAAGCCAAACGTGAAACGTGCAGCTTGCTGAGACTGCTGAGAAAGGGGAAAAAATGCTATAATTGAGATGGCTTTTGCGATACTGAAGTGGGGAATTCACTAAGAATGAACTGCATTTGCAACCAATGATAGTGTCATTTATTTGCATGTAAAAAACCTGTGCTGAATGCAGTTTTCATGGCACATTTCCAGTCTTGCAGGTGCTTTCTTAGTGCTCGGTTGTAAATGATGCACCAGACTACCTGATCTGGTGTATACTTTACTGAGACTGTATCACTTTGCCACTGTGATCCAGACACCTGAATCATCTCTTAAAAATGCTGAAAGTGCGCTGGTGCACACCGCGAATCTGGACACATGCCAGGTTATAGTCTTCTACACCATTTGATCATCATTTCATGAATTACCACTGCCATGATCGCTAGAAACCGTATATGTATGTGTGTATATATATATATATATATATATACACACACACACACACACACACACACACACACACACACACACACACACACACACACACACACACACACACACACACACACACACACACACACACACACACACACACACACACACACACACACACACACACACACACACACACACACACACACACACACACACACACACATCTCCTTTAATCATTTACCGCCCACAAGCCAAGTTGATTGTACCAGGCAAATAGTGCTGAATAATGCGCATACTATAATTAGCCTAATTTACATAGAAAGAATGACAATGGATTGGTGGTTAGAAAATAAGGCCATTTAGTACATTTCAGCACAACATACTCTACAATACATGGTTAAAATTGTAGAATAATTAGGGTTTTTAATGTTTTTGAAAGAAGTCTCTTATGCTCATTAAGGATGCATTTATTTATTTTATCATATCATTTTCTCAACACACTGAGGAAGGCATGTGAGCCAAAACATCTGTTTTATTCCCCTGTTGATCATATAATTTTGTAAAATATAATTTAAAACTGTTTTCTATTTTAATACATTTATTAAATGTAATTTATTCCTGTGATCAAAGTTGAATTTTCAGGATCATTAATCCAGTCTTCAGTGTCATATGATCCTTCAGAAATCTAATATGATGATTTGCTGCTCAAGAAACATTTCTTATTATTATTAATGTTAAAAAAATATATATTTTTGCTACTAAATATTTATGTTGAAACCATGATACACTACCATTCAAAGGTGTGGGGTAATAATTTTTTTTTATTTATTAATACTTTTATTCAGCAAGGATGCATTAAATTGATCCAAAGTGACAGGAAAGACACTTACAACAGAAAAAAAAATATATATATTTTGAACTTTCTATTCATCAAAGAATTCTGAAAAAACATTGATAAGAAGAACCGTTAACCAATATTTGAGCACCAATAATTACTGATATTATTTAAACAGCAAATCGGCATATTAGAATGATTTCTGAAGGGTCATGCGACACTGAAGACTGGAGTAATGATGCTTAAACTTTAGTTATTTTAGAATGAAACAATATTTCACAATATTACTGATATTTTTTAATCAAATAACTGCAGCTTTGGTCTGCCTAAAATACTTCTTTCAAAAACATCTTAATTCAAATCCTAATTATTCCAGACTTTTCACCAGTAGTGTATTGTACAGTACATACTGTATGTACAGATAAATGTATATATCAAAAAAAGTCCATAAAACAGAACACGAGAGCGTTACAGGCATAAAATATCCCACAGCTGCTGCCATAAGCTAATGCGAACTCTCTGCCGCATTAAAACCCGGCACTCGCAGAGAACAACGGAAGTGAAAAGAGGAGGCAGAAGGGACAATAGGGAGAATCGCTTTGGGGTCACCTCTAGGTAATGTCCCTTTAGTGTGACCAGCTGGACAGCTTGCGTGGGTGCTGTATTTGGCTCCCATAGAGTGACAGTGTGACAGAGCCTCCATATGGAGAGAACAGCTGAGGACGCAATTGTGTTAGGACCCAACAGAGCAGCATTCCTTCATTTCGTCAACCGCCCATCCATCCATTCTTTTATTCATTTGGCCCACACACTCACTGCCTCTGGAAAGGCCCGGGTCAGGTAGAAATAAGTACAGATGGAGGTTCAGTTCTGCATACGGTCTCGTGTGAATACATTCTGATTAGTGAAGGCTGAGCACTGCGTGAATCAATTCTGATAATACTCACCCTAAACGAGCCATATACTCTTGATGTGTATTATTGTGATTTCATGATCTTGTGAGGTCATTCACAATGTCATTTTCATATCGTTTGATACTATAGCATATGTCTACTGTATAGCAATTAATAGGACAGATTTAAATGGAAAACATTTCGGTTGATCTGATTGGATAGACAAAATATATTTATTTTTTCATTTTCATTTAAGTGAATCTAGTGTTATTATTGCTGGTGCCCAGTCACGAACCATGACTCCACAGCAAACAGAACCGAACCGTGGCTCCAAAACTGTAGCATTACTGTCACTTTTGATTATTTTATGCATCCTTGTTGAATAAAATGATAATTTTATCAAATATTTATATTAATTAAAAGATATATTAATTCCTTTAAAAAATCTTACTGACCCCAAACTTTTGAGCAGTAGTGTATATCTATTATTATATCATTTAACCCTTGTGTTATGTTGCGGGTCAATTTGACCCGTTTTGATTTTTAAGTTGTCAGAAATATCAGTTAACCTATGTTTTTTTTTTCTTTAAATTTTGTGACTTTTTCTCATTTAGGGTCATGAACATGCATGCAAAGTTTCAACACGCTGATGTGTTTTACACCCAAATATAAATGTGACATACACACTAGTACTGTTACGTTCGTGATGTTCATATTTTAATGTTCTAAGGCAATTGTAGAGACCCAAAATAATAACATTTCTTGGTTATATTTTGTTATTTTAGTTTTTTACTAACCTATGAAGCTAAAACAATTAGCTTTTCCCAGTTTTTTCAATACAGAAATATTTTTTGTATGTCACAAATGGTAAAAATTAGCTATAATTTCTTTTTTCAATCTATCTGAAATACTATCTAACCTACATTGTTTTTCTTGAAATTGTGTGACATTTTCTCATTTAGGGTCATTAACATGCAGGCAAAGTTTCAACATGCTGATGCGTTGTGAAATGTGCATATCAAAATTGTATACACTCTTGCTGTTTGTGGGTCAATTTGACCCATATAGGACAGCTATTCAAAAGCAACTGTACAGACACAAAATACAAAACACTTTGTTGTATGTCAGAGCTCTTCAACTCTAGTCCTGAAGTGCCAGAGTCTTGCTGATATAAACAACTTCATCAAGCAGTGTTTTGAAATCGGCCATCACTGTATAAGTAAGTTATAGAAGTTTATGAACATGTAAAATATATAACATATATTTATTTTTATTTTATTTAAAATATACATTTTAAAAAACATGTTCAATTCTATAACCTCAAGAAAATCAAAGCTAAATATCTGAACAAATTCTGTACCACATTTTCGGTTGATATCTCAAAAAAAAAAAGTTTTTGTGCACAGTACCGTTTTCCACTAGATGACGTGTAGACTCTTCAATTTCCATATATGGTTTGAGTGATCTGAACGTTATATTTTCATACTTTTCAAAATATCTATGAAGTAGACATTCTATTCAGAAGTAGTTTGGGCAGTAATGTTAACATTGGATTTGAATTCAATCTCTAAAATGCATATAAAAAAAAATCAGTTGAAAATCAGTCACCAAATATGAAAATTAGAGTCTGAAAGCTTTAAAATGCTATATAGTTGGTCAAGATTACTTTAGGTTTAGACTAAGATATTATTGTTTTAAATGTATAAAGGCAAGTGTCCTAAGGGCCAATCTTAAAAACAGTGGTTAAAAGTATTTTTATAAATCGTAAATTCAGATATTTATTCTTTGTAATGTGTGAAAAGTATTGATATTAAAAGTGAATTGTATGTGTTTTTTCATAGTGTGATTTTTGGGGAATTGTATTGAATCCAATTAGGGTCAATTTGACCCGGACCATAACGAGTGTAACCAGAAATCGAACAGTGCACGAGGGTTAAAAATAAACAAACCCAAACAAACTTATTTTTGATAATTTTTTTGCTTACTTTCAAATAAATGCCACTTAGTTTGAAACTGTCCTATATTAATGCAATGCAAAGTTTTAAACACTTTTTTCCAAACAAAATGTTATTACATTCTAGATTTAGTATCCAAAAATGGTTTTGCTGACACTATAAGGGCACATTAAATGTGGCTTATTTATATAAATAAAAAAAAATGGATTCTGTTGGTTTCCTGAGTGACAAAAGGCAGAGAAGTGAAAACACAGGTTCTGAGAGGGCGACAGAGAGGGACCCACCCAAAGGCAAAGACGTCAGACTGTTTGGAGAAGGGAAGCTGGTTTTCTGCCGTCTCGGGGGAGAGCTGACGGATGAGCTCAGGAGCGAGATGACACAGCCAGCCGCTTGGGATCCGCAGCTTATCCTTTCTCCTGCTGGAGAGAGAGACAGAGAAGAACCTGGAGTTTAAAACATAATCAGTCACAGCACACTACTGCTTTGAGTTCGATTTATTTTGTACTATGCAAAAGGTCAGAAAACAAACAAGAAGACCATTATAGTGAAACAATACTGTCAAAGAAATACAATAGAGGGCAAGAAACTATTAGTCTCACATAGTCTGATTATCGACAAAGTCTAGTCTACAAATGAGATCACTTTTTGAACTTTCCCCCCCGACAGCAATGAGATCAAATGAAGAGCAAAATGGAGACTTTTGCTTTAATCTCCTGTTTCAAACATTTTCTCCTAAAACAGATACTCAGAAATCTCAGATGTATCTTCTGTAGTGCTTCAGATCTCAACAAAGAAATTTCTCATCATAATCTGAGCTACACAAATCAGTTTTTAGCTCCATACGCCTATTGTATGTCTACTTTTATTTCTAAATCGATTTCTAATTTAAAATACAAAAAATGTTAAATACAAAGTCGACACGTTACAAAGATTGAATGGCGAGAAACTAGCAACTTTTTTTTTCTTAGAAGTACACAGTGCTGCAGTTTCTACACAACTTTGTTTCCCACTGGACCGATTAAAAACCTGTGAACCCTCTACAATGATAAAGTAGTTGCCTCGTTCTCAAGTGTGAGACATGGACTTGGAAGTGGTCTATCACTGACAGACATAGAGCTGTTTCAGCTTGACTGAGTCTCTGATCCAAGTAAAAACAAACTCACTCACCCATGATATATAATATACCTTCAAAACCAGGGGCAGAAATGAATGGGGGCTTGGGGAAAAATGTCATCGAAATTGACAAAAAATATTTGACACAATTATTTTCTTAACATATTTTTTCTTATTATTATCAATGTTGAAAACAGGTGTGCTGCATAATATTTTTGTGGAAACCATATTACACTACCAGTCAAAACTATGATATTAAAAAAATTGTTATTTAGCAAGGACATTACATTTTCAAAAGTGAAATTTATAATGTGACAAAACATTTCTTTTTCAAATTAATTATTTTATGTTGATAGAAGAATCATGAAAAATAAATGAAAATAAAAATAAATACATTTAAATGTTTCCACAAAAATATGAAGCAGAAACTTAAAAACATTGATATATACATTATATTGCCAAAAGTATTGGGACACCCATCCAAATCATTGAATTCAGGTGTTCCAATCACTTCCATGGCCACAGGTGTATAAAATCAAGCACCTACACATTCAGACGCTTCTACAAACATTTGTGAAAGAATGGGGCGCTCTCAGGAGCTCAGTGAATTCAAGCATAGTACTGTGATAGGTTGCCCCCAGTGCAATAGGTCCATTTGCAAAATTTCCTCACTACAAAAAATTCCATGGTCAGCTGTTAGTGGTATTATAACAAACGTGGAAGCAATTGGCAACAACAGCAACTCAGCCACGAATTGGTAGGCCACGTAAAATCATAGAGGGGGGTCAGCGCATGCTGAAGTGCACAGTGCGCAGAAGTCGCCAACTTTCTGCTGAGTCAATAGCTACAGACCTCCAAATTTCGTGTGGCCTTTAGATTAGCTCAAGAACAGTGCATAGAGAGCTTCACGGAATGGGTTTCCATGGCCGAGCAGTTGCATCCAAGCCTT
Source organism: Gobio gobio (assembly GCF_949357685.1). Taxonomy (NCBI): domain Eukaryota; kingdom Metazoa; phylum Chordata; class Actinopteri; order Cypriniformes; family Gobionidae; genus Gobio; species Gobio gobio. Next base: position 57,765,458 of record NC_137100.1, on the reverse strand, counting down.
ACATCACCAAGTGCAATGCAAAGCATCAGATGCAGTGGTGTAAAGCATGCCACCACTGGACTCAGTGGACCAGTGGAGACGTGTTCTCTGGAGTGACCAATCACGCTTCTATGTCTGGCAATCCAATGGACGAGTCTGGGTTTGGCAGTTGCCAGGAGAACAGTACTTGCCTGACTGCATTGTGCCCAGTGTAAAGTTTGGTGAAGGGGGGATTATGGGGTGGGGTTGTTTTTCAGGGGTTGGGCTTGGCCTCTTAGTTCCAGTGAAAGGAACTCTTAATGCTTCAGCACAGTGGTCTTCGCTATTTTTTTCAGGAGAGCCACACTGATAGGACAAAATCAGTAGGAGAGCCACTTTTACCGCAAAGTTTCAAGTCTGCTTATCAGTCTGTCATCCCTGAACATACAATATGCTCTGCAATAAATACAAAAGGTAGATAGATAGTGGGTAGGCATAATATATTTTTAATGTCAACTTTCTTTTCATGTGCCCAGTCTATTCTCTGCTATATGCGTCAACCTAAAATGAACACTTTTCACAATGTTGAAGTAGCCTATTAAAATCATTCAGATATTGCGTGCCCTTGCGTTATGCATATTGCGATATGTACATTTGCGATATTTCGATCATTTCTATATATTGCGCAGCCCTAGTAGTTAGTGCTGCTGTGACTTTAAGATCTGCCGCTGCCGAACGTGACACAGATCTGGCGCACTGTCACACGAGCGTCCTCACAACTCTTTAAGTTAATTTAAGATGTTATTTAACTAATTTAAAATAGTTCTTCTGAGGATACTGGACAAACGGACATTTAGGCATAATTCTGTGTGTTATAGTTTGTTCAAGAGCGAAAGAGAACTGGATTCTGGCACACTGTCTGTGCTCATGATGCTGGCACGTAACCCACACCACTCAACCTAGTTGACAATGCGTATCATATGCACGTAAAAAGTCATTTTGGCGGATAAATTGCACGATAAATACAAATTGTGTTATAGATACGCATTTCATGAGAACGTGTTGATCTATAAAGGCACATTCGCCGTTAAAAGGGGGAAAAACAGCCAAAACGGACATCTCTGCAGTGAGTCATGGGCGTAAGGGCAGAGCAAGTTTAAATATCCTTTCTAGTCTGTATTTCCATCTTGTAATGCCGCTGTTTTGGGGTATTTTTTTGGGACACTTTGAGTTTTTGTTAAAGCCCAGCTTGTCTTTATGAAATATGACTGCATGATCATTTCACCGTATTATGTACTGCCATGCGAGCCGCAGATTACGCTGGTGCGAGCCGCTCAATGAGTAACACTGCTTCAGCATATCAAGACATTTTGGACAATTTCATGCTCTCAACTTTGTGGGAACAGTATGGGGATGGCCTCTTCCTATCCCAACATGACTGCGCACCAGTGCACAAAGCAAGGTCCATAAAGACATGGATGAGTGAGTTTGGTGTGGAGGAACTTGACGGGCCTGTACAGAGTCCTGACCTCAACCCGATTGGGATGAATTAGAGCGGAGACTGAAAGCCAGGCCTTCTCGTCCAACATCAGTGCCTGACCTCACACAGTGCTTCTAGAAAAATGGTCAAAAATAAAATTCCCATTCCCATAAACACACTCCTACACCTTGTGGAAAGCCTTCCAAGAAAGGGTGGGCCAACTCCATATTAAAGCCTACAGATTAAGAATGGGATGTCATTAAAGTTTATGTGCATGTAAAGGCAGGCGTCCCAAAACTTTTGGCAATATAGTGTATATATAAAAAATACTATATATATATAAAAATGTCAAATAAATATTTTTATATTCAAAAACCTATTCAATTATGCAGGGTAAGACTTGATTTTAATAAAATAATGCAATCTATCAATTTGGCATAAATATGACATACAGTGTTTTTATTTTATAACAAATAAATAATAATAATAAAAATCTAAATCAGGGGCAAATATTGGCCCTTAATTACGACAAGAATCAAGACTAAAGACAGCAGTTATATTATGGAAGACCTAAGAGGTCGTACTTTTTTCTATCGTCTCAAATCTGAGCAGCCTGTCAGACTGTCCGGAGTAAAATTCCAATGACTTTACCTCTCAAAAAGCATCATGAAATGTCATGGTTTCTTTATGAGGGTTTGAGTTCATCCACAGCCTCACTAGCCTCTCGTACCTGCTAAAGGTTGACTTGCATGGATGTGATTTCAAACAGAATCCCAGAATAATCAGATCCTATTACAATACCCAGTCAGGTCCTGAGTCATAATACATAACTAATGTAAAATCATGTTATTAAGATCCAGACGTGTGCCTTACAGATAAACAAATCATAATTATGCTAGAGCTTGCATGTCTCTAATGGCCACTCTCAAATACTATCCCTTCCTCCTAATAACTCCTGATAATAATTCACATGGCTGCGGAGGTGTTGAAGTGGGCTGATCAGAACGGCAACAGTGAGCCGATCCAAGAGACTTCATCAACAATGGCTGCAATGTAAACCTGTCGCTGTGGAGACGTCGTTTTTTTCCCGGTAATCACTGCCAACATACGTAAACACACTTGTGCGAAATCAGCCTCATAATCAGATGAACCGATGTGTGCGAGTGTTTGTAATATCGCTCCATCGGGGATGTTGATTTACTGCTTGCAATGCCAATGAAAACATTTTCAAAGAGGCGAGATGCACAAACACAAACGGGACGAGCGCCAAAACAACATCATCACGGTCATCAGTGGTGGCAAACGCTTCATGTTGCCCCAGATAATTTACTCTCATTTTCAGCACTTACAGAGCCAAAGAATTATAAACATATAAAATCGAAACAAAGAAGTAGAATTTCTTCATGAAAAGAAATTGGGTTTCAGGACTGTTAATTGGTGACTGCAAGAACTGAACACGTTGCTGAATCTCACTAAACCTGTCAAGAACATATTTCATCTCAAAAGAAAGAAATTATTCTGTTTTTGATGCTTAAAGTCTCATTAATTGTCCATTAAATGACATCTTATTTATCACATTCATCATATTTTTACTTATTCTCATTACTGTAACTCTGGTAAAAGTCATTACTATACATGTTAAAGATAAACAATTATTTAAATAATTAAGTGTGTATAAATCATGGCAGTATTAAAATATATTAGCATGGTAACATATTTATCACATTAATCATATTTCCCACATTCTCATTAATGTAATGCTGAAAAAATAAAAAAAACTGTATTATTATAAACGTACAAATTATAAAATTATATAAGCATGGTAAAGTTTGTATAAATCATGGCAGTATTAAATTACATTAACATGACATTATATTTAATAATAATAATAATAAATACATTTTATTTATAAGCGCCTTTTACGACACTCAAGGTCACCTATTTATCACGTTTATAATTTATCTCATTCTCATTACTGTAATGCTGGGAAAAAAATATTATTATAAAATATAGTATAAATGGCAGAATAAAATAAAATAAAAGGATCATGACATCGCATTTCCCTCATTCTCATTGCTGTAATGCTGGAATGTTATTACTATAAAATGTAAAGATTATATGATTATATAGTTATTATATGGTAATGTATATATCATGGCAATAATAAAATGAAAATTAACATGAAATGTTATTCCATTCTAAAAGTAATTATTATACATTTAAATGTTTTCAATTATATATTTATTCAAAAGGAGAGTGTGAGGTCAAGACAGCATTATTAAATTAAATTAAATAACACGTGCTTGAAAATAATGTCAATGCCAGAACATCTTAATATTCCTAAACTGTTTTTCTGCCAAATAAAATATCCTATTTTTTGTTGTGATTTTGCAGTGTAACCTGTCAAATTCAATGCACTGTAACATACTCTTATAACTCTTGCCTTTGCTCATTCAAAACTGATGAATAATCAAGATATATGAAGTATGTCACAGATTTACAAAACAAATCAAACGTCTGCCACTGTTCTCAGTGATTCAATGGCCTTGCCTGGAGGAAGGAATGTCTTCGAGTTCATTCGACCTTAAAGAAGAGGATGTTTCATCTTCACACATTTCCTCTTCATACATTAAGACAGCAACAAAACGCATACATCAGACACCCTTTTCATGGGATTTCCTGTTCAAAGGAGTGTGGCGGAGAAAGGCTTCTTTTAAGTCTTTGTCTCTTGAAGGAGACAGAAATAAGGTCCTATCTGTAAGGACTGTGTGGTGCTCAATTAAGAAGGTGGTGGAGGTGATTAGTACGGAGCCAAACAGCCTCCCCCTCAGGTAGCTGTTATTCAGCACTGATCTGAGAATTTTTTTTTTTTTGCTTTTTCCTTATGCTCTGTATTATGACACTCAATCATAAATCAATTTACGCCAAAATCCTCATCCGCATCACATACACAGGCGGAATTGAATTAATTCCTTGCCGAAAATGGCAATAAAACATAATTAACTGAATATTTGTAACACTGAATATTGATTTGAAATTTAAACTGAAATGAAGTGACCCTAAGGGAAACGCTTGCTCAGTTGATAGACCAAAAAATATCGCTCATCGTCATCTGAACGGAAACGCCTCTAGCTGTGCAAACTCGATTTCACAGATTGTTGCGTTCTGTGTAACGTTAAAGGGATGGTTCACACAAAAATGAAAATCCTGTCATCATTTTCTCACGCTCATGTTGTTCCAAACCTGTATGATTTTCTTCCTTTAGTGAAACATAAAAGAATACATTTTGGATGTTTTTTTGTCCATAAAATGTAAATCATTGGAAAGTCAAACAATGTTGTTTTTGACCCGAAACATTCTTCAAAATACTTTCTTCTGCAGATAAAATGAAGTTGTACAGGTTTGGAATAACATGAGGGTGAGTAAAAAAATAACTAGAATAGGGTTTCATGCTTGAATGATCAAAAAACAACTTATTTTTCATATATTTATACATTGTAGCAGCACCTCTCTTGCAGTCTGTGAGTAACGCTCTGTTTAGTTCCTGTCTCTGTGAAGCCCCTCCTTCTGAAAAGGGCAACTTGCTCTGATTGGTTGGCTGGACTGTGTTGTGATTGGTCAACTGCTTCGAGTGTGTTTCGGAAATATCACGCTCCTAACCACAATTGCGAGATTCAATACACTACAGCTCAACCAGGCCTCGTCCCCTTTATTTTGCAATTGCCTTGGGCTGGAATTATTTAAATGAGGAATATTGTGATGTGTACGTTCCTGGAAGAAAATTCCAAAACTACAATAGAGGCAATTCAGGGAGTACAGAAACCGTGCTTACTGATATTGAGAATAATTCCCTTTGGAGTGACTTTGTAGGGCTGTAGACCTTTTTCATGCTCAAACAACATTACACACTAAAGAAAGCATATAAAAAAGCATAATAGGTCCCCTTTAAATATGTAAAATGAGAATGTACTGTAAGATTACAAATTTATACATTGTTATATCTAGGTTCCAATGTAATAGAATATAACTGAAAACATTATCTATATTTGTGTTTTACATTTTGAAGTAAACTTGAGGAAATTCTAAGGAGATTACGTCAGGCCGTGTAAGTGTTTGAGACATTAAGTATTTTGTCTTTATGCACTTCCTGACTATTTACCATGACAAGTTTAGAGAAATACTGCCTGAGTGATTGGATTAGCATCTATGCATTTGAATGACACTGTTATGCTGATTGAATTAGGACGGGTCACACCGTTATGTCTAAGGTTTGTCCTTTACCTACACAACATTTGCATTCCTTTGTATTCATTTGCCCGTCCTTTGTATTGTCTCCTCCCATGGTGTATAATCCCTCCCCCTGAAATGTAGATAAATTGCATTGTTTTGTACTGTTAAGTTAGACTTGATAACCTCAGCCGAAAGACAGCACGTTTTCTCATAAACGAATCCTTCTGAAGAACCTATCCAAGTCTCCTGGCCTCTTCTTCAAACGAGGAAAAGGAAATTCACAACAGTACGTATACAATCTGTTGGCCAGGCATTCAAGTTTTTCATGTAATGGCGTGAAGTGTTTCTGGCTTTATACTGTCAAGCTTTAGAAAGGACAAAAACAGCACCATATTGTGCATTGTATATAAACTTTTTTCTGTTTAGACATGAATATCTGGTTGATGCAGCCCTTTTCATCTATTCATTATTTTTGCAGTGCATTGAAAATACCTTGCTAGAGGGTGTTTCCCTGATAAAAGTTATTGAAGTCATGTAAACGCTTGTGTGTCGATAACATCTGCTGCTACTTCAACTCATTGAAGCATACATTTATCAAAAACCATGAGAAAACTGAAGGTCAAACTGCATTTAGCTCTGTGGCCCACACTCTAATAATTACAGGCCTTGGTTTTAATAAGCAGTTCTGAAAGTCATTACGGGATTTAAGGATGTTATTAATGGCCTGCCGCAAGTATAGTGTGATGGGTTCTACATTTGTCACTCTACAGACGACAGATCAGAGCTCAGGCGACTACTCTCGATTTCAGCTAGAGAACAACCTATCTAGACAGCATTTTATGGCATCACAGGATCACACACACGAAGAGAAGGCAGTTAAAGTTGTTGCCTTCTTAGGCTACGTTCACACTGCGAGCCTTAGTGCTAAGTTCCGACTTATTGATCAGAGCCTATTTTTTGTTTAGCCGTTCACATTGTTGTTTTAAATGTGGCCAATATCAGATTCCAATTTGAACAGATCATGGTCCTGAACTGACCCGCATGCGGAAAATAAAAATAAAAAAATGTCCCCCAGCACGCTGTCATACAGAAGTAAACACGGAGGACATTAAAGGTTGGGTCTAATGCTATTTCATGCATTCTGACTTATTGGATTCTCATGCTAAACATGGCCAAAATGTTAAAAAAAATTATTTGGACGTATGACGGAGTATTTCTGTGCCAAGTACACACCTTCAGAATTCAAATACGTTTCGTAAAGTTTTTTTTTTTAGTATGGCCCTGTATGATGTCATAAAGGGCAGAAATCCTTGTATGGGCATTTGTCCCGGATGAGCGTGTGCACATGTAAGAGATGCTCTAGCGACTGACGGTAGAGGTTGCAGCCTTTAGCCTCCTTGTTAGAGCGTCCGACTCTCATGCCGGCGGACCCGGATTCGAGTCCCGCTTCGAGCGGGCGGTTTGAACAGGAGGGGTTACATTGGTTCCGTGACCCGGATGGGAGTGAGGTTTAGGGGGGTGAGTGTAACGGAGGCCAGCTAGTAGTTGCTGTGCGAGTAAACCTCACTCCTCTGATCTCAAGAGATGCTCTAGCGACTGACGCTAGAGGTTGCAGCCTTTAGCCTCCTTGTTAGAGCGTCCGACTCTCATGCCGGCAAACCCGGGTTCGAGTCCCGCTTAGAGTGGGCGGTTTGAACAGGTGGTTACACACACATCAACCAGAGCAAGAGCACGTCCATCAACGAGTTTTATTCAGGTTTACGGAAACCTTCGGCAGCGCTGTCATTTTGTTTTTAGACCACGAAATCAAGACCACTAAAGAAGTGTGTTTCTGGTTGTGAGGGAAAGATAACCTTACCCAGTGTTAAGGAAACAGTGGATGCAGTTTGTTTTTTTGGAGCAGCGAGTTCTGCAAGTGTGTTTGTTTGTTCCCGGTCATGAGTCGCTGCAGGCGGTGAGTGCAACTGCATCAAATGTCGCTGCCGCCGAAGCCAGCGAATTTATGCACAGGTAATATAAAAACAAAGACAAGGGTGTGAAAAAAAGCAGGGTTTTTAAATATTTATGATACGAGCCCTCATGTTTTGCTTGTATATAGAGCTGTCGCTGTAATACTTATGAGTTCTGACACATCACTGTCCTTCACTGACTACCTTTCGCAACTGTCTATACTGTATATATATATATATATATATATATATATCTGTCTGATAACATCAGGTATGTAAAATCGTGACTCCCATGAACGCACAATTGTGATGAATGATGATCTAGGGTGACATAAATGGGAGTGGCACAAATCAGAATAGAGAAGATCAGATTTCATGTGGTTTATGCTGCTCACACTGTCATGAGAAAAACAGATCTGAGTCACGTGAGAAAATTTGGGACGCATTTACCTGCAGACTGAACGTAGCCTTATACACCTCATTTTGGCCAGTATTTAAGGCAATTTCAATATGTATTCTATGCAAACGAGGCAATTACAGAGTACACTACAATAAGCTCAGTGATAAAATTAATACAAGATGAAAATGTTGATTTATTCGATAACAAAAGTATTGATAAATTCACTAGTGGTCAAAAGTTTTTGTCTCTTCTGGTCACCAAAGCTGAATTCATTTGATCAAAAATAGTGCAAACAGTAATATTGAGAAATATTTAATGATGCTGAAAATCCAGCTTTGCATCACAGGAATAAATTACATTTGAAAATATATTCACATAGATAACAGTTATTTTAAATTGTAATACAATTTCGCAATATTACTGTTTTTACTGTATTTTTGATCAAATAAATGCAGCCGTGGCGAGCATAAAAGACTTCTTTCAAAAACATTAAAAGTCTTAATGTGTTTTATGAATGTTTGTGCGTATTTTTACGTACCTGCCTGCTTGTAGAACACCAGATATTGTGAACAGGCCAAAGTCAGTGATGACCACTTTCCCGTTGTCATAAAATACATTCTTGGATTTCATATCTTTGTGAAGGATCCCTTTGGCATGTAGGTAGCCCATGCCCTGGAAAAAAAGAAGTTCATGTAATTAGGGCTTTTCTGATAAAACTTGCAATTTAAAATGTGATTAAAAAGGGGGGGCTCCATGTTTGCTATGCTTGTTTGTAGCAAATTCCCAAATGCATATTATAAGCAAAAAATAAATTATTTTGGTTTTATTTTGATTAATGCCCAGCCCTAAGTGTAATCACATGCTGTATAAAGGAACAGCACATGTACAGGTACACTTCCCAACACGAAGCTTTCAAAATCAAAGCCAAAGACTGCAAAATGACTGCTGAATCAATTTTAGCTGACATTTAGCAAACAGTCTTCACATTGACTTCACATCAATTACTCTTACCTTCACCATCTCTTGTGCGATTTGTCTAGTCTTATTCACGTCGAGAACAACTTTTGCATCTCGTACCACTGAGTAGAGGGTCCTGCCCTTACACAAGCTACAACAGAGAAAAACAACAAAAAACACTTATTAGACATCAGCCGTGACAATAACATTAAAATATGTTCATTTCATGTAGACTGGAAAGCTGCTTGTGCTGATTACAGGTTTTCAAAACAATCTTTGCAGAAATAAAGAACAGTAGCAGTACAGTCTCATACAGATTCAATGCATAAAACAACACCCAAATATGAATCTAAGGGTCAGATTTACTAACAGCTTGCACCAACGCAAACCATCTTTTTGCCTTAAAAAACTACTGTCAGGTTTTACTAAGGACATGCAGTGAAAAAGTAGCACTGAAAAGGTGTGGATAAAGCAGTGGTCCCAGTCCCTTTAATCATGAAAGTGCCCTTTTCGTTTGTACCGCAGTGCCCCCGCGACGAACGCGATTTCTAATTTCTACCGGAGGCATTCGTCATGGGAGCACTTTCACTTTCACGATTTCTAAACCAAAGTGTGTTTCAACATGTCAGCGGGAAACTTACAAACTCATATATTCTCCTCTCATGCAGTTACAGATGCATTATTTTGAACTTGGCACTTCTGCACGAGATGAAACACATTTGTATGTCTTGCGTCAAGAAAGAGTCGGAGTTTGCGATTTATTTCCTCCTACCCCTACCGCGAAACACTCACTCTGTCTGGATGTGTTTAAATACACAGTAAGGATGCTTTCCTGTAGCCTGACAAGCCAGACCCACATCAAGATGTTGGGTCTGGGAACACACCATTGGCAGGACTAAATCCGAGGGGTGGGATAAACGGTTGTCTTTCAAATTCCCTCTGCACGCAATTGGATAGCGCTTCAACCAACCAGAACGCTATCAGTGGTGACAACAATCACAAGCGGGTTGTGACTGAGTCCCATGTGTTTTCCCACCAGTGGAGCTAGTTGATAGATTAAACTTTTGCAGTATCCGGTCGGCAAAACTCAGAACACGTCTTCTTTTTTTAAGAATGACTTCAGTGCCGTAACGTTATTTGTTAGCACTTGGATTTCACACGGAACCATCACAACTCTGCCGTCATTATGTTAAGCCCGCCCACCGACTCTACTGTATACACGCGGTGATTGGCCAGACTAGAGTTTGGTTTTTCAAGCTCGCAAGCCAACGGAGAGTTGCTAGACGACCCTGGCTGCAAATTACATTTGCTGCCGCTAGGGTGCGTCTAGATTTCTAGGCTAGCTTTCCTGTCACATATCACAAATGCGCATTTCAGTAAGCCGACAGAATGCAGGTTAATACGTTAACATGCCAGGAGAAATTGAAGCAAAAATGTAGCTGTGTCGATCGGTTTATGCTTAAGCCGTTACTTTACTCCAATAAGGAAAACGGGTTCATGCGTTTACATGACCAAATGCATTGCCGGCTTATTAAGCATAATCAGGGTAAGTGCACGTAGACACGCTCAGTGTCAAATATGGAGAAAATAAAATAGTCCCATGACATGAAAATGTCACTTCATGAGGTTTTTTAACATTAATATGAGTTCCTCTAGCCTGTATATGGTCCCCCAGTGGCTAGAAATAGAGATAGGTGTAAACCAAGCCCTGGGTATCCTGCTCTGCCTTTGAGAAAATGAAAGCTCAGATGGCCAATCTGGAATCTTCCCTTTATGTCATCATACGGGGAAAGGTTACCTCCCCTTTCTCTACTTTGCCTGCCCAGAGAATTTGGAGAAAATGGATTCAGTTTATTTTTTACATTAAATTAAGTCAAAATGTCAGCACAGGCTTTACAAACAGACTTTTACGATATGGAATCGACAGCACCGCCACAAACAGTGAGCAACAGTGTTCATTAATGCCTGATCTGTGATCAGTGATTTCTGATGTGTAGCTAATTATTCAAGTTCACACAGACTTTCTTTCTAAATCGTTTAATACTGTTTATGCATCAGTGAATCAAGCCAGTGACTAAACGATCAACTTCACATTGTTTCTCTTAGTAGCATGAAACAAATCTGTTATTTAAATTGTGATTAAACTACAGAGATTGATCAAAGAACACTCTCTTTATAATGGCTGAGGCTGTCAATCACACGTCGCGAGTGTATCTGCACACTTTCCCAAACCGCCGTTATAATGCATGACGCTGTTATGCTGCACAACGAAGCTCTTACTGTATTCATATCGATGTTGTGTTTGCTGTTAGTTGAGGTGAAAGCATTTTGTGAGAGAAATAGTGTTGCAATGACGAGATCACTGCATTCACGCGATAAACAGACTCAATGCTCATCACTGCAGCCTTTCATGTGATGGGAAAAGATCTCAAAATAATGCTATAAACCAAAACATTCACGATTCGTTCATCTTGACAGCTGTAATAGTAAAAAAATGTAGTACAAGTATTAGAGAGGGGTTCCACATGTAATACTAATTTCAAATGTAAAGATGTCAGCCAATCACAACAGTGGGCGTTTACACTGAAGTCTTACTGCAGACACGCCCCTTCAAACAGAGCATTCAAGCCAGAGGGCTAAAATCAGGATAGAAAAATTATGACATTTTATGATGTAAAAATCATACTAACTATATAATTACACCTACACCTACACCTAAAATAATAAAAAATCCACATCATGGGACCTTTAACATTTAAGCATGAAAACCTATTCTAGTAGACCCCAAAAAACAAAATCAAGACTTTGGAAAAGTGCATATGTCTTTTTTAAAACATTCAAACTTTTTTTGCCACGCTTTCTCAAGCCAACATCAAAGTTTGCTTTGGACGTTTTCATCTAGTTAAGTTTTAAATTATGCGATGTTTAAATTGCAATAAAGCTCACCAAAAAATACAACTCATGAATGCAGTAGTCAAAATACATTATTATGTATTTTATCTTTTTTTATTATTGTACTGCATTGACACAGAGAATGATGGGAAATTAAGTAAGGGTCATTTGACAAGCCAGCTCAAAAAACCTGTGGTTGAACAATCTAGCTCACTGATAAAAGTTCATGGATCACCACTTGCAGTGTTTGAACCTACAACCTACATTATCATATGACATGTGTTAGCACAGGAATGATACGTGTTCATACTTCAACATGCCGTTCTGTATTTACATATAGCAGATTTGTGCGCTGTCACTAATGATGCTGAGTGAGCCATGAACTTCACCTCGGCAGGAAGGAGAAAGATACCCAAGCTCCTACTGTGCCACCTGACAAAGACGTGTGCGTCTTTCCCCGGGCTGCCCTCTTCCTCCATTTATACATATTCATAAAGGCATCAGGGTACGACGCTCATTTTTAGCATCACTCTGGCCTTTTGGCCTTCTGCAGTGTGGGACCGCTCAAATATGTGACGTACAAATGCAAATGCTGAACTCTGTATATATGCCGTCACCAAGGAAATGTCTTGCGTGCATCACAGTTCAGCTGTTAGCACTAATAATGTCAAGGCAGGCTATTCCAAATAATGACAGGCTCTGACATTCCAGTGCAATTATGTTATATACGCTGCATTTTTTGAGAAAAAGCCAAACTTTCATTCCACACTGCAGGGGTGATATGGAAAGCAATCAATGCATAATGACTCATGACAATGCTAAGACAAACAATCAATATTTATGTCAATGTTTATTTTTAAGAAAGAGCCCATTTCTAGCAATTATTTCTCAATTTGTTTGTTTGGGCCTGCTTTGCTGTGATTAAGGACTATGAATAAAATCATTAGAACTTTTGTCTGTGTTAATAGTAATACACAAAATCATGCACTAAAATTTGTTAGGATTAGACATTAATAAATGTCTACCAGTGTCTGGCCAAATGAAAACTATTTATCAATAAGGTAAGAACAATAAACTGAATTGATTCTTGTTTAACTATTTTTACTGGAAATGAACAAATACTGAAAAAGTCAGATCAACATTAAAAAATTGGCTAATATATTATTATTCATTGTTTATTGTTTGTGTGTGTGTAAACACACTCACCATCCACTTTATAGAGTGGTGCAGGTATCACTTTGTAGGCCAATCGGCAGTTAGCATCACACTGGTTCCCTCGAGAAAAACCCAATAGGATTTTTCCATAGGCTTTTGGATTATCTCAATCTCTGTCAAGCACATACCTTATTTCAGCCATTTAATTAAAATCCCATTCAAAAAACCCTTCGGGACCATGGAACCAGAAGTGCTAAAATGCTAACTCATACCTGCACCACTCTTTTAGGTACACCTGTTCAACTGCTTGTTAACACAAATATCTAATCAGCCAATCACATGGCAGCAACTCAATGCATTTAGGCATGAAGATATGGTCAAGACTATCGCTGCGTCCCAAACGGTGACGGGATGCACGTAACTAAGCAACAGAGTCCGTTAAAGATGACGAAATAGTATGTCCCAAAGCTTGCATACTCTTTTGCTACACACTCAAAAGTATGTACTTTTTCTACACAAAAAGAGTACATACTTTTAGGTCGTAGTATAAGTAGGCGAATTGGGACGCAGCATAGGGGTGGGCGATATACCGGTAAACACAATAAACCGGTAGAAATTTGTCAACAATTTTGGAATACCGTCTATATCGCGGTTACGCTCACGTGGCGTTGCTGTGCTGCGCCGTCACAAAAGCTTATCATTTGCATGCGCTTTTAAACATTGCTGTTTAAAGACAAGTGATTTTAAACCATTCAAGTGCAATAAGAGGCGAAAGAGAACGCATTTCGGTATATGCGCGCATTGTCTGAGAGACACGCACACATGAAGCCGCTGCTCATAGAGAGAGTTCTTTTTGCCGCCTTAATAGGCTGAAAACGGTCAAATACACACACTTATGTGTCATAATCAGGGGTGTCAAAAATAGGGTTTAAAGGTGAACTATGTAGGATTTTTGCAGTAAAATATCCAGAAACCACTAGGCCAGTGTTATATATTTTGTTCAGTTGAGTACTTAGAATATCCCAAATGTTTCCAACTATTTGTAAATCGTGAGAAATTGCTATTTTAACCAAGGAACCGGGACGTGTGAGCTATGCGTGTGAGGGAGTCGCCTGTCGATTGCGTCATATCTGCGTCACCCTCGGTTTCCGGTTTTATTCAGTGAAACACTTTACTCTCACTGCAGTGTGAACAAGTGTCATAGCAGCCGCTGAGCGAACGTCATAACTTCCTTTTCAACACACTCAGATATATCTAATACGATTAACAGAGTTGCGTTGCCTCATACTCATGACTGGAAAAGAGGAAGTGGCGCCGGCAACCGTGTCATAATAAAAGTCCCGCCGGCGACTATGCCATAATAAAAGTCCCGCTCTTCAATCACTCCTGCAGCCTTGCTCAGCTCCACAACACTCGGTCCTGCTTCTGCTTCATCCTACAGTAATGTTAATAATCGCATCCATGAACATGATTTCTGCCCGAGGCTGGCTGTGAGGTGAAGACCACATGTCCCAAGATTCTGCGCTCAAACGTGGCGTCATCAAATACGCCTTTGTTTTGAACAGGCGACCTCTAGTGGACGGAAAAGTTACATAGTGTAGCTTTAAAAAGATTTCTGTAGAAGTTGAAGTATCAACTCAAGCTTTTTACTCAAGTAAAAGTGTAAAAGTACTGGTTTCAAAACTACTTAAAGTATAAAAGTAATGTAGGCCTAAGGGAAAAAATGCCATTAAGGACAAAAGCTTAGGCCGCGCCACAGGGGCCTATAGTGCACAACCCCACCATTTCTCTAAAGGCCATAATAATTTAATAATGATTTGTGTCATGTGCAGGTGCGATGGATCACGTACAAACCAATAGGGTGTCGGAATGGTATATGTTTATACTTCTCATCCAACCACAATCAAATTCACTCAATCTGGATGGCGTGATTTATCTGGATAGGTTTTTTTTTTTTTGAGCGATGACAAGCCGGAATGAAAACAATCCAAAATGAAATCGCAGTAAAGAGGCTATTTTTAAAATGTAAGGAGTAGAAAGTACACATAATTGCGTGAAAATGTTAGCCTAGAAATCTAGACGCACCCTAGCTGCAGAAAATGTATTTTGCCGCGAGTGTAGTCTAGCAACTCTCGGTAGACCTGAGAGCTGGAAAAAAACAAACTCTGGTCAGGTCAATCACAGCGTGTGTAGAGTCGGTGGGCGGGCTTAACATAATGACGGCAGGCTATGAAAATGTAAGGAGTAGAAGTAAAAAGTCGGCTGAAAAATAATTACTCCAGTAAAGTATAGATACCCAAAATTTCTATTTAATTAAGGTAACAAAGTATTTGTACTTCATTACTTGACACCCCTGGTCATAATGGCCATCTTTGCTTGTAGCCTCGTAAACACAGTCATTTTTGTCTTAAGTGAACGTAAACAGTTGAAAGAGCATGTGTATCAGTATATATTAGATCAGTGCATTCGGTCTTAAAGTGACAGCTGCTGTTTTTATCATTATTGTTAGTCAAACAACAAAATACAAAGAGAAAATCCCTCACGGCTGACTATGCAGTGTTTTTTGTATACATTTAATTACTTTAAACAATTTATGTAGTAGGCTATTTCTTATTCATTGCTTGTAGTTTTTCAGAAAGGTCTATTTCATTTGTGTCTTTGTTCTATTCTAGTTTTGTCCTATTGCTGTAATTAGTTTCTTTGTTAATTTATAACTGACTGTTTACTTGTCTTCAGTAAGTTTGAGTTGGGTTTTTTAAATTTTTTGTATTAGGCTAGTATTAGTTTTTTGTGATATTGAAGTTGATGATGAGAATTATTAGTTTCAATTGTATCAAAAATTGTTAACACTTTGATTATAGAAAAATATAGTTTTTATCTTTTTAATCATTTATTGGCTGTGGCCATGCAGCTCAGCATCTGCTTGCAGACAAACAAACAGGAAGCACCAATTTGTATTGCAGGAGGAAGGAAATAATAATGGCCATCTCCTGTTCAGACTGTAAAGTAGCACTTGTTTTTCATAGCTCTCTCCATTCCTACGCTGACATGTCTTCCGAGAATCATGAGAAGTGAAAAAATTCAGCCACTTAAGTTTACATTTGTGGACAATGACATGTCATTTCATTTTAGGCTGAAAGCAGCAACTAATGCAAGCTATGAGGTCATGCTGATTAGAGAAGATCAGGAAAATTGAGTCAACTTCCCACTGAGATATAGTCAGGCCCCTGGAAATATTGAGCTGTGGTTGCTCAAATTCTGTTCAAGCCTACCTGGTGATGATGGCCAGATGAGGGGGTCTCATACACGCTCCCATGAAGAGAACCACGTTTTCATGCCGCGTGTTCCTGTATGCCATCACCTCTCTTTTAAATGCTTTCAGCTGTTCTTCATTGTCTCTTTCAATGTCAATTAGTCGTATGGCCACTTCTCCGTGCCAGCGTCCATGGTAGACCTGTCCAAACCGGCCTTTCCCAATCAGCTCTCCGATCTCCAGCTGCTCCATGGGAATGTCCCACTCTTGCAGGAAAATGCTGGTCTGGCTGGCCTTACGTGGGAAGTTTCGTGCGGACAAGAGGGAGAGATTCATCTCCTCGAACTCATCCGCTGAGCCCTCGGCCTCATCGTTGCCTTCCTCGTTCTGATAGTTCAAACAGACATACAGATCATAGAGTGATAGAAATAAAGAATAATAGATAGAAACGATGGATGGATGGATGGACAGATTAACAGACAGATGATAGAGCGATAGATATAAAGAATAATGGATGTATGGAATCTTCAAACTCTTAAATATAAAGGTTCTAAAAGGGGTCTTCACAGCAATGCCATAGAAGAACTATTTTTGGTTCCCCAAAGAACCTTTCAGTAAACAGTTCTTTAAAGAACTAGTTAGCTTACTGTGAAGAACATTCTAATACAACGTTGGGACAGTATGGAAAACGCAAAAAAAAAAAAAGAAGTGATTTCTAAATTTACTTTGACTTGTATTTCATTGCAGACAATATGAACAAAAATATTTCATGTTTTGTCTGGTCAACTTCATGTCATTTGTAAATATGCATCCTTTCCTGTCATTCAGACCTGCAACACATTTCAAAAAAAGTTGGGACAGTAAAGCATTTACCACTTTGTAATGTTGCCATTCCTTTTCACAACACTTAAAAGACGTTTAGGGACTGAAGACACCAAGTGATGAAGTGTTTCAGGTGTAATTTTGTCCCATTCTTCCTGCAAACAAGTCTTAAGGTGGGCAACAGTACGGGGTCTTCGTTGTCGCATTTTGCGCTTCAAAATTCTCTAATGGAGACAGGTCGGGACTGCAGGCAGGCCAGTCAAGTACCCGTACCCTCTTCCTCCGCAGCCAGGACTTTGTAACGTGTGGAGAATGTGGTTTTGCATTGTCTTGTTGAAATATGCATGGACGTCCCTGGAAAAGATGTCTTCTTGAAGGCAGCATATTATGCTCCAAAATCTCTATGTACTTTTCAGCATTAATGGTGCCTTCACAGAAGTGCAAGTTACCTTTGCCAAGGGCACTGACACAACCCCATACCATGACAGACCCTGGCTTTTGGACTTGTTGCTGGTAACAGTCTGGATGATCCTTTTCTTCTTTGGTCCGGAGCACACGGCGTCCATTCCTCCCAAAAAATACCTGAAATACTGATTCATCTGACCACAGTACACGTTTCCACTGTGATGGTCCATCCCAGATGCCTCAGAGCCCAGAGAAGTTGACGGCGCTTCTGGACACTGTTAACATAGGGCTTCCTTTTGGCACAGTACAGTTTTAACTGGCATTTGTGGATGTAACTACGTATTGTGGTACTTGACAAAGGTTTGCCAAAGTTGTCCTGAGCCCATGTGGTGATAGCGCTTATAGATGAATGACGATTCTTGATGCAGTGCCACCTGAGGGATCGGAGATCACGGTTGTTCAGATTAGGCTTGCGCCCTTGTCCTTTACGCACTGAAATTCCTCCAGATTCCTTGAATCTTTTAATTATGTTATGCACTGTTGAATGCGAAATATCCAAATCTCTTCCTATCTTTCTTTGAGGAACATTGTTTTTAAACATTTCAATAATTTTCTCACGTATTTGTTGGCAAACTGGCGATCCTCAGCCCATCTTTGCTCCTAAAGTATTAGACCTTTCTTGGATGCTGCTTTTGTACCAAATCATAATTACAATCACCTGTTGACATCACCTGTTTCAAATCACATCATTATTTAACCATTTGACCTCATTACTAGCCCTAAATTGCTCCTGTCCCAACTTTTTTTGAAATGTGTTGCAGGTCTGAATGACAGGAAAGGATGCATATTAACAAATGACATGAAGTTGACCAGACAAAACATGAAATATTTTGTGTTCATATTGTCTGCAATGAAATACAAGTCAAAGTAAATTTAGAAATCACTTCTTTTTTTTTTTTTTTGCGTTTTCCATACTGTCCCAACTTTTTCTGATTTTGGGTTGTAATATAAAGGCCCTTTTTCACTATAAAGAACCTTTTGTGCAATGGAAACATTCCATGAGGAAGGGTTATCGATGCCAATAAAGAACCTTTTTTTTTTAAGAGTGTTTGTATTCAGGTTTTAGCACATGATTGTACACATTTGCTATAGAAGCAGGATGACTCACATCAGATGTTGGCTCAACTTCAATTTGTAGCAAGGGACTCACTTTGGTTCTGTGTGAAGAGAAAACAGAAAATGTGTTTGCGCAGGGAGGGTCATTTACCTCAGCAAAATGAACCAATGTTTCATTTTCAAAGACCTGTAATCTAATTAAAATCCATTGTTTACTTAACGCCACCTAAAAGGATCACATAAAAAATTCTGCTTTCATCTTCGTATTTTTAGCTTCTACACAAGTGGTTCATATAGGCTCTACAGCTTAGTCAGCTTCAGTTAGCATCCTAAATGTAAGGTAACCTCTCCTATAGCTAAGCTGGCAATAGAGTGGTGCAGGAATGACATCAAAACCCAGAAGACTAAGGCCCTGTGTACACTAGTACGTTTTCGTTTTAGAGGCCGTAACTCTTGTTATACTTGGAGTCCACACTACTCCAGAGTTTTCGACCCTCGGAAACAGACATTTGGAAATGCTGCAGACCCCGTTTTAGTAAACTCTGGGGCTGTGTTTCAGGTTAGACGGACCACATTTCCCTGGCCTCAAGAGACACGCTAGTGGCTGCAGTCTTTAGTGTCTTTGTTAGCACGCCACCTCCCACGACGGGGACCCTGGTTCAAAGCCATGACCCGGATGGGAGTGAGGTTTAGGGGGGTGAGTGTAACAGATAAATGTTAATTTATATAGAACGTTTCATACACAATGGTAATTCAAAGTGCTTAACATAGAAAAGTTATCAAAATAATGATTAAATAATCACAACATATCCATAAGAAATTAAAATAATTGTATTTAACAAAAGGCTAGAATACTATTCCTGACTAAATTCGGGGCTCCTCTGTCTGAATAGAAGAGTCAGAGAGCTTTGGTTTGTGATACACTTGTAGCAACTAGGCTTCCTTGTGACCTCCTACCCTTCAATAGGGAGGAGTTATTCCGACACCTTCTGCCTCTGATGGCTTCCAGTGCCCCTCTGAACCCTCAATGGAGTGGAGTCCTCCATCCCATTTATGGAGTGGAGTTATCACCCACCGTCTGCCTCTGATGGATTTCGGCAATACACCCAAGGACCTGATGTCCCACACACACATCTGAGCATGTACATAAACTCACCGTCTCACTTCCAAATTTTCTCAACTTTTCCGACCAGACAGCAGGGGCAGCCCTAACCAAAAATAAAAAAAATCTAGGCCAGTAAGAGCTGTGCGTGTAAACATCACTCTCTTGATATCAAGAGGCGCTGATCTCAACTGACGCAAGGGGCTGTGGTCTTTAGCCTCCTTGTTAGAGCACCGCTTCTGACGCCGGAGACCCTGGTTCAAATCCTACTCGAAGTGGGTCAAGTAGGACCTGTTACATTTGGTGCCGTGACCTGGATAGGAGTAAGGTTTAGGGGGCTTGAGTGTAACAGACCTAGGCCAGTAATGCCGCTTTCCCACTGGGTGGAATGACTCGGTGCGGTTCGCTTTATTTTGGCTCGGTTTGTTTTTCCAAAGTAGTCAAACTGATGTAGGCCAGAAAGAGCTGTGCGTGTAAACCTTACTCCCCTGGCCTCAAGAGGGTCACTAGTAGCTGCAGTCTTTAGCGTTCCTGGTTCGAATCCCGCTTGCAGTGGGTTGAGTAGGACCAGTTACATCTGCATTTTATAATACAGCAGCTGCCTACATGCTCAAGAGGCAAGCTATTATTAGAGCAATCTGCAACCGTTGGCAACTGTTAAACTTGTGTTCATGAATATTTCATTTCACATTTATTTGTATAGCGCTTTTCACAATACATATCGTTTCAAAGCAGCTTCACAGAAAATGCATGCGTCTACATTACAATTTAAAGTGATTTCTCCACGTTATACATTTCAGAAATGCACATATACAAAGCACACAGATTAGCTAACAATGTATTATTAATCAATATAATAATTAAATTAAGGCACAGAAATAAGTGAAATAAGAATAGTCATGTGGCACGACCTCAAGATTTTTCTATGTGGTTTTATAATGAGGTTTCCCTTTCGTTCAGTCACTACGACGTACGTTAGTGACTAACGAATGGGGGTTTCGCTTAGAAGCCAATCATCTTCATCGTATTCAACAGCGCCCAATGGCAGTGCCAATGCCATGGGCATGCGGAATTTGCATGCGTAACTCCGCCCCACCTCGTGGGTATATAAGGAAGTACGCTGCGAACATCGCATTATGTTTCTGCTTTGGAGCCAAGAGGATCTCTTCACTCCTACAAGCCTGATCTGAGTCATCGACAGCTTTCGAGACGAGCAGCTTTCCAGAGGCGTTGGTGTTACGGCGCGTTCCAGTGATCATCATACTGCCTGCCTGCTGATCTGCGCAGTGGTCCGCTAGACAGCTGGTGTGTGGTCCCTGGGCGCTTCGGCGTTCTCTGCGAAGCTTCCTCTCATAAAAGAGCTTACACGTGACGCGTCCTTTTCAGGATGTCTCGTCCGTGTACTTCTGGGTGTGGTCGGTTGCTTTCCTCTTCTGATGGGCACGAACACTGTCTGATATGTTTGGGCTTTCAGCATGCTCAGACAGCGTTCGCGGATGAGTCATGTTCTCACTGCGGGAACATGACCATCGCAATGTTGCGGTCAAGACTCCATGACCTTCGTACTGAAGTGAGAGTCCCCTCTACCACACCCCGATCTACTGAGTCCCAGAGGCCCAGTACTTCGGCTGGTGGTCAGGGTGACTTGACGGTTACGGTGTGGAACAAAGCCCCGACGCTCATGCCTCGGGCCACACCCCCGTCTTGCACATTGCAACCCGCGAGTGTTCAGATGCAGATCGCGGGGCCGGCTCCGGCCCCCCCGCGCATCTCATTTGGCGCTCCAGAGGAGGATGCGATGTCGATCACCGCATCACAAGGTGGGCTCGAGTCCTCTGGAGATGACGACTCGGCTGTGCTGCCGCCCTCGGGCGTGCCAGCATTGCCCGAGTCAGATCCAGAGCTGACAGCCATGTTGTCTCGGGCAGCCGCGAGTTTAGGGATCGAGTGGAACCCTCCACCCTGTCCCGAACGCTCAAGGCTCGATGATTGGTTTTTGGGGGCTCGCGCTGACACCCGTCAGTCCTTGCCCTCAATACCTTTCTTTCCCGAGCTGCATGAGGAACTCACGCGGTCCTGGAAGTCCCCGTTGTCTTCCCGTGACCGTTCACTGACTTCCTCCGCCTTCTCCGTCCTCGATGGGGCGGCAGCTAAAGGGTACACTGGGGTCCCTCCAGTTGAACGTTCTGTTGCGATGCAACTGTGTCCTCAGAGCGCTTCAACCTGGCGTGGTGATCCTAAGCACCCCTCCAAAGCCTGTCGATTCACATCAACCTTGGTGGCGAAATCGCACAGAGCCGCGGGGCAGGCTGCCGCTTCGCTGCATGCCATGGCGATCCTCCAGGTCTACCAGGCCAGGATCCTCAAGGACATGCACGAGGGTGGAGTTGATCCGGGGCTCTTAAATGAGCTGCGTGCCGCCACCGACCTCGCTCTCCGGGCGACGAAGGTGACCGCACGCTCCCTGGGTCAAGTGATGTCCACAAATGTGGTCCAGGAGCGTCACCTGTGGCTGAACCTGGCCGATATGCGGGACACCGAGCGAACCCGGTTCCTCGATGCCCCCATATCCCAGGCCGGCCTCTTCGGCGGGGCGGTTGAGGACTTCGCCCAACAGTTCTCAATCGCCCAGAAGCAGACTGAGGCTATTAAGCACGTACTGCCCCGGCGGCCAGCTGCTGCCTCCACCCCGCCGCCGGCGCAGTCAACTCAGTCTGCTCCACGCCGAGGACGCCCTCCTAAGGCTCCCGCCCCTCCCACCCGGTCCAAGCAGCAGCCTTCACCCGGGCCGGGTCGCGGAGGAAGCCGTAGGAAGGCGTCCAAGTCCCCTCAGGCCGCCCCGCGCCCCGCTAAACGCCAGGCCAAGCGGCGCTCCTGAGACGGACGGCTCAGGGATGGGAAATTCTTTCGAGGAGATGGTAGCAGGACCACTCCTTCCCCCGGTGGAGGGCCGGGGGAGAATCCTTTGTTCAGCTGCTGGCCCCCGGGTCAGCAGCACCCTATGTTGGTCAAAGAAAGAATTAACACTCCCATCCCTGAGCCCACAGAGTCCGGTGATGACGGTGCGCGCCACCCACGGGTCCCGCCACTCGCATCCCACTCTGTCGCCAGCCTCCTGGCAGAGCAGACCCCAGTGGAACGCTGGTCCTTCCCTGGTCTCCTCTGTCAGGACGCAGCTGTCAACCGTGCCCCCGCACCGGGACGCCCCACAGCCTCCCATGTCCGGGCCGGTGACGCTGCATCGCTGCAAGCCCACACCGG
Source organism: Gobio gobio (assembly GCF_949357685.1). Lineage (NCBI taxonomy): Eukaryota > Metazoa > Chordata > Actinopteri > Cypriniformes > Gobionidae > Gobio > Gobio gobio. The sequence goes on along the minus strand of NC_137100.1, from coordinate 57,742,478 downwards.
GTACGTCTGTACACCGTATGACCCCGCTGGTGCAGTTTCTGGATGTCTGGCTTCAGCTTCCAGGGCTGTCCCGCTGGGTCGAGCGGACCGTCAGGCGCGGCTATGCGATTCAGTTCGCACGGGTTCCTCCCTGCTTCCAGGGAGTCCGTTCCACCATGATCGGGGCCAACGCCCCCGTCATGCGAGCGGAGATTGCCACCCTACTGGCGAAGGGTGCGATCGAACCTGTCCCTCCAGCCGAGATGAATTGCGGGTTTTACAGCCCGTACTTCATTGTACCCAAAAAGACCGGTGGGCTACGGCCAATCCTGGACCTGCGCATCCTGAACCGTTACCTTCACCGGTTTCCGTTCAAGATGTTGACAGCGAAACGCCTTTTCGAATGCGTTCGTCCTCACGATTGGTTTGCAGCGATCGACCTGAAGGACGCCTACTTCCATGTCTCCATTTTGCCTCGACACAGACCGTTCCTACGGTTTGCTTTCGAGGGGCGGGCATATCAGTACGCAGTTCTACCATTCGGGCTATCTCTGTCCCCTCGCGTCTTTACGAAGATTGCCGAGGCAGCCCTTGCGCCCCTTCGGCAGCACGGGGTCCGCATCCTGAACTACCTCGACGACTGGCTCATACTGGGTCCCTCTCGAGAGCAGGTTTGCGGACACAGAGATCTGGTGCTCCATCACCTAGCCCGTCTGGGCCTTCGGGTCAACTGGGAGAAGAGCAAACTTTGCCCCGCGCAGAGGATCTCTTTTCTCGGTATGGATATCGACTCGGTCGCCATGTGCGCGCAGCTTTCGAGCGAGCGCGCGCAGTCTCTGCTGACTGCCCTTCGACAGGTCGAGGGCCAGAGTGCGGTTCCACTGAAACATTTTCAGAGGCTCCTGGGGCATATGGCATCTGCAGCCGCGGTAACGCCGCTCGGATTGCTTCATATGAGACCGCTTCAGCACTGGCTACGCGATCGAGTCCCGAGATGGGCATGGCGGTCTGGCACGCTCCGGGTCCCAGTGACTCGGGCCTGCTTACAGACACTCACCCCGTGGTCGAACCTCAAGTTTCTACGGACCGGAGTGTCCTTAGAACGAGCTTCCAGGCATGTTGTTGTGACAACAGATGCATCATCCACGGGCTGGGGTGCCATGTGCAATGGACAAGCAGCCGCGGGCTCCTGGACAGGACCCCAGCGCCTTCTGCATGTCAATTGCCTCGAGTTACTGGCTGTACGGTTCGCCCTGCACCGCTTCCGAGCGTTGCTGAAGGGTCAACATGTGCTAGTCAGGACAGACAACACGGCCGTAGTAGCGTACATCAACCACCAGGGCGGTCTACGCTCCCACCGTATGTCTCAACTCGCCCGCCATCTCGTTTTGTGGAGTCAGAAGCGCCTGAGGTCCCTTCGTGCTGTCCACATCCCTGGAGACCTGAACTGTGCAGCCGACGAGCTGTCACGGTTTCAGCCTCTCCCCGGAGAGTGGAGACTCCACCCCCAGACGATCCAGCTGATATGGGAACGGTTCGGCGACGCACAGGTAGATCTGTTTGCCTCCCAGGACTCTTCCCATTGCTCCCTGTATTATTCCCTGACCGAGGGCACCCTCGGCACGGATGCACTGGCGCACAGCTGGCCGTCCGGGCTACGCAAGTATGCGTTTCCCCCAGTGAGCCTTCTTGCACGGGTACTGTGCAAGATCAGGGAGGACAAGGAGCAGGTCGTCTTGGTCGCCCCGCTTTGGCACGGCCAGACCTGGTTCCCAGAACTCTTACTCCTTGCGACAGCCCCTCCCTGGCCTATCCCTCTGAGACCAGACCTTCTGACTCAGAGACGGGGCACCTTTTGGCACCCGCGTCCAGCGTTCTGGAAGCTCCACGTGTGGCTTCTGGACGGGACACGGCAGGTTTGAGTAGCCTTCCACCTGCGGTGGTCGCTACCATCACTTCCGCTAGAGCTGAGTCTACACGACGTCTCTACGCGTTGAAGTGGAACCTCTTCGTCACATGGTGCTCTTCCCGCCAAGAAGACCCCTGGAAATGCCCGATCGGGTCCGTGCTATCGTTTCTCCAGGAGGGGGTGGAGCGAAGGCTGTCTCCCTCCACCCTGAAAGTGTACGTGGCCGCAATATCTGCCTACCACGATCTCCTGGGAGACAAAAAGGTAAGTCAGCACGACCTGGTCATCAGGTTCCTGAGGGGAGCGAGGAGACTGAATCCTCCTCGCTCTCCTCTCGTTCCCTCTTGGGACCTCTCAGTAGTCTTAAGTGCTCTGCAGAGGCCTCCCTTTGAGCCTTTGCGGTCGGCCGAGATTAAGTTCTTGTCTATGAAGACGGCTCTGCTGACCGCATTGGCCTCGCTTAAGAGGGTCGGGGACCTGCAAGCATTTTCGGTTGACGAAGCGTGCCTTGAGTTCGGGCCGGCTAACTCTCACGTGATCCTGAGACCCCGGCCTGGATATGTGCCCAAGGTTCCTACCACTCCGTTCCGAGATCAGGTGGTGAACCTGCAAGCGCTGCCTTTGGAGGAGGCAGACCCAGCCTTGGCATTGCTCTGTCCAGTACGCGCTCTCCGCGCCTACGTAGACATGACGCAGTGTTTCAGGACCTCAGACCAGCTCTTTGTCTGTTATGGTGGAGAGCGGAAGGGAAGTGCTCTCTCAAAGCAGAGGTTGTCTCACTGGGTGGTGGACACCATTGTTTTGGCTTACCAGCAGCAAGGTCGACCATGTCCCCTTGGTGTGAGGGCACACTCCACCCGGAGTGTGGCCTCCTCTTGGGCTCTAGCGCATGGCGCCTCGCTAACAGACATCTGCAGAGCTGCAGGCTGGGCGACACCCAACACATTCGCCAGATTCTACAATCTCCGAGTGGAGCCAGTGTCCGACTTTGTACTCGCCCCCCCGAGGGGCCGGTAATGGACCACGCTCAGGTGTCTTCGCTTGCTCGCCATTCCACTCCCATGACTGGATACGTGCGATATTTTCCTCAGGTGAGCTCCCCGAGAGCCCTGAGCTCCTCCAGCACTGTCGACGCCGACATCAGTTCAGTCTGCCCTTTCGAGCCCAGACCCTCATGTCCGGCCAGGTGCTCCGTGTGCATGGTTCCCCTCTGGCGACCCCCACACGAGTATTCCCACCGTAAGCCTCCTCAGTGAGCAGGTGTCTTTCCCTTGGCAAGTCCCTGCCACCCCTAGGGTTAAAAATCCACCTTCGGCTGGTACCCTAGAGATCTTCCATATGCAACCCTCAGCGGGTCATATGTGTATTCTCTAAGTCCTCCCTACGGTAGGCATCTTGGCATTCCCTCACTGGGATATGCTTCCCAGTGTACCTTGGTAATCCTGTGATAAGTGGGAGTCCTAGGGCCTTAAGTGGCGGGATCTCACACTTACGCAGGGCACTGGTTGACAGCTGAGTGGCGCTGTTTTACAGGTTCCCCCATTCGTTAGTCACTAACGTACGTCGTAGTGACTGAACGAAAGGGAACGTCCGGTTACGTATGTAACCCTCGTTCCCTGAGGAGGGAACGGAGACGTACGTTTCCTTAGCCACGTCAGCTGTGCTGCCTGGAACGCTAGGAGTTCAGTCTTGGCTCCTGCAGCAGTAACATAATGCGATGTTCGCAGCGTACTTCCTTATATACCCACGAGGTGGGGCGGAGTTACGCATGCAAATTCCGCATGCCCATGGCATTGGCACTGCCATTGGGCGCTGTTGAATACGATGAAGATGATTGGCTTCTAAGCGAAACCCCCATTCGTTAGTCACTAACGTACGTCTCCGTTCCCTCCTCAGGGAACGAGGGTTACATACGTAACCGGACGTTTTCCATTTATGAGGAAAATAAGGTCTGTGGGGAACATAACTTGACGATACTTGAAAGTTTTGCGCAACAACACAAATTACACTCACCTATATAAAAAAAAAACTATATTAGGGGTGTAACGGTACACAAAACTGACGGTTCGGTATGTACCTCGGTTTTGAAGTCACGGTTCGATACGGGTTCGGTACAGCAGTTTTACAAAATTGCTTTTTATTTATTTTTATCAAACAGTGGTTTACTGAAGAAAAAAATGTCTGTCTTTAAATGAATTAAATTATAACTAAAAGTTTATTTGAGATATTGCTGTAAACTATATAGGGAGCACTTACTTGCACATTAATATTAAAGGTTAACAACAGAGCCCAAACTATTAGCCTAAATTCAGTTGATAGTTATTTTTAGGTATAATTATCAACACTCAATTAACACCGTATACAAACATGTAAACTTCACATTAGGCAGTTTTTGCAATAACTTCTAAATCTAATGATAAAATAGTTTTCTCCAATTCGTTGTTGAAATATAATCATTTACACACAGTGTCTGTCATTTTTCATGACAGGTTTATTTATACATGAAATGATCAAGACGTACATCACTAACAGGTTCAGATGAATATAATGAATAGGCTTATATAGTGTATATATTTAGTGAAAGAGTTGATTTCTCTAGGGAATAAAATTCTGTGGACACTGAATGACTGCCTGAGGTAAATGTGATACTACATGACATTGTTTCGTTTACAAGCAGTTATATTGAGGTCATTCCGCCGTTGAAACACTGATTTAGCGATTACACCACATATGATAAGTGACAGTAAGTTGTAATGTATCCTCAACATACCTTCAGATGTTCATTCATGTTTATTCTTTAGGAAGAGATGATCGATCGCGCTCACAGATGATCGCGTTCACGCGCATCGCACGGCTGCTGGAACTTTGATCATTTATCAGTCACGTCACATTAAAGAGCGTCAAAACGGCATTTATCGTTTGAATTTCGTGATAAAATGGACTGAATACTTAATATGTTCGTGTGGGAACTCGGATTGAAGTGTGTCCCGCTCTTAAAACAAGCCGACTGTTAACTGTAAAGATTGCACTCGGAACCGTTCGGTATGCGCGTGCACCGAACCGAAAGCCCTGTACCGAAACGGTTCGGTACGAATACGTGTGTACCGTGTACCGTTACACCCCTACTTTCTATATATATATATATATATATATATATATATATATATATATAGCCCCGTTTCCACAAAAATTACCCGGAACAATTTGTACCAGGAACTTTTTTTACAGGACCCCCTCGCGGTACTACCAAGTACTACCTCGCGAGCAGGGACTCTCGGAGGGGGAAATATTTTCATTTAGACCCTGGTTCCTGCAGTCGAAACACACACCCACTCACGAGTACCACCCCAAAGTTCCTAGTTCCTGGGGAAAGTTCCTGCGGTGGAAACGCAGCTTATATATATTTCTAATATGTAACTAGACAGGGCGTGTGAGTGTGTGCAGTTTACTTTGTAGAACAAAACTTTCAAGTATCGTCAAGTTAAGTTTACCACAGACTTTATTTTACCTATTATAAAACCAGTGGCGAATTAGTCTTCCAGGTTTTGACATATCCACAAAAACCAGCAAGCCAAATCGACTTGACCTGTACAATCAGTTTGAGTTGATTTACCTTTTTCTTTAGGAAACAAGGTATCGTAGAAGGCAGCTTTGTGACCTTATTTGCCAGTACAGCATATAATCATCATCATCTTCCACTTACAAAAAGAGATTCAGTGTCTAAAACTGCATAAATCTCAAGGCCTTATTCAGTCTGGATGACTTGCCTTATACTTGTCTGTGGTAAGAAATGTGTTTGTTAATACGCCTTTGACCCTTGTTTGAGTTGAAAAATATGGGAGGACAGTGCCGGAAGATCTGTCAGGGCATTTATCCGTACATGCCTGTAAACAACTGCACTCTACAGCTATGTCAAACAACTAATTTCAGCTGCATTACGATACACCATAACGCTACATACTGCTGTCAAAGCACTACAGAAACTGAAATGCATTTTTTTTTGTTCATTATAAAGTTTTTGCATCTTGATTTAGTTCATTAAAGAGGCAATTTTTCTTTATGGGTCTTCGAGTTTTCCAAAACATACACAGATATGGTTGACATCATCGCTGTAGCTTGAAGCCCCACTCTTTGTTTGGTGAAAGAGTATGTGTGTGTGTGTGTGTGACTTGTCTTCAGTCACATCAACTATTGCACCACAAATATTTTTGCTCTAATAATTCTGTAATCTAAAATGCCCATATATGCCATAAATAGACACAAGCCATGGCGTAACTGTCTGACATGTCTGTGGCCTTTCACTGGGCATCGCTCTAAATATGCACACTGACAGTACAGGACAGAACATGACATTTCAGACACTTTTGTACATTAATAAACAATGTTAAATGGTCTTGGCATGTCTTTATAAGTGACAAAATAATAATAATTCCACATTTTACAGTGTTTGACCTTGATCTAAAGCGGCAAGAAATCAACATAACAATATATACAGTAATTACATTTTATGCTACTAATTTTGCATTCAGAATGAACAGAAGCTGATTAACATGTGACCTTTAGAGAACACTGTTAGGTTAAATAAAACTAGAGATAATTAGAGCCTTTTTTAGCTCATGCTTTAGCTCATCTAGACTGTTTTAGGTTTGACAGTGAACAAATCTTTTTCCGAAAACTAGATTTTTTTTTGCCAATCAGAATCAAAACATGACCAGAATTTATTTTTACATTACAATAAGGTTCAATTTCTTAACATTAGTTGACATGAACTAACAATGAAAAATACTTCTAAAGCATTTATTAATCATGGTTAATGTTAATTTCAAATTTTACTAATACATTATTTAATCAAAAGTTGTATCGGTAACACTTTATAATAAGGTTGTGTTAGTTAACATTACTTAATGCATTAGTTAACATGAACTAATCATGAACAACACCTCTGTTCATCATTAGTTAATCTTTGTTAACGTTAGTTAATAAAAATCCAGCTGTTCATGGTTTGTTCTTGTTAGTTCACAGTGCATTAACTAATGTTAGCAAGATTTAAATAATGCATTGGTAAATGTTGAAATTAACATTAACAACGATAAATAAATGCTTTATAAGTGCAGTTCATTATTAGTGTCACGGCGGGTATGGGTGAAAGGAGCGAGGACTCATATGCAGGAAGAATAGTGGTTTATTTAATAATAAACAAAACACCCACGAGGGGGAAAACCAAACTTGACTATGACAAAACACAAGGATCAGGAACATGAAGCAGATCAGAAGCACGTGATGGGAACAGAAACAATGATCCAGCACAGTATAGCAAACACAAGGACACCAAATAGGGAACAAATCAGTAAAATGATTGTTAGGCTGCATTAACTAGGTCAGCCGTAACCGGGAACACTTCCCATAACACCTGATGTTCTTGTTACATCATGAAAAAAATGGCATCTACGCTAATGTTAGTCTCTCTGTTTATCCCGAGGTTTACTGCAGTCAGCCGGATCTGGGCCGTATCCAGATCAGATGGTGGACCTGCGCCCAGACATGACCAACGCATCCCTGAAGTGTCTGCAGAGACGTTTAAATTAGACTCCCTCCTGAAATTGCCTCATCAACATGGCATCCTCAATAAACCTGTCTCTGGTGTGATGACTCCGATCTTTCGAAGAATCCAATCTAATAATTGCCTCACCCGTCACGGCATCCTCAATAAACCCGTCTCCGGCGTGATGACTCCGATCTTTCGAATATTCCTATCTAATAATTGCCTCACCGACACGGCTTCCTCAATAAACCCTCTCCGCGTGATGACTCCAATCTTTTGAATATTCCTATCTAATAATTGCCTCACCGACACGGCATCCTCAATAAACCCGTCTCCGGCGTGATGACTCCGATCTTTCGAATATTCCTATCTAATAATTGCCTCACTTGACACGGCATCCTCAATAAACCCTCTCCGCGTGATGACTCCAATCTTTTGAATATTCCTATCTAATAATTGCCTCACCGACACGACATCATCAATAAACCCGTCTCCGGTGTGATGACTCCGATCTTTTGAATATTCCTATATAATAATTGCCTCACTTGACACGACATCCTCAATAAACCCGTCTCCAGCGTGATGACTCCGATCTTTCGAATATTCCTATCTAATAATTGCCTCACCGACATGGCATCCTCAATAAACCCGTCTCCGGCGTGATGACTCCGATCTTTCGAATATTCCTATCTAATAATTGCCTCACCTGACACGGCATCCTCAATAAACCCGTCTCCGGCGTGATGACTCCAATCTTTCGAATATTCCTATCTAATAATTGCCTCACCTGACACGGCATCCTCAATAAACCCGTCTCCAGCGTGATGACTCCGATCTTTCGAATATTCCTATCTAATAATTGCCTCACCGACACGCCATCCTCAATAAACCCTCTCCGGCGTGATGACTCCGATCTTTCGAATATTCCTATCTAATAATTGCCTCACCGACACGGCATCCTCAATAAACCCTCTCCGGCGTGATGCCTCCGATCTTTCGAATATTCCTATCTAATAATTGCCTCACCGACACGGCATCCTCAATAAACACCTGATGTTCTTGTGACATCATGAAAAGAATGGCATCTACGCTAATGTTAGTCTCTCTGTTTATCCCGAGGTTTACTGCAGTCAGCCGGATCTGGGCCGTATCCAGATCAGATGGTGGACCTGCGCCCAGACATGACCAACGCATCCCTGAAGTGTCTGCAGAGACGTTTAAATTAGACTCCCTCCTGAAATTGCCTCATCAACATGGCATCCTCAATAAACCTGTCTCTGGTGTGATGACTCCGATCTTTCGAAGATTCCAATCTAATAATTGCCTCACCTGTCACGGCATCCTCAATAAACCCGTCTCCGGCGTGATGACTCCGATCTTTCGAATATTCCTATCTAATAATTGCCTCACCGACACGGCATCCTCAATAAACCCTCTCCGCGTGATGACTCCAATCTTTTGAATATTCCTATCTAATAATTGCCTCACCGACACGGCATCCTCAATAAACCCGTCTCCGGCGTGATGACTCCGATCTTTCGAATATTCCTATCTAATAATTGCCTCACTTGACACGGCATCCTCAATAAACCCTCTCCGCGTGATGACTCCAATCTTTTGAATATTCCTATCTAATAATTGCCTCACCGACACGACATCATCAATAAACCCGTCTCCGGTGTGATGACTCCGATCTTTTGAATATTCCTATATAATAATTGCCTCACTTGACACGACATCCTCAATAAACCCGTCTCCGGCGTGATGACTCCGATCTTTCGAATATTCCTATCTAATAATTGCCTCACCGACATGGCATCCTCAATTAAGCCGTCTCCGGCGTGATGACTCCGATCTTTCGAATATTCCTATCTAATAATTGCCTCACCTGACACGACATCCTCAATAAACCCGCCTCCGGCGTGATGACTCCGATCTTTCGAATATTCCTATCTAATAATTGCCTCACCGACATGGCATCCTCAATTAAGCCGTCTCCGGCGTGATGACTCCGATCTTTCGAAGATTCCAATCTAATAATTGCCTCACCTGTCACGGCATCCTCAATAAACCCGTCTCCGGCGTGATGACTCCGATCTTTCGAATATTCCTATCTAATAATTGCCTCACCGACACGGCATCCTCAATAAACCCTCTCCGCGTGATGACTCCAATCTTTTGAATATTCCTATCTAATAATTGCCTCACCGACACGGCATCCTCAATAAACCCGTCTCCGGCGTGATGACTCCGATCTTTCGAATATTCCTATCTAATAATTGCCTCACTTGACACGGCATCCTCAATAAACCCTCTCCGCGTGATGACTCCAATCTTTTGAATATTCCTATCTAATAATTGCCTCACCGACACGACATCATCAATAAACCCGTCTCCGGTGTGATGACTCCGATCTTTTGAATATTCCTATATAATAATTGCCTCACTTGACACGACATCCTCAATAAACCCGTCTCCGGCGTGATGACTCCGATCTTTCGAATATTCCTATCTAATAATTGCCTCACCGACATGGCATCCTCAATTAAGCCGTCTCCGGCGTGATGACTCCGATCTTTCGAATATTCCTATCTAATAATTGCCTCACCTGACACGACATCCTCAATAAACCCGCCTCCGGCGTGATGACTCCGATCTTTCGAATATTCCTATCTAATAATTGCCTCACCGACATGGCATCCTCAATTAAGCCGTCTCCGGCGTGATGACTCCGATCTTTCGAATATTCATATCTAATAATTGCCTCACCGACACGACATCATCAATAAACCCGTCTCCGGCGTGATGACTCCGATCTTTCGAATATTCCTATCTAATAATTGCCTCACCTGACACGGCATCCTCAATAAACCCGTCTCCGGCGTGATGACTCCAATCTTTCGAATATTCCTATCTAATAATTGCCTCACCTGACACGGCATCCTCACTAAACCCGTCTCCAGCGTGATGACTCCGATCTTTCGAATATTCCTATCTAATAATTGCCTCACCGACACGGCATCCTCAATAAACCCTCTCCGGCGTGATGCCTCCGATCTTTCGAATATTCCTATCTAATAATTGCCTCATCAACATGGCATCCTCAATAAACCTGTCTCCGGTGTGATGACTCCGATCTTTCGAATATTCCTATCTAATAATTGCCTCATCAACATGGCATCCTCAATAAACCCTCTCCGGCGTGATGCCTCCGATCTTTCGAATATTCCTATCTAATAATTGCCCCATCAACATGGCATCCTCAATAAACCCTCTCCGGCGTGATGCCTCCGATCTTTCGAATATTCCTATCTAATAATTGCCTCATCAACATGGCATCCTCAATAAACCTGTCTCCGGTGTGATGACTCCAATCTTTCGAATATCCCTATCTAATAATTGCCTCACCGACACGGCATCCTCAATAAACCTGTCTCCGGCGTGATGACTCCGATCCTTCGAATATCCCTATCTAATAATTGCCTCATCAACACAGTATCCTCAATAAACCTGTCTACGGTGTGTTGACTCCGATCTTTCGAATATCCCTATCTAATAATTGCCTCATCGACACGACATCCTCAATAAACCTGTCTCCGGCATGATGACTCCGATCCTTCGAATATCCCAATCTGATAATTGCCTCATCGACACAACATCCTCAATAAACCTGTCTCTGGTGTGATGACTCCGATCTTTCGAATATCCCTATCTAATAATTGCCTCACTGACATGGCATGATGGCCAGAGGAGAACTGGCACCCTGATTGAGCCTGGTTTCTCCCAAGGTTTATTTTTTCTCCTTTATGCCACCTGATGGAGTTTTGGTTCCTTGCCACTGTCGCCTTTGGCTTGGCTTGCTCAGTTGGGCACACTAAATTTTCAATGAAATATTCAAATAAATGTTCAATTAAATTACTGATCTGCCCACATTGTCACTATGTGATAATTGAAATGAGCTGCAAAACATCACTGTTTTCTCCAGAGCAGCTGTACAGCCGAATCAAAATCTGTTGCATTATTTTCCTGTCTAACACTGTGAAGCTGCTTTGAAACAATTGGCATTGTAAAAAGTGCTAGATAAATAAAGGTGACTTGACTTTACTTGACAAACAAGGCAGGTAATGAGGGAGAACAGGTGGGGGAAATAAATCAATAATCAGATAACAAGATGGGCGGGGTTAGACAATAGAACAAGGAACATGTGACAAGCCATGTGCTCACACCAAACATGACAAACACAAGCACATGGCCAGCAATGACAAATACAAGCCATGTTCTCACACAAAGACAAGACAGACATGTGAAAAATTAGTTCATGTTAACTAATGTAGTTAACTAATGAACCTTATTGTAAAGTGTTACCAAGATGCCATTGCAACAAATATGTAAAATATACTGTCTTTAAGTTGTTTCTACATTAATTTGGAGAGTAACTGTGAAATTACAATGTACAAATATTAAAAACTCTGATTTTTTAATTGCAATTAATTACAGAAAAACTGTGCAATTAATAAGTTAATTGTTTTAATCGACTGACAGCACTAGTTTAAATGCATCCTAAAATGTCATATCAACATAAACTCACATACACATATGAACACACACACACACACTTACCCAGGCTCAGTCAGAACAGGGTGTAGAATGACTTGAGGGGCCCTGGGGGGAACCTCAGGGGCCACATCTACAAAGAAGAAGAGTTCAAAGATAAGTCATGAGGTAAAGATGAGAGAGAAAATACCATAATTTGTAAAAGCGTGTATTTTTATAGACTAATAGAGAAATAAATTAATGGAAACAGGCAGAGGTACTGCTGAGAACAACATTTAACTCTTTACACTGTGACAGTCAAAAGCTGCTTAGATGTCAAATGTTTGGGGTCAGAAAGATAGATATAGAAAATAGAGTAAAGACATTTATAATGTTTATATTTCAAATAAATGCTGTTCATCAAAGAATTCTGATGAATTAATCACTTTTCTATGGGGTTTTATAATAGGGTAATGGGGTAAAATAAAGTCTGTGGTTATGATGTTGAAAAATCAGCTTTGCCATCTGAGGAATATATTACATTTTAAGATATATTAAAACAGGAAACAGTTATTTTAAATTGTAATAATATTTCACAATATTACTGTGTCCACGCCTTTTCATTGCTATTATTGTTTGCTATTATTCATTGTAATGTTTTTACTGTACGTTTGATCTAATAAATACATTATTCAGTTGAAAAACCAACCAATGATTATGTCTAATGGACAAAACTGTCCGTATGTTCCCTTCTTAAAGGTACAATGGTGACTGATCTCAGTAGCTCACATAGGTTACCTCTCATTGGAATTAAACCAGCGAAATTGACTTTATTTCAAACTATCAGGCTAGCAACAACATCATGGCTTTCCTCCCTCCACACGCTCATCAAAAACATGCAGCGAGCTGAGTGCCTCCCACAGAATACAGGCACTTATCAGCCTTTATTTGTCAGCGAAGCGCAGGCGACCTCGCCTTTAAAAGAACCATCATTATAGAATACAGCATTGCTGGTTAATAGACGACAAGAAGAGGAAAGAAAGACAGAGGGAGAGGGTTTGTTGCACCTCAAAGAAAAGATGGCATAAAAATGACATCAAAAAAGTTTGCCTCTGCATGTCATGGTGCATTATGGGTAGGAGTAATGACCAATTATGACACACTTACCAGGGAAGATGAACTGCTGCTTGTATTTGTAGAAATGAGAAGCTGAGAAGAGCACAGGAGAGAAGCAGGAAGAATTCAATAAAATTCAACAAACCCCCAGATGATTATTGGTGTGTGTTATTGCTCTGCACAATTCACCACAGTTTATCACAAAGAGAACATAGAAATACTGACTTTTAGGATACAGAAAAGTCTGAGACCACACTAAAAATCTGGGATTTAATCATGCACATTCTTAAGCGTTTATGCTTGATAAGCCAACAATGCATGTGGTCATGTAAACGCATTAACCCGTTTTCTTTTATCGGACTAATGTCATAAGTGTATCCTCCATAACTGGCTGCAAACTGGCATTCAGATCTGCATTTAGTTAGAAACGCCCAACTTCCTAGCATCCAATCAATTCCAGAAGGACGATTTTTTTTTTCTCATTCCAGAAGCCGTTTCACTCGGATATGCGTCACAATAGGGAAGAAAAGACTAACGCAATTTCCATGTCATGGATCGATCGACAGATTTTCGCCCCTTACCCTGATTTCGCCTGGCATTTAAACACATTAATCTGTGTTCTTTTGGCTTTTTGAAATGCACATGTGTGATATGTGACAGGAAAGCGTCCTTACTGTGGATTTAAACACACAGGAGTGAGTGTTTCGTGGTAGGGGTAGGAGGAAATATATCGCAAACTCGGATTCTTTCTTGACACAAGAAATTATAAAAATGTGTTCTCATCTCATGAAGAGTGGAAGAGTCAAAACGCTACATCCATAACTGCATGAGAGGAGAATATGAGTCCGTACGTTTCCTGCTGACATTTTGGAATACTCTTGGGTTTTCAGTGCTTTATTTAACATCACAACTGACATAACATATGAAATACTCAGAGTGAGATACATGAATGATTACACTTTGATATCACCACCGCGGAATAACCTGATTTATTAATAAAGTCTTGTAAACGTGGTTTACTTGCGTTGCCGGGTTATTGGTTTGCATGTAAACTGGGACAACGGGTTATTTCAATAATCATTATCAGCATATTGGTGTGCATGTAAACGTGCCATCTAATTTAAATCAGGAAATAAATAGAACATTTTATGATTTTGAAAAATTTATAACATTCAATTCAATTCAATTCACATTTACTTGTATAGCGCTTTTCACAATACATATCGTTTCTAAGCAGCTTTACAGAAAATAGCGATAGATTATTTTTACACTATGTAAAAATAGCAGTATTTTCTTTGCAATAAGTGTAAATAGACGTTAGATGCTATTTATACTTATCAATAGTGGCATATACTATTTGCACCTCACTGTTGTTGTACATCAAACGGTATGCTATAATAACAGAGTGTAAATTATTATATTTATTAAATGGATGGCACCTTATTGGGACAATAAAGCCCCCCAAAAAACATTTTGCCATGCGCATTAACCCTGCACTATTGCTACTGTTGACAACCCCACATCTTCCGTAATTTTGTCTGGCCCAACCAGACGTCAGTGAGCGGAGTAAGTGTAAATAGCCTCTGCCAACAAGGCAGACTATTTGACCTTTGACCCATTAACAAATATTTATATTCCTGGTCATATTTCTATATCACTCATCCAATAAGCAATTTATGATGATGTCATGTGAACTAAAATGTTCTCATTTTCTATTCTTTGGCTCATTCTCAAATTATGCTTGCAGGGCTCCATACCACGATTAAAAGAATATTTAAATGGCACACGTGCAACAATTTAAGGCCAGTTCACACTGCACTGACAAACGGCAACCAACAACGACAGACACTTTGGGTTTTGGGTTTTTCCGATCAGTGTGTTACCCCTGTCGACGTCTGTTGCTTTTGGTCATCTTTTGGTCACCAAAAGAACATGCTGAATCGGCATTTGTCAGGTCGTGTCTAGGAAGGCGTCTGTCGGTGCAGTGTGAATTGTCCTTTAAAGCCTAGTTGCCATTAGCAACAGTAAAGAAAACTTTGGCTCTTTACTCTCTTGAGTAGGTACTTATTTTGAATAAGTAATTTAGCCTTTGTGTGTGTCCAGCCTTTGTGTGTGTCCATACAGTATAACCATATTAGACTGCGCACTAGTGTTCCCTGCATGCAACGCAACAACAAACACAGTCAGTCCAAAAGATTCACAAAACGTTTTGAATCTGACTCACTAAGATAAGGGCTGTATCTGAAATGGCATACTTCCCTACTGTATAGTAGGTGAAAAACAGTATGTGACAAAATAAGTATGTGTGCATATGATGGACACTTTACTATCCCATGAGGCCATGGTAGAAGATTTATGAATGGCAGTGAATTGACGTAACTGACGCTGGTAGGTCACATGGTGACCTAATGACAACATGGCGCATGGCATGTACGTCCAGATTACATTCATACTATATAGAACATACTTTTTGTGAAAGTCGTGAAGTAATTATTTATTCAAAATAAGTACCTACACAAGAGAGTATACAATTACGGATACAAATTATCACTCAAATTGTTATGCTGATATAATTTGTAATGCATTTTTTTGCATTGTTTTACTAAATAAGATAATATAAGCACTGTCTTTAAGCAATTATTATTTGAAATTCAGTGGAAAAAATCATCTTATATTTTGGGTTGGTACCTGTAAGGTTGGACTGTTTCTGCTGTCTGGCGCTCTGTGGGGAAGGGTGCAGAGGAGACGGGGGCGTCGCGCTGGGCGGCAGAGGGGGAGCAGGAGATGAAGGGGTGGAGGAGGTGGTGGAGGAGGGGTTGCTGCTGGAGTCGGGCTGATATGGCACAGGGATGTGGTCCTGAAACAGAGAGAAACAGACCTTTCTTAACACACAGAAACACTCCCTACACCTTGCTCATTACTGGCACGGTCAGACATCAGTAAACCTGGCTTCATTCTCACGGTCAGTTAAAGATTAATCAAAAACCAGGGATGTGGCGGCTGTAGACCAGATCTCCCATGGGCTGAAAACTGGACAGTCGTGCTATATTCGAAAAAAACGTCCAACATTGTGTTAGAAAGAGGAACACATCATTAGCCAGCATGACTGAGTGCCCTGTATATTTGATAAGACAACAAAAAAAGCAAAAGAGAAAAGACCTATTCTATGCTATGCCAGTCGTTATGCCAAGCTTTTTGCTTACTATTTCTGATGATTAAGGGCTAAAAAGGGCACATTAGTGTGAGACCACAATCCCATAAAAGTGCTGATGGGAGTGTAAAGTTATTTAGGTGATCTACTGACAATGATAAAAAAAAAAAGAACACAGACGCAGCAGCTCAATTCCATTATGACTAACACAATCTACAGAGAGCAGCGTAAATTAGCATAGGGTCCCAAACAATCAAAGCCGTTGATAATCAGGTAATCTACTTACTAACAACACAGTGTAAAGGCCGCTACATACTCTGCAAGAACAGAGAAAAAAGTTCTCGCTCCCAGGGCTGCGAGAACAAAATTACGTAATTTTGTTCTCGCAGCCCTGGTTTGGGAGTTCTCGCAGCTCGTTCTCGACACATCGTCTGAGCAGAACTTTTTTCTTGTGGGTGTCCGAGAACTATTGTGTGATTGGTCAGAATTTTAAAGTGGACGGGGTTAATGCGGAGAAACGATACTCGGTTACTTAACGTAACCTCGGTTCTCTCTAGAAGAGGGAACGAGTATTGCGTAAGTTCCTTATGCATCGGGAAAGTATTCTTTCTTCGAGATTTCTGAAAAACCCAAAATTATCCTTAATTTTGTAACATTGTCAACGCAGTGCGGCAGCCTGGCAGACCATAGCAGGCTATTCCAGCGTGCTATTGCCTGCTCTGCTGGCAACTGCAGCAGCCTATCGGTGAGCCCGCGTGACGTGGCGACCAATGAGGGCGCTTCGCGCCCACCTGGCTTCATTTGCCTACAGGTGGGGCGTGGCCACGTGTATATAAGCAGGGCTCACGGGCTGCATATTCGGTTTTCGTAGTTCTGAAGCGTAAAAGCCCACGGGGCGCACGGCAAGGAACGCAATACTCGTTCCCTCTTCTAGAGAGAACCGAGGTTACGTTAAGTAACCGAGTATCGTTCTCTTACGAGAGGTTCTCTCGTATTGCGTAAGTTCCTTACGCATCGGGAACACATTGTCAACGCCGTGCGCACCTCGCGTACAGCATATGTATCCCAGGGTACCATAACACTGCTCGGGCAGGGTGGCCGGTAAGGAAAACGGGCCACCACATATACAGACACTTCGTTCGAACTGACGGGTGGTTACAACGGGTGGTTACAACACCCTGTCTTATGAATGAGGGAACGGCACCTGCCGGTCGCCTTCAAATTCACCACACCTTGTCTCATGAATGAGGGAACGGCAACGCCGGTCGCCTTCAAATTCACAATATCTTGTCATATGAGTGAGGTAACGGCACCGCCGGTCACCTTCAAATTTACATAAGCCTCGTACCGAACTTACTACCAGTATGTGAGCTATGTCTGCGCAGAATCACTGGGCAGAACCAACAGCCTTATTGAACTGATAACACTTTCGCCTGTAAGGCAGGAACTTCCAGATTGTAAAATCTCACGAACGTAGACGGGGAGGCCCAGCCTGCCGCCATACAGATATCGTGGATGGAAATCCCTCTGGCCCAAGCCCACGAAGAGGCCATGCCTCTAGTGGAGTGTGCTCTGACACCTAGCGGGCACTGCAGGTGTTTGGAAGCGTAAGCTACTGCAATCGCGTCCACTATCCACCTGGACAGGGTCTGTTTCGAGGAGGCGAGACCTTTAGTGCGCCCTCCAAACGAAACAAATAGCTGCTCAGAACGCCTGAAGGTGGCGGAGCGTGTGACGTAAACCCTCAATGCCCTGACAGGGCAGAGGACATTGCCACCGTCCCCCTCGTCGGGTGCTGGCAGAGCCGAGAGGGAGACAATCTGCGCCCTGAAGGGAGTGCCTATCGCTTTGGGGACATAACCACGCCTCGGCCTAAGAATGACCTTGGAGTCATTTGGGCCGAACTCCACTCACTGAGAGCGCGTGTAGATCCCCCACACGTTTTACTGAAGCCAGAGCTATCAGGAACGCGGTTTTTAGCGAAAGGAACCTTGGTTCCACAGTCTCGAGCGGTTCGAAAGGATGAGCCTTCATGGACGGATGATGAGCTCGTTCCTTCCTAGCGTGCTGCCTAGCGTCGTCTGAGCGAACGCTGCTATGGCCGCTACATACACTTTGAGCGTGGAAGGGGACCTGCCCAGTTCCAACAGCTCCTGGAGGAAGGAGAGCACCCGCTGGACCCCACATTGCTGTGGATCCAATCCCTTGGAAGCACACCACTAAGTGAACACCGACCACTTAGAACTATATAACCGCCTTGTCGAGGGGGCTCTAGAGTGTGAAATCGTGTTCATAACCCCTTCGGGCAGGTCAACGGGTATCCGTTGGTCACCCATACATGCAGAGACCATCGCTCTGGATGGGGATGCCAAACTGACCCTCCTGCTTGAGAGAGGAGGTCTGCTCTCAGCGGAACTGGCCAGGGGGGTGAGTGCGACAGCTTCACCAGCTCTGGGTACCAAATCTGGTTCTCCCAGCGCGGCGCTATAAGGAGCACCGGGCGGCGCGTCTCCCTGATTTTCGCAAATCGGAAATCGGCGGGAAAGCATACAGCAGGAGGCTGGGCCAAGGTTGGGACAGCGCATCCTCGCTTTTGGACAGAAACGTCGGGCAGCGGGCGTTCTCTTTTGTTGCAAAGAGGTCGAGCTCCGCTCTGCCGAATAGGCGCCATACCAGCTGGACTGTCTGGGGGTGCAGGGACCATTCTCCTGGGAGAATGAGGCCCCTGGACAGCTTGTCCGGGCCCACATTGAGGTGGCCCGGTACGTGCGCAGCTCTCAGCGAGCGCAGCGAGCTGTGTGCCCACACAAGCAGGCGTTCCGTCAGATTGCCCAGACACCTGGACCTGACACCGCCCTGCCTGTTCACGTAGGACACCACCGTGGTATTGTCCGACCGGACCAACACGTGGTGTCCTCGTATAAACGGGAGAAACTGCTTGAGCGCGTTCTCTACCGCTATCATCTCCAAACAGTTTATGTGTAGGAGTTTTTCTCCGCTCGACCAGAGGCCCGAGGCCCGAACGGAAGGACGGTGTATTGATAAGCCTGGCCGTCGAAGGCGAATCGTAAGAATGGCCTGTGACGCGGCGTTATCTTGATTTGAAAATATGCATCTTTCAAATCTAGGGAAATTAGCCAGTCTCTCGGGCGAATATGCGCGAGGATCTGCTTGGTCGTGAGCATCTTGAACGATCTCCTCATAAGAGCTTTGTTCAGACGCCTCAGATCCAGAATCGGTCTGAGCGACCCATCCCTTTTTGGCACGAGAAAATACCGGCTGTAAAAGCCTGACTCGCTCATAGAATGGGGAACCGGTTCTATAGCCCCTTTGCACAGCAGCGTGGCTATCTCCGCTCGAAGTAGATGTGCTACTTCCTCGCTCACTCTCGTCTCTGTACGCGCACAGAAGCGCGGAGGGCGGCGAGCGAACTGCAGAGTGTAGCCGTGCTTCACTGTTCTCAGCACCCATTCTGATACACCTGGAATGGCTTCCCACGCTTTCGCGTGTGCCACACGGGATAGAACGGCCTCCGGGCTCGAAACGCCGCGCTTCGCGGGTTTGACGGCCTGTATAGGAGGGGCGGGCGCGGTGCGCGCGCTCTCTGTGCTGTGGGCCAGCCGATCGCTCTCGATGGCTGGCCGCCTTACACACTGTATCTCTGCCGCTTTGAGCGGGGAATGGCTTGTGTGTGGCCCTACACTCATCGCTCCGGCCACCCTGGACGGAGAACAAATGGTGTGTGGCGCGGCGCGTAGCGTCTGAGGCATAATGTTCGCGAAAATGTGTGAGCGTGTTTGAGCGGGCACAACTCTTACGCGTGGAACATGACCGGTAAAGAGTGGCTGTGTGACAGCGCGTGTGGTGGCTAGGCGTGGATGCAAACAAGCGGACACGTGACCTAACTCTAGCACTCGAGCGGCCGGTGGCCGCTTTATGTGAGTGGGGGACACGGGGTTTATAGTGCTTGTGTGCAGGGGTGAACACAGAAAAGTGGGCACATTTACTGCATTTGAAACACATATGGCGTGAGCCGTGCAACCAGAAATAATGCAACTTTTGTGATTTCTCTGGTTCGCCGTAAAAACGGCAGTTATTGACAGGTGAGAGGGCATTTTTGCCGGCTCGTTGGCTGCGTGAAATCCATCTGCAGCAGCCACAGTGGTGGGGGCTGACAGGAAAGAGAGTTTTGACGGTGGTCCGGCCGCGGCGGGACTTAACCTTCGTTTCTTGCCTCTGGCTAGGAGGACTTTGGAGGCTCGGACTTCAGCGTGATCCTAGGCCGGGGGCCCCGAGGGGGAGGCGGCTTACCACGGCTGGAAGAGCGCGATCTGGGGCGGCCGCTCGGTCTTCGCTGAGACGAAGGGGGGCCGCGCTGGGCGCTGCGCCGAGCTCGGTGCTGGCTGGTCGCGAGGACGCCGAGCAACGGAGCTATTGCTGGCGCCGGGGCATCGAGGCAGGAAGAGGTTCATGGCCTGCGTCGTTTTCTGTACTTCAGAGAAACGATCGACGATCCCCTTGACCGCTGGTCCGAAGAGCCCAGACGGGGAGAGCGGGGCGTTTAGGAAGGCCAGAGGTGGCGCTCAGCTACCGTGAGGGAGGCCATGGAGCGTCCGAGGGCCTGTGCTGCGGTCTTGGTAGCGCAGAGGGAGCAATCCGTCGCGCTTCGCAAATCCGTGATCAACTCAGCGTCACAGCTTTTCTCGTCCAGGTCGCGGAGGAGATTGGCTTGGAGGATTTGCAGCACGGCCATAGAGTGCAGAGCAGATGCAGCTTGACCGGAGGCAGCGAAAGCGCGGCCGATCAGCGATGACGTCACTCTGCAGGCCTTAGACGGGAGGGCAGCCTTTGAGCGCCAACCAGAAGGCGGGCAAAGGTGCGCTGCGACCGCCTCTTCCACCGGAGGGATAGCATTGTAGCCTTTCTCAGCCGCGCCGTCAACTTGTGAGAGCGTCGAAGAAGCCTGAGACGAGACCCTCGCGGAGAATGGCGCGTTCCAGGACTTCGCGAGCTCCTCGTGAAGCTCTGGCAGAAAAGGTGCAGTCCTGGAGGTGGGCGCACGGCGGCGACTGTTTAGGAAGCATCTGTCAAGTCGATTCGGCGCTGCCACCTTGGGCGGGGCCCATTCGAGGCCTAGCTGCTCGACAGCCCGGGTGAGAAGGCGCAACAGTTCGGCGTCCTCACCCGCTCGAGAGCGTCCGGAGGCTCGGACTGAAGAGGTCGCGGAAGACCATTCCTCGCTGTCGGAAGCCATGATGGAGCAGCTGTCGGCGCGTTCCGCGGCCGCATCCGCCTCATCCCCGGAGGCGGCAACAGAAAAGGCGGCCTGGGGTGGGGGCGGGGAAGGCGAGAGTGAAGCGGGCGGGAAGGGATCCGGCGAGCTTCTCTCAGCGAACTCTGGAGTCCGCTGCGAGCGGCGCTTCTTTCTGCGCGGCTTAGCAGAGACTGGAGGGATGTCGTCCTCGAACTGATCGAGTCGAGCCCGCAGGGTCGACATAGTCAGTTCCTCGCACTCCGGGCATCCGCCGGCGAGAAGTGCGGCGGCGGCGTGATCACGGCCCAGGCAGAGAGCGCAGATCACATGGCGGTCCCCGGAACTGAGCTGCGCGTGACACGAGCCGCAGGTGGAACGAGACATTTTGGAACAAACGCTCGGCTCTGTTTGAGAAAGTGTGACGCAGCGGCGACAACACTGAGCGAGAAAAAGGATATGGGCTGCCGGATAGCAGAGCAGGCACGGATGGCTGAAGGTGGCGCGATGCTGCCGGCTTCTTCAGGCGCTATCCTCTGCTTGCTCGTCTGCACGATCACGGCGGCGGGTTCCAGATCCAGCGATGCGAAGGGCTTCGCTGAAGAAAAGAAAATCGAATATGCAGCCCGTGAGCCCTGCTTATATACACGTGGCCACGCCCCGGATGTAGGCAAATGAAGCCAGGTGCTCATTGGTCGCCACGTCACGCGGGCTCACCGATAGGCAGCTGCAGTTGCCAGCAGAGCAGCCAATAGCACGCTGGAATAGCCTGCTATGGTCTGCCAGGCTGCCGCACTGCGTTGACAATGTTACAAAATTAAGGATAATTTTGGGTTTTTCAGAAATCTCGAAGAAAGAATACTTTCCCGATGCGTAAGGAACTTCGTAAGGAAAAGAATCTCTCGTAAGAGAACAGAGATGTTCGGCACCTGCTTTTCGCGTGAAGTATGGAATGTCCTGGCCAGAACGAACTTTGTTCTTGTTCTTGCCACCTCGAGAAAACGAATAAATTTCTTTGTTCTTGCAGATGTATGTACCAAGCTTAACATGTATGTTCTGTTTTAGGGTACCTTTACAAAACAACAATATGCTTAAAACGGAGACGGTTTTTCCTTTGAGTTTTCTGTGTACAGACGAGACCACTGTCAAAACCATCACCATTCACATGGATCTGCGAAAATGACAAAAAACGATGTGCATACCGTCATCGTTTTCACAGATTCAATGAACAGCCAAAACGCATTAAAAGTTTTACGTTTTTAGTAGGGCTGGGCTGGGCAAATGAACGCGTTAACGCAGGCGATTAATTTTTTCAGCTTAACGCATTCAAAATATTGTACGCAAATAACGCAGCATCCGTTTTTATTTCCATTTTTGCCTAGCGTTAAATGATCACGACTGTCGTGAGGTGTTCGTGCAGTGTACAGGGGGAAACGAGAGGCGACAAACCTCTCCCAATCAGCAATCGGATGGTCGGGTGAATTTCTGGTCGCTCCTCGTGAGGTTATTAAACAGCTGAAGCAGAGCTACGAACTGATTGCCCTATTTCTCATCACTGCGCCTGCGCGAAAGCAGAAGTTGAACCATGAATCTTTAATGCAGCAAGAAAGAAAACGAAAAGAGGGAGATCTTTAAGTTCTGTAGGCAGTTATCAAATAGCAGAAATTTAGCAAACTGTTGCTTGCCTCCAGTTCGTGTTGTAAAATGGATAATCTAAGACGTTCAAAATGCCGTGTTTAGCCTATGATCAGTGCCTCTTTTATTAATTTAACTTTGAATATTAATTTACTTTATTTACTTTATTTTATTTACTATTATTTAATATTTACTTAATTTTATTATCATGGGAAAAATGTGAATCGTTGTCCATCATTTGACAAAAGAAAAGAAGGAAAAATGTCACGGCGCAATATAGATTTTTTTTTTTTACTTTTCGTTTTAAATCATGAATGCGAGTCAGTGGATATCACACAAAAACACAATGTGCGCGAAAGTCGGTGAAAGTGAAAGTAAAATCTGACGAGCTTTCGGCGCATATATTCTCACAGAGACAAGATTCATTCATTCAGTCTTAATTTATATTCTTAATATTTCTCTTGTGGCCCATATTGTGAAACAAATTATAGGCCCATTTCGTGTTAAACAAGTTGTTTTTGAAATAAAGCTGCTCTTACTTTCTGATATTATTGCAGTGTTATGAAATATTTTAGACTGATAATCATTTTAATTATAGGCCTATAATTCCTTGTTTAATTGGGCAAAATGTATTTAAATAATGAGGAGTAATTAAACTAATCTATCTATTCTTTTATTATGCAGAGTATCGGTTATGCATTAATGTTGTAAAATTAGCGCGGGGCAATAAATGTAATATCAATTTAATAATAAAGTAGGCCTACCCTAATAATAATGTTCATTTATATACATAAATTGTAAATGCTAAATGCTCTTGATATCGATAGCTGATGCATTTGATAGGCTATCTCTCTATTATAGGTTTTTTCGCGCATATTTCACTCGTACAGTATGAGCAGACAAGTCGCGCTCGACAATCGGACCGCACAGTGGCCCTCATTTATCAATCTTGCGTAGAAACGGGCGTATATGTTGGCGTAAGATTATGCTTACACTCCTCTCACCGTCTGATTTATGAAGCTGTGCGCACCTCTGAAATCCAGGTGTACGCAAAACCTGCCATTGTCATTAGAATAACACGCCCCTATATATTCAAGTCTCTGCCTCCCCCACGCCCTCATTTTACGCCATGGATACACGGAAGACGGCAAAGAAGCGAAACTTCTCTGACGTGGAGATCGAGACCATCACCGGGGAAGTGAAAAAAAAAAAAAAAAAAATTATTTGGGAGTTTAAAGAGTGGGATTAAAGGCGCCCACAAAAAGGTGTACGGTGGAAATCCAGTTTAAATAGCTGTTTGGATGAGAAATTACCTATCACAATTCATTATTTTACAGCACGTGTTTTGAAATAATTAGCATTTAATTTCGTATCACGTCACATGTATTGGGGTGTACAATAGTGATGATGATGATAATGATGTGATGTGGAGTACCATTCATTCACATTAATAATTGCATGACAATTTGTAAGATTCTTATTATTATTATTATGATTTGTATTATTAATGACGCTTATTGTTATTTAGAAGAAGAATGTCGTTATTATTATTATTTATTTTATTATTATTTAAATGAAGAAGAATGTAATTTTTATTATTTTGTCAGTCTGAATTATTTTCAGTCCCAGTCCGTGCGCAGCTGCCGGGCCTGAAACGTCAGGTAAAGCACACAGGCTCGCAACTGGAGGAATACATATACAAATCAAATGCTTTGGTAAAGTCACACAAATTAAACATTGAAGTCCATGTTGCACAAAAATAAACACTGAAGTTTATAATTACTATATCCCTATTCGCACGGGATTAGTAGCCTATTATGTGGGGACCTCTGGTGATTTGTAATAATTGCAGAGAATGTCTGTGATCTTAATCCCGTGCGAATCGGCCATGTCTGTAATATGTAAAGTAAAAATTCCCCCGCAAATGACCTACCATATTTCGCCAAACACTGAGGTCCTGTGATAACATTAGTCCTGTGCGAATCGGCATCTATTTGGCCGGGATTAGGCGGATCGTATATCATTTTTGCAAGGTTTTTGTTTCCTGTGCGTATTTTTATCTTTATCTTTCACGAAGAATGGAGCTAGGCTGCATATAATGCGCACCGTTATGAATTCCGTGCGGCCGCGCGGATTATACTTTCACTTTAGAATGAGCAATTTGGGAGTAAATTGCTTGAATGGTGTGTTTAATATTATTCTTAATGAAAAACACAAAAACAGAACAGTACAATGACAACTCGCTTAAATGGGCGCTTTTACATTTAGCTTTGAAACTGAATCTTCCGTCGTATATTGTTATTATATTGCTCAGTTACGTTTTTAATTGCGTCTGTTCTCTAACTGAACAAAATTATTTGTATTACTATAAAACAATCAAAATGATATTGATACGACTGTTTATAATTTCATACAGCTATATCTATAACGAAAAAACATTTTCAAGTCTTTACATCATATCCGGGAGATAAGTCAGTAAATTCGAGTAAAATCACAGGCTTGCTTATATCGTGCGAATGCGCCACGCAAAATTCAGATGATGGGTAGTCATTTCTAAATCACACGAGGTCCCCAGATAATAGCGTAGGCTACTTATCCAGTGCGAATAGGGCTTTAGTTGTTGTTGTTTTCACAGTGGGTCATAATATAGCATATCTTTGTCAGTGCGTTTTGTGGTGTTAGGAATTGTTTTCTGCGCATTTTCGCACTAACTCAAAACATGCGTCCACCACCTCCTGAGCTGGCGTAGGATTTGAGCGTGCCGTACGCCAACGTCCATATTGATAAATCTCAAAGTCACCGTGGTTTTGGGTGTACGCCAGGTGTACACTGGAAATTTGGTGTACGCACTTTTGATAAATGAGGGCCAGTGTGAGCACATAAATCGTGAGCTTTGGCTTTACATCGCATGCGATCTACTCGTACAGTGTGAGTAGGTAACATTGCTGAAATCGCACAGAAATCGCACAGTGTATGTCCAGCTTTACTATATAGAACAAACTTTTTTAGTGGTTGTGAAGTAATTACTTATACAAAAAAGTACCTACTCAAGAGAGTATGTGTTTTCAGATGCAGCCTCTGTTTGTCTGAGTTCCTAGTTAGTTCCCTTGTTTGTTAATTAGTACCCACACCTGTTCCGTTTTATCCTTGATTATGCTGTCTGCATATAAGCCCCGAGTTTCCTTAGTTCATTTATCTGTTATTGTCTATGCTAATGTGGTGTGCTTGATTTATTATTCCTGTTATCTCCAGTGATCTCCTGAGTGTTCATTTTGGATTTATTAAAGACTGTTTTTGTTCCTACTCCGTCGTGCATTTCAATACAGCCACCGTGACACACAGGTGCAGCAAATTAAATATAATGTGGCTTGTAAAACGATATTCTCTGACATTCTAAATAAATGAACACAAGTGGAGAAGAATTCTCCCCTTTCTCAAGCGCAAAATGAGTTAAGACAAGCTTTTTTAGGTGCTAAATAATGGCACAAATACCAATAATTTGACTACCACAAAACTTAGTGAATCATGTTGCATAATGTATTCAAATACTCTCCTCTCATACATTTTGTATCTGAAAGGGAAACTCCTACAAATACAAATGCAATATGATCAGGCAAAAAAATACTTTTTCATTGCAAAATTTTCACTGTGTCTTCCATAAATCCTGACAGTAGTTTTTAACACCAAAATAGGGTTTGGCTTGAGTCTGAGGTTTTGGGGCAAAACAAAATGCAGATATGAAACATAATGCAATATAAAATCCTGTGATATAAAACCGCCACTGTGCTCAAAAGCACCTGCAAGAGTGGAACAATAACTGTTGTATTGAAACTTCAATATTGTCTGAAAAGGCTCAGAGACTGAAAATGCAAGGAGATTAAAATAGCAGTTTAGGTCAGGTTAACCCAGATATGATACAGTTTTCAGGACCACAAAATAAAGATGTTTTTACGGCTCATACAGTGGTTGCAAAAAGTATCACTTAATCTACACTTGATTTATAACAGTCATTGCATACATCATTAAGATTTTTTAAATATCCGTTCCATACACAATTTTCCATAATAAATAGACATAATTTTACATATTAACTGAAAAAGATGTAGACTTAGTTTACCTAGATCTCTTTCATTATAATTCTAATGAGACTTATAAGTATATCTAACATATTTTGCAATGCAGAAGTAAGCTATTTTCTGTGAATGTGTGAGAATTCCAAATTATTAGCCGCTACAGAACCAAAAGAATAACAAAGTACAATAAAGGGTAAAACTATTTGTCTACAAACCAGTGTGTTTATGATTATGACTATTATGAAGAATATGATAAATACCAGTTTGCAATAACAAGCAGCACAGCAGGCTGTTTTTGAATTGCAAGTTTATATCTCACAATTCTGAGAAAAGAAGCCCAAATTGCAAGATACTGTATAAATGTGAGTTATATCTCGCAATTCTGACTTTATAACTTGCAATTGGGAGTTTACACAATCAGGCATAACATTATGACCTAATATTGTGTTGGTCCCACTTTTGTTGCCAAAACAGCCCTGACCCGTCGAGGCATGGACTCCACAAGACCCCTGAAGGTGTGCTGTGGTATCTAATACTATGATGTTAGCAGCAGATCCTTTGAGTCCTTTAAGTTGCGAGGTGGGACCTCCATGTATCTGACTTTTTTGTTCAGCACATCCCACAGAGGCTCGATTGGATTGAGATCTGGGGATTTTGGAGGCCAAGTCAACACCTCAAACTCGTTGTTGTGCTCCTCAAACCATTTCTGAACCATTTTTGCTTTGTGGCAGGGCACATTAACCTGCTGAAAGAGCCACAGCCACCAGGGAATACCGTTTCCATGAAAGGATGTACATGGTCTGCAACAATGCTTAGGTAGGTGGTACGTGTCAAAGTAACTGGCATGCAGGACCAAAGGTTTCCCAGCAGAAAATTGCCCAAAGCATTACACTGCCCCCGCCGACTCACACGCACACACACCCGGCCATCCATGTGATGTAAAAGAAAACGTGATTCACCAGAACACATTCTTCCATTGCTCCGTGGTCCAGTTCTGATGTTCACGTGCCCACTTGTTGCTGCTTTTGGCGATGGACAGAGGTCAGCATGGTCATCCTGACTGGTCTGCGGCTATGCATCCCCATACACAACAAACTGAGATGCACTGTGTATTCTGACACCTTTCTATCAGAACCAGCATTAACTTCTTGAGCAATCTGAGCTACAGTAGCTCGGACCACATGGGCCAGCCTTTGCTCCCCACGTGCATCAATGAGCCTTGGCCACCCATGACCCTGTCACTGGTTCACCACTGTTCCTTCCTTAGACCACTTTTGATAGATACTGACCACTGCAGACCGGGAAAACCCCATAAGAGCTGCAGTTTTGCTCTGACCAAGTCGTCTAGCCATCACAATTTGGCCCTTGTCAAACTTTCTCAAATTTTTGCGTTTGCCCATTTTCAATATTTAATAATAATTTAATATTTTATTCCACACAAGCTTCCATACACCAGAACTGTCTTACTTTAAAAATAAGGTGGTGGTGGTGGTGGTGTTGGGGGAGGGGGGCGGGGGGGGGTGCTCTGAAAGTCACCATGAAATGTCAAAATTAACATTTCTTATTTTATTTGGAATATTGCTTATTTTATTACACATGATTTACCCATGCATATCATTCTTTTTTCTTTTTCTTTTTTTATTACGTGCCCTCAATTTTTAATCAAAATAACTTCCCCTCCCTCTTGCATTGACATCTCTTCAAGGGCGGAGCAACTTGTCACTCACATGAGATCCACCAATAGCAAACCATCCAAGCATCCAATCAATTCCTGATGGACAAAATCAAGTCCTGCATAAAAACATTTTCTTGGTCGAGAAGCTTACACTTAAATATACACAAATTCAAAATAGAGAAGAAAAAATACCACAACTTCCATTTCATCCCGACATTAAGACTTCCATACAGTACAAGGGTGCCAAACTGAAAGTTACACGTTTCATACATTAATGCAATCGTTTCAAGTTTTACATGTATAAATTATATATTTGTCTGTCATTAAACATTTTTTAAATCTGTAGTGAACTACAGTCACAGTTATTCTACAATATCGCCCCTTTGACAGATATATTAGGTACGAAATATCAAACATACTGTAGCAGCATATTCTTTTGCAATTACTTTTTACCAGCTTGTTCTATCAAGTGATTTTTATTTGATATGAAGTCAGCTCCCTTCACACAGGAGTTTATGGAGAGCACAGACACAGGACGTGTTCTTGCATTTAAAAGCAGCTAAATAAAGCGCAACGGAGCGGAATTGAAAGCAGGGTTTTCAAGACACGTTTTTAAACATAGGCTTGTTTTAAAAATGTCACGCTCATCTTGTCGAGTTTTTCAATATACATATAAGAAAACCAGTTGTGCCGAAAATTACAGGAAGGTTGTTTGGTCTTGGTCTGCAAAAATTGCTTTCGATGAAAGTTGTTTCAATAAAAAGCAAATGCAAACATGTTGTGCTAAAAATTACAGGAAGGACCTGTAGTGCCAATCTGCCTGAGATAGTTTTGTGATAATGTTGACAGTGGAGGGATGTAACCGGGGTGAGATGTGTTTGCTTAGACGTAATGGTGCGTAACTATTCTTACCTTGTTGATTTTGTTGGTCTTGGGGAGAGTCTGGCTAATGTGGAGGTCTGAGTACCTGAGGGGGTTGTTTATGTCACATGGTACCGACTCGGTCCTGACGAGCTGACGAGCTGAGAGAGAGAGAGAGAGAGAGAGAGAGAGAGAGAGAGTGAGAGAAACAGCATAGTATCCACGGTAACAAGAGGCAGTTGTCACGGTAACAGAAAAACTCTGAAAAGTCTTGTCACATTTTAATGGAAGAGCCACTAAACCATGTATTATGTACAGTATATATCAGAAATATCATATGGAAATTCAACAGCAAAGACCAGGGCATATGAAATATCATAGTTCACTTCTTCCAGCAGAGAAACGATCCATTAAATTTAAGTGGAAAGAATTTTTTACGTTTTACATTTTTTCATATATTGTAATACGTACATGTGAACCTGGACCCCAAAACCAGCCATAAGGGTACATTTTATAACAAAAGAGGCAGGTCTTGAAAGCAACTCTCTATATTTGCAGGGCTCAATGCAAAGGAGCTTTTCTACAGGTTCATTCTGGTCCAGATTTTTACTTGCTCAGCAAAAATTTGAACTGGCCCCACCACAAAAAAGTATTAGTATTTTAATAAATATTAAGACTAAATTAGAACAAATTACAAGCAGTAGCACAAATAAATAGAATCACTGGGGGGGACTTGGGGGCCCTGGGCTTGAGTTTATGTTTGGGCCCTATACGCTTCACATGACCTCAACTAGACCTCAACTAATCGTTATAGAGTAGCAAAAAATTGGGATTGGGCTGTGCATGCATATACGGACAAGTTCTCCGTTTAGGATTAGAACAAATTCAACAAAAATGCTCTTTGGTGACATGGATGATTACGCTACTGTTGATCATCTGTCCATCATCGTATAAAGCCCGCTCTGACAATTTGATTGGTCCGAACAGCTCTGGTTCGAGCATAGTTGCTCCACAACGGATCAAATCCAGTCCGAACTTCCCGACCTCAAATGTTGTGGGCGGGGGTTGGGCTGGCATCCAGGCTAGTATTGTTGGCTATTGCCACAAATATATCTGTGTTACTTATGACTGGTTTTGTGGTCCAGGGTCACATATTGATATACAATACCTTTCAAAAGAATGGGGTCAATACGAATTTTTCTTTAAAGAAATAAATACTTTTATTCATCAAGGACACATTAAATTGTTCAAAAATGACAGTAAAGATATTAATAATGTTAGAAAAGATTTCTACATTAAATAAATGCTGTTCTTTTGATCACTTCATTAAAAAATCCTGATATCACTGTTTCAAAAATATTAAGCAACACAACTGTTTTTTTAACATTGATAATAAGAAATATTTCTTGAGCAGCAAATCAGCATATTAGAATGATTTCTGAAGGATCATGTGACACTGAAGACTGGAGTAATGCTGCTGAAAGTCCAGCTTTGCATTACAGAAATAAGTGACATTTCAAAATGTGTTATATAATATTTCACACTATTACTGTTTTTTTTTTTATCAGCTAAATGTAGCCTTGGTGAACAGAAGAGACTTCTTTTAAAACATTAACAAATCTCACAGACCCCAAACTTTTGAACGGTAGTGTGTATATTTTGTCTGGCTATCACCAGACCAAGCTCAATTTAAGATTGAACATTGGTCTGGGAAGTCTGCTATGTATTTTCTACTGCACAAGAGGCGCGATAAACGAGCATAATTCAAATGACTCTGTACGCAATTGGATAGTCCTTCAGCCAATCAGACCACAAGAGGAGTGATCAACGGGCAACGACCCATCGCTTCTCTATCCGTCATCGTGTTAAACCCGTCAATAGTGCGCCAGGTGGACAAGCCACTTTGTGATTGGTTCACACAAAAGTGTAACAGAAGCAGTAGAAATGAATGTACAGGTTTCCAGACTGAGTTGCAGGGCGAAATCAAATCGCCGGCAGATCAGGCTGGGTTTACCCCACTTGACACTTGGAACATAAACACAAAACTGAAGGAATGAACAAGGACATAATGTGCTTGAAGAGCACAAACCTGCTCCCTCACCTTG
Source organism: Gobio gobio (assembly GCF_949357685.1). NCBI lineage: Eukaryota > Metazoa > Chordata > Actinopteri > Cypriniformes > Gobionidae > Gobio > Gobio gobio. The sequence continues at coordinate 57,710,648 of NC_137100.1, read as the reverse complement.
AGATGTTCCTTGATCTGCAACATCACGAATGAAGTAAAGATGAGGTGGTGAAAACAGAAAAAAGGAAGAGAAAAATGGTAAGAAGTTTGCAGAACGAAGGTTTAACATACTGCTTTACAGGAAACAAGACGATTTGTTTAGTCCATTAATACAATGTGAAGTCACTAACAATGACAGTCTTTTAAAAAATACATTCTTCATTGTTCCAAGAATTATTCCCTTTAAATGCATTCTCTTGTTTGGGAACCAATTTTCAAAAATGCAATGTCTTCAGAATATACAGATAAAGCCTGTAATTAAATATGTTCAAGTGAATATAAAGGAATTATGAGGTTGAAATAAGAATGCTGCTGTTTCTGAAATCATATTTGAACCATAATTAATGGCCTGCCTTGTGTATAGTACTTATGGATTTAAGCATTCATGGAGTTCAAAAAAAGAAGAAAAGAAGAAAACATTAAAGTTTAAATACCTCTGAACGAGTCCCTACCTCCTCTGTGGTATATGAGTAAATGACAGGGCGGTGCTTCTTTGGTGCATTTGTTGTGGCACTTCAATCTGACAAAAGAAAGCATGACAGAAATGTTTATTAGTTTGCTCTTGTAAAAGCAAATCAATGAATATTCAAAACAAACACTTAATATGCAGCCATCATTTTGAGGGTGTCAAAAGCCAGCAAGTATCTTAGTAACAAGATGCCATAGTCAAGGGTGGTAGAGTGGAAACTATTAGGTAGGTAATTTATTCAAATAATCTTTTAATGATAATGATAATTATGCTCAATTTGAATGTTCAGACACTACTGCAGGCACAAAGTGTCTAGCGCTGAATTCTAAAGAGGCTTTGATGCAAACCAAAACATCAAAAAATCTAATCTTTACAAAGGAATTTTCATTTTCAGAGATTTGTATGATCATAAGAGATGGTTTAAGAAATGGTAATAAATAGTGGAGTATATATTTAACATTTGACATTCATGGTCTACATGATGCACAAAGATTCAGAGTGTGATTTCATCATCAGAAGCGGCACCAGACAGAATTACAACAATAACTTGATTTGTATGATCTTTTGCTCTAAAAGAAAACGTTAAGTGGTGTTTGCCCATGACAAACTCATCAAAACGATTGCTAGGGTGCTAAGATGTGAATTTTAGCACTCTGCTATTATAAAAAAAAAAACTGGTTACTCGTCCAAATTGTGATCTACAGATATAGTTTCGATATCAGTCTATGGGATTTTTTGCCCGTTGTGAATTTTCAGCTGATAATAAAACAGGTGAAAAATGTCACATACTAACATTGAAGGAGCCATATTCTAATTAGCTAATAATCATTTCCTAACAGGTTTCTCAAACACAGCCCCTCTTTTGCCATTGTTCCGAATCAGACAGGTTGTTGAGCCGTCTATGCTATGCTAAAACAAACAACAACACTGTTTGGTGCCACTAAAGGGTTAGGAAATGACACACAGCCAAAATAATATGAAATTATAATGTTAAATTATCTAGCATTTATAGGCGTTGAACAGGCTAATCAAGGTCTAGAATTATTTTCAGACACCTTTGGAACAATTAACAAACATAATTAATAAAACGGTGTGCTCTGTCAATTCATTATATACTTGAACATATGGAAACCCATTTATACCACATAAGAAAAAATTACTTGAAAAGTCCCAATTATGACATAAAGGCCCAGTTTCACAAACAGGGCTTAGACTAAGCCAGGATTAGTCCTTAGTTCAATTAGGGCATTTTAGTAGCTATTGTTAACATACCTTAGAAAAAAACATTACTGGTGTGCATGTTGAGTCAAAACAATGGCAATGATATATTTTAATATATTTATATATTTGTCAGTGCAAGTTGCCTTCAGTTAAAATGGCTCAAACATGCATTTTAGTCTAGGACTAGCTTAAGCCTTGTCTGTGAAACCAGGGGAAAATGTCGAAATTATGACATAAAAATTATTTGGAATTATAAGATACATTATAACTGTTTTATGACCAACATTTTGTCTCAATTATGACTTCTTATATCAATTTTGACTTGAATTTTGTCACCATTGAGTTATCTAATAATAATGTCATAATTATGAGATAAAACGTCACATTTATGACAAACATTTTAATTATGAGATAAAAAGGTCATAATTATGACATAAATCATAAAGCCATAATTTAGAATTTTGTCTCAATTATGACTTTTTTATACTTATGTCTGACTTATCTAATAATTTCGACCTTTTGTGTCATAATTTCGACCTTTTATCATATAATTACGACAGTATGTGACTTTCTAATAATTTAGATTTTTTTAAAGTCATGATTGTTTTTGTCACAACTAAAACATTTACATCATAATTTCGACTTTTTATCTCATAATTAAGATTTAGTATCTCATAATTGAAACTTTTTATGTCATGCTTATGATTTTTTTTTTCCTTTTGTGGCATTTTAGCACTTACTTGCAGTTTTTGCATTTCAAGCCGAATAGCATTCCTTTCCCGCACACGATACACGTCTGCGACATCCAATACTTTGTGGAAAACCTGCAAAGCACAAATGAGTGGCGCGATTCATTACTGACACTTTTTGAGGCACTTTCCCAGGGAAAAAAACGGAACTAATTTCATCCATTTTTAAAATGCATGCGGCCATATGGGTTTGTTTTGCTTCGCTGTCAAACTATCAGCAGATGGTTCTGACCTTTTGACAACCACTCCTAAACTCTTCAGATGAAAGAGCGAATGTGTCACTGCAGCGATCAGCGATGCAGCGTTTGCCAAGTAACCTTTTCATCGAGAGACAGATATGTGCGGCATATGCCCAAAGATAGACACTTTGGCGTGGAGAGTAATTTAATTGTAACTGAGTGTCTCTGAATATCTCCTTTGCACTCAACTGTGCATCCGCACTTGACAAATATACGTGAGGACAAAGGCCATATGGATGCATTGGCGATTGTTTAGCAGAATTGCATAGAAAGCGCTCATTATTCTTAAGTTTTTTCTATCTCTATCTCTTTTTGTTTACACGTAGTCGCCGCATTTACCGTTCTCCACAAAGAAAGGGCCATTCAAATCTCCTGCAATGGAGTTCCTCTGAAGGGTCACTGTGCATTTGCCAATCTATTTCTCTGATATGAACAGAAGCTGACAGTTAATCGAATATGACTAATGGGCTCTGACAGTGTCAAAGTGTCTTCATTAGATTGAAGGCGTGCTGTCTCATAAAAGAAGAGGCTGGCTTTAGTACGCAGCTCACATCACCGTAGCCATCTCAGTTTAAAGTTGACATGAGCGTTTCAATTTTTTGGATCTGTTTATCTGCTTGCGTTTTGAAACTGTGGCGGTTGTCCATCTATGATGAGATGAATTTCCACACCTGCGTTCCAGTCTGAAGGGCTCATCCCTATATGCCCTAATCCCTTCCAAAGGGCTTCGGAGGGATGAAGGGTTTAGTGGACCAAAAAACTTCTGAATCAAAAAACTGAATCAGTTATACCTTTCGAAACCTTTCATTCTGGCCCTGTCCCAAATGGCACCCTAAACACTTGCAGTCTTTCCTATGAGTCCGCACTTTTGCAACGGTGCTTTGACTGTCGGGTAGAGTTCTGCTGTGGAGCTCACTTCTGTGCGGGCTCTGAAAAAATGTGCATCGAGGGTGCATACTGGCTGCAAAGGGGGCACTTGTGAGAATCTTTCTGAAATGTAAAATGACAAATGGGACACCCTACGGTCTTGAGGACTTACAATGACCGCCACATGACCGTGAAGTCCACAAGACCATAGGGTGTCCCATTTGTCATTGCATATGAAATAGGGCTGGGTATTGAGACAAATTTCACGATTCGATTTCGATTCGCAAGCTTGCGATTCAATTCTGATTAATTTCGATGGATTATTTTGGATATAGATATAAATCAGGTATAGTACATTGCAAATTTTCTCAAGGAAAACAAATCTCTCAACTAATGCTTTAAACTATATGGGAGTCAGTTGGTACTATAGAGACAGAGCACATTTAGGCCATGCCCCCACACCGGCAATCCAACGCTCTTCATTGACTTTGAATTGCGTGAAGCGGCCTCCTTGTCATTTCTGTCTTATAACAAAAAACGGAACAATGTCTAAAAGCTGATATGTGACAAGGTGTACAGCAAACAAGCTAAAAAACACAGAAATACGTTTTTATAAGCTGTAGACCCAAAAAAAATTTGTGTTTAAGGAGACAAAAGTGGATACAGGCAATGCGATGTAAGGCATCAGCAGGAAGAATGGGTACATTTTGGGATCCTGACACTCAGTATGCCTGTGTGTGCAGTAAACATGTTGTCACTGTTAAGTCAAATATCCAAATGTCAGTTTTATATATTATATTTCCTGCCGCTGATTACATTCTCCTCCAGTGGGTGTAGTTCTCAGTGTAATATAACATGATGCGCTCTGTCTCAATTGCCTGTATCCACTTTTGTGTCCTTAAACGTTCGTTTTTTGGGTCAAGAGTCTCAGGGTTCTCCTCTGACAGCTCTGTATGTTTTGTCTTTGTTTAATGTGTCTTTGTTTGTGTTGTGCATGAACACATGGCTTTGTCTTGGTTTGTGTTTGCCATGTGCTCCCTGTGTCCTGCCTCCTTGTTTCCTGTTACCTCGCCCCCTTGTTTAGTCCTTGTCTAGTCCTCATTGATTAACTGATTGTGTGCTCACCTGTTCCTTGTCTGAGTGTGCTCACCCTTTCCTCATGTTTTCTGCTCCTTGTTTGTCTGAGTGTGTTCACCTGTTCCTCATGTTTTCTGCTCCTTGTTTGTCTGAGTGTGTTCACCTGTTCCTCTTGTTCTCTGCTCCCTTTATAAGGTGTGTTCTTTCCCTCATGTGGTTGCTGGTTCGTTATACGTTATACCTACGTGTGTTATACTAGTAGTGCTAAGTTTTGTGCTGCCTTTTGGTCTTGTCTCCTCTTGTTTTCTGTCTCTAGTTCCTGTCCTGCAAGTAGTGATGGGCAGACCGAGGCTTCGTGAAGCACTGAAGCAGTTGAAGCAAATGTGTCATATTGTTTCGAAGCTTCGAATCAATCTGACACCTGTCTCTACGGCGCCATCTAGTGGTCATTTCCATGTGTTGATCTGAAATACCTTGACAATTATCGACAAAAAAAATGTTTAACATCTGTCTGACAACTACATGATCTTGGTTTTGTAACCTGTAGCCTCGTCATTGTAAAGAACTATATATATTTTGTTTGTTATACAAAATGAACATTAATAAAATAAATAAAGCCACAATGTGTCACATTTGTCACAAAACATTTTTATTCAAAAATATGAATTGCTCTGCTGTTGAAGGACTCAGCTGACTTCTTTTTTTACATATAATTTCTCCAGCCTTTGAAAAATTCCTCTCACAAGGGACACTTGTTGCTGGCATGCACAAATATTTTTGGATGATGTAAATACATGGATTATGTATTGTTGCAGAAGGCTAGCTGCCTATCACAATACACACATCTCACTTTATTTGGTGCTTCCAAATGGAAATGCTCCCACACCACAGATGTACGGCATCTCTTGCGTGCAGCCTCCATTTTTATATATTCTATTAATATATCTATCTATATATCACCTATGTATCTATATCTATATAATTCTATATATCTAACTTATGCTGTGCTATCTATCTGTCACTATCTAACTTAGCCTATATGAATGTGTCACTATATCTATCCTAACTATATGTCACTGTCTACCTATCAGTCAATATATCTAATTTAAATCTAGCCTAAATATAACTAACCAAAGCGCACTATAAATCTCACTGCTATCACAAAATCACTGCTATCACAAAATCACTCTCCTCTCACAAAAACCCACGAGGTGAAGATGGATTTACTTCACTTTTAAACTGTGGTGAATTAGGTTTATACAGATGTGTGGCTTGTTCCCGCCCCCTTTAATCAACGCAGTTTCGGAAGGCGCCACCTGATGAAACACTTTGAAGCTTCATTTAGCCATAGTCACGTGACATGGGTGTTTCGAATCACAGTTCGGAGCAGTGTTTCGAAACATCTGCGCTTCGGGATCTCGGCAAAGCCCCGAAACGTCTGTTTCGCGTCTGCCATCCCTACCTGCAAGTAGAGCTTCCCTGGCAGCTTGCTTTCCTTGCCTAGCTGAAAGCTTGGTGAGTTTCCTGATATGACCTGACTGCATTACCCTAGGAATCCTGCCTGGCCATCGCTGGTATCCTCTGGTCTCATGCTGCTCTGTCAGAACTGCTCTCCCATCTACCACCTTCTGGAGCTAGTTATTGTGGCTGCTCTTCCTGCCTGTGATTGTGCTCCTAACCCGCCTACTGTTTGGACTGTTCACCTCCTCACCATGTCTTGTCTGCTGTTTGTCAATAAACCCCTGATCACTCATTCCTGCATTTGAGTCCTCTCTCATAGAACTGTGACAAAGAGCTTATAAAAACTTCAAGGTTTTTGGTTCTGGGTTTTGTTTAGCTTGTTTTCTGCACTCTTTGTCACATATAAGCTTTTAGACATTGTTCTGTTTTTTTCTGTTATAATACAAACTTTACAATTACATAATTATATTTCTACTCAAATTAATATTTTGAAATATAACCATTTAAATGGTGGCTTTCAACTTGACGGATTTAGTCAAACATGTATTATATAGGCTATTGAAGAACATAAAAAATGATATTGATGTAATATGGTGCATAGGCCTATATTCAGCAAAATGCTCCTCTCAAGAATAATAAATTTTTTAGTTTATGGTCACCGAATATGGTTTTTCTGAGGTAAATGTGATGTTACGTGACATTGTTTGCAAGCTTTCCTTTGTTGAAACTCTGATTGAACGATTACATGAGAAGGTAACATACCTTCATATGTTCATTCATGTTTATTTCGCATTGTAACTGGTATTAAAGCGGAGATGATCAGTTTATGTGCGAACTGAGGCACTACAGCGATGCCACACTAAACAGAGCCAAAAACGGTATATATTTTTTGAATTTCGTAGTAAAATGGACAGAATTTGAGACTTTGTTTCATTTCAAAGGTAACAAAGCACAAAGCTTATTGCAATTTATTTGTACATGCTACAATGTGTAAACAGGATAGATTAATCAATTCTTGGGATTTAAGTATCGATATCAGTTCCTAAAAAAGAGAATCAATTAAAATCGAGAAATCAATAGTTTTTACGCAGCCCTAATATGAAGTGAGCCATTTGGGGCAGAGCCTCTGTAGGGCCCTTTGAAGTGGCCAGTTTTGAGCACTTCGGTTTGCAAAGACCCTTCAATATGGTAGCCATGATTGTTCTCATTCAAGTGCCCTTCGGAGATGGATTTATCCCATTTGGAATGCAGCCAACATCCAAAGTATGAGAAAAAGGAAACATGAAAAAACAAGATTTTTTTTAGCCTTGGTGAACTTTACATGTCTTTTGACGGGTAAACCATGGCAAGATCTCATCATAACCTTTATAAATTGCATCACAAAATCTGCCGTGTATCCTGGTCTAAACGCAAACGCAGGCTCTTTGTTTGACGTGGGATCGGTGGTATTTAGGGTAATCAAGTCGTCAGATGTGAGAAGGCATGACTGGAGTTGCACAACCACATGAGTTAATTGGCTTGACATATTGTAACCGCTACCACACACTCACACGTGCGCAAGACTCACCTGTGTTTTATAGAGTTGCCGAGGTCTCTACGAGGTATCTGAGGGGACCAGCGCGGAACAGACAGAGTATCTAAAACAGACAAACACGAGAAAAGAGAATTAAAGCTTGCAAACACAGATTACAAAGTATTAAAACACCAAGACCTTAAAGGGCACCTATTATGCCCCTTTTTACAAGCTCTAATATAAGTCTCAGGTGTCCCCAGAGTGAGTCTGTGAAGTTTCAGATCAAAATTCCAAACAGATATATATATAGCCTGCCATTTTGAAAATGCCAATTTTGGGGTTTAAGAAAAATTAGCTGTTTTGTGTGTGTCTCCTTAAAATGCAAAGGGCGGAGCTTTCACAGCTCGTGAACACGAAAACTGAAACATGATACATCTTTTTATTTTGATGATCATATCTATCGCAGACACGCTCAAGTGACATTGCAGTTCCTCATCATCATGAAATATTATCATTTGCATGCGTTTTAAAGCCTTATCACTCTCAACTTGAGCACACACACCCGACGCATGCGCACAGAGAGCTGGATGTCGACGTGTCCATGAGTAGGCTTTTAAACTAGACAAGTTCTCTTTCATGTGTCATTGCGATTAAACTGTCAAATGCTCACAAGGTTATGTCAGAAACACACAAAGTTCACATGAACTTGGTTATGTCTGTGCACGTATGCAGCAAGTAAGTAACAGAAATCCCGTGTGTATATTAGATCTGTGTAACGTTACTAAAGTGAAAGCAGTGCAATATACAGTACCTACTGCTATATCTGCTGTTAATATGAATCAAACAACAGAAGATAAACAGAAAATCACTCACTGCCCTTGACTGAATTAACTTTAGTAACTTTAAGAACACATTTCTTACTTGAATGCTGCTGTTAAATGCTCTGGTGAGGAGATAAACATGGAGGACTGTGTACAGCTCTCTGAGGGCGGGGTCTATGCTAATACAGCAGTGTCCATAAACACTCGTGGGCGGGGCCTGTGACATGTGACGTCACTTTGCCAGGAATCTGCAAACGGCTTGTTCTGAGACACTGCTTATGATTTATGGGGATTTAAAAAAAAAGGAGTGGGTGGATTTTTACTATTATAAGGTGGTTGTGTACACACGCTGCCAACACACATTTATGTTCAAACACCTTATAAAAGTGAATTTTGCATAAAAGGTGCCCTTTAAAATCACTTTCATAAAGTGCATAAAAGAGGTATTATAATTCTGGTTTCCCAAACCTGACTGGATGAGCTCAAACAGTGGTAACAGTAATATGATAAAATACACAAATGTTTAAAAATATATATATATTTATCAATCATGAACTATTACTTGGATTAACAAAGGTTGTTTATGAATACCCAGAATCTTGACACATTAATTGTCACATCCACGCCTGTCCCGGACTCCAGTTCCCATGATCCTCCCTGTCTCACACCTGAACTCACTTCCTCATCGTCTCGCCCACTCTCCCTGGATTCCCTGCACCTGGTTGTCCTGTCATTAGCACTCCTTTATATTGTACTCCCTCCCTGCACTCCTTGTCTGTTCTTAATGTTATGTTGGCTTGGTTATTTGTTCCTGGTTTGATTAAACCCATCTTTGTTTGAAGTTCTGATTCTGACTCTTCCCTCCTGCACCCAGCAACTGTAACATTAATATGGAATTCAATTTATTTGCAGTCAGACGTTTGCACATATCAGGTATTGTACAAGCAATGTATATATTTTTATTTATATATATACACTCTAAAAAAAGGGGGTGCTATATGGCACTAAAAGTGGTTCTTGGCTCGTAATCATAGGGGAACCTTTTAGCACCAATCTTGGTGCTTCAGTGGTTCTTCAGCGGCGTAGTGTGTTACTAATGGTTTTCTTTGAGACTGTGGTCCCAGCTCTCTTCAGGTCATTGACCAGGTCCTGCCGTGTAGTTCTGGGCTGATCCCTCACCTTCCTCATGATCATTGATGCCCCACGAGGTGAGATCTTGCATGGTGCCCCAGACTGAGGGAGATTGACCATCATCTTGAACTTCTTCCACTTTCTAATAATTGCGCCAACAGTTGTTGCCTTCTCACCAAGCTGCTTGCCTATTGTCCTGTAGCCCACCCCAGCCTTGTGCAGGTCTACAATTTTTACCCCTGATGTCCTCACACAGCTCTCTGGTCTTGGCCATTGTGGAGAGGTTGGAGTCTGTTTGATTGAGTGTGTGGACAGGTGTCTTTTACACAGGTAACGAGTTCAAACAGGTGCAGTTAATACAGGTAATGAGTGGAGAACAGGAGGGCTTCTGAAAGAAAAACTAACAGGTCTGTGAGAGCCGGAATTCTTACTGGTTGGTAGGTGATCAAATACTTATGTCATGCAATAAAATGCTAATTAATTATTTAAAAATAATTCAATAATTTTGTTTTAAATTCCGTCACTCACAGTTGAAGTGTACCTATGATAAAAATTACAGACCTCTACATGCTTCGTAAGTAGGAAAACCTGCAAAATCGGCAGTGTATCAAATACTTGCTCTCCCCACTGTATGTATGTATTAGTATATTTATTATATATTGTATTGTATTTACACAACCGTTCAAAAGTTTGGAGTCATGAATTTTCTTCTTTTGTACTTTCTATTCATAAAAAAAATCCTGAAAAGATTGATCATGGTTTCCAAAAAAATATTAAGGAGCACAACTGATTTCATCATTGATAATAATAAGAAATGTTTCTTGAGCAGCAAATCATCATATTAGAATGATTTCTGAAGGATCATGTGACACTGAAGACTGGAGTAAAGATGCTGAAAATCCAGCTTTGCATCACATGATTAAATTACATTTGATAAATATATTAATATAGAAAAGTTATTTTTAATTGAAATAATATTTTACAATCTTTTTTTTACTGTATTAATAAATGCAGCCAATAAATGTTTTAAAAAACATTTTAAAAATCTTACAGACCCAAACTTTTGAAAAGTAGTGACTTAATTATGTTCATGGAAATAAAATAAAAAACTGGGATCGTTATTTAATATATAAATCCTTAAGATATATCTGATAGAATTTGATGATTTGAAATTTGATGTCTTCTGTCATTGCTCAAATGGAAGAGATCTGATAAAACCTAAATGGAGACTTGTAAGACAATAATTGCATTTGCTTCCCACAGCACTGGTAGTTCAAAAGACCATTCATCAGATTGTCCACACTCAATTATACTCCATTTGTTTATGATCAACAGGGAGATACGAGGACAAGTACACATGCACACACACAAACAGGATAAGCTTCTCTGCCTTATTCTAAAAGCATACAATACTGTATATGAGCCTTGCGTTCATAACCAGATTTCTGCATTTGATCGCATCCACTTATTCACTTGCGATTCCTAATGACTGCCTCTGTCAATGTGCATTTCATGATGCTTATATCAAATATGGATGCGAGTGTGTCTCTATTGTGACCACTGCATTCTGCTCGGCTGCATCTTTCAGGTGGATCAAGGATGTACACAGTGTTCCAGATTAGATCAGAGCTTTGATATGATCTTTGTTCTGGATTCCTGGACCTCTAATGAAACACAAGTGATCTTGAGGGGAAAAACAACATAAATATAAGAGTGTTTCTCCGACTATGGACACTTTAATGCCCCAGGAGTTGATTTGTATCAAAACTTTTCATTTAAACTTTTTGTTATATGAAGCAATTAACTTTTTTTACATTTTACTTTTGCTTTTAGTACTTTTGCTTGTTTTACTCTTGCCCCTGTCCCAATTATTTAATCTACAATATCACAGTCTGCAAGCTCTGATATACATGAAAGCTAGAAAATAAGCTGACATGTTTTTCAAAGAGGATGGAAGAGTACAAAAAAGGAGTCCTTAAACCTTCTAGAAAATAATGAAATTGAATGGAGAATAATGGTGAAGTGAATAACACTGATTATCTCTTCATCACGGCACCTGTTAGTGTGTGTGATATATATCAGGCAGCAAGTGAACATTTTGTCCTCAAAGTTGATGTGTTAGAAGCAGGAAAAATGGGCAAGCGTAAGATTGAGAGAGAGTTTGACAAGGGCCTAATTGTGATGGCTAGACGTCTGGGTCAGAGCATCTCCAAAACTGCAGCTCTTGTGGGATGTTCCTGGTCTGCAGTGGTCAGGATCTATCAAAAGTGGTCCAAGGAAGGAACAGTGGTGAACCGGCGACAGGGTCATGGGCGGCCAAGCCTCATTGATGCACGTGGGGAGCGAAGGCTGGTCCGTGTGGTCCGATCAAACAGACGAGCTACTGTAGCTCAAATTGCTCAAGAAGTTAATGCTGGTTCTGATAGAAAGGTGTCAGAATACACAGTGCATCGCAGTTTGTTGTGTATGGGGATGCATAGCCACAGACCAGTCAGGATGACCATGCTGACCCCTGTCCACCGCCGAAAACAGCAACAGTGGGCACGTGAGCATCAGAAATGGACCACGGAGCAATGGAAGAAGGTGGCCTGGTCTGATGAACCACGTTTTCTTTTACATCACGTGGAAGGCTGGGTGCGTGTGCGTCGCTTACCTGGGGATCACATGGCACCAGGATGCACTATGGGAAGAAGGCAAGCCGGCGGAGGCAGTGATGCTTTGGGCAATGTTCTGCTGGGAAACCTTGGGTCCTGCCGTCCATGTGGATGTTATCTTAACACATACCACCAACCTAAGCACTGTTGCAGACCATGTACACCCTTTCATGGAAATGGTATTCCCTGGTGGCTGTGGCTCTTTCAGCAGATAATGTGCCCTGCCACAAAGCAAAAATGGTTCAGGAATGGTTTGAGGAGCACAACAAAGAGTTTGAGGTGTTGACTTGGCCTCCAAATTCCCCAGATCTCAATCCAGTCGAGCCTCTGTGGGATGTGCTGAACAAACAAGTCCGATCCATGGAGGCCCCACCTCGCAACTTACAGGACTTAAAGGATCTGCTGCTAACATCTTGGTTCCAGATACCACAGCACACCTTCAGGGGTCTAGTGTAGTCCGAGCCTCAACAGGTCAGGGCAGTTTGGGCAGCAAAAGGGGGACCAACAGAATAATAAAATAATGTTATGCCTGATCGGTGTATATATAAACAAACGGCATATATCCATTATAAAATATCACATTCTAAATGCTCTGATATATATGGAAGCCACGGAATAAAAAAATAAAAAAGGTAATGGTGACTATTTAACTCACAACTGCAAGTTTACATCTCTCAAAAAAAGGCAAAATTGTGAGCTATTACTTAAGATTTTTAAAGTAGTGCTATGCACTATGATTAAAAATAATGAAAAATTATTTAAAAATGGTTAAAGTGAGTCAATACTAATAGGTGAAAACAAACGACCAACACTAGTATTACAAACTACATTATACTGCAGTGATAATGTTAAACAAAACCCTACCTTGCCTGTTTCTATGGTAACCCCTCAAAGTTTTAAAGGAGATGATGCAGATTATAACGAACTCCTGAAATTTGACAAAACTAATCTTACATTTACTATAGTAATAAAATACATAGGTAAAGATTAAACTAAAACAAAAGCCAATTGAGACTTTCAAACAGCAGTTTGAGAGCATCCATCAAAAAAATTACTGCGGCGACGAAAAGGTATACGGAGGGTTTCAAATAATACCTGTACCATAATAGTACTTTGATATGGTACAGAATGATTACCATATACCATGGCAAGTACATGCTACTTGAGATCCTTTCATCCTATGAAGAAACGGAGAGAAAGAGAGTCTTTCATTATAGACCAGAGTTAAAAGTTTACCTGACAAACTCACATCATCTCACAGCAGGTAAATGTTTCATCCGCAGGCGTAGAAACAGACTTACTTGTCAATACAAACCAGCATCAGTACAGAGCAGGCGAATTTGTGTTTAATTGGTGCAAATATTGCTAAAAATAACAAAACTACCAGAGGCAGGTGTCTAATTTGCAGAAAAAAAACATTATATGTTTCTCTCTTTCGCTCTTTGAACCAACAACCAGTCATTAAAAACCACCATGTTGACTCAATTAACTATCAAATTGAGACATGACAAGACCAACTGGAGTTTGTTCAAGCCAGATGAAGCAACAGTTGGACAATTTTCATGATCGACCAATCACATGCCAGTATTAGTGATATAAATATCACAGGCATCTCACAAACAGACAGACTAAACAAAATTATTTGTAAAACAATGACTAACATAGTGAACCGCCTCTCAGTCCTCTCCAGAACACAATAAAGCTCCATTATTAGATTTAAAGTTTGATAAGATTTCAACTGAGAGGTTTTTTTCAATAGGGAAATATGAGTGAGTGACGGTAAGTACATTTAACATCTGCTATTGACCTGCTCTTAAACAACTCTATGGATTTGACTGACAGCCAGAAAAATGACGTTATAAAGGTGCTGCACTGCGTCTTTGTGTCATGAGAATAAATTGTCAAGAGTTGGCTTTTGCATTCGTTTAAATTCTTTCTATATAACTAGAAAATAAGCTGACACATTCTTTAAACTGTATGGAAGAGTACAAAAAGAGTTTCTAGAAAGTAATAAAATCTGCACTAGAAAATGTTATTAGGTATGGTCTGTCTACCTAAGGAAACCTCACAACAAAGTTATTGTATATCATATGAACTGTTAGGAAAACAATAGGGCATAGAGACTATCTTAGCATTAAGTCTCTTGTTTATGAACAATATGCATTTAAAGGAACACGGCACTATTTTTGAAAATAGGCTCGTTTTCCAACTCCCTGATATTACACAGCGCCTGGAAATAGGCTAACTTCCGTCAACATAACCAACGTGACAACCTGATCTTCAGTGTACTCAAATATGGCTCAGGATCTACACCAAAGTAAATATCTTCTGAATCGTTTCTCACAAATGTCTCCATGGTTATAAGGCACGCTCCCTGTGCAAACAGGTTGTCACGTTGGTTATGTTGACGGAAGTTAGCCTATTTTCAGGCGCTGCGTAATATCATTGCGCCTGATGCACCAATGGTACGGCAGCAAAGTTCCTTGATCATTACGCAGGAATGAGAGAATAGTTCCTAGCCATATTGGCCTAGAAAATCGCAACTTTTAATTTTTCGTCTGTCTTAGTACACAATGTAACTACAGAAGAGTCAAGTTTTAAATAGGAAAAATATCAAAACTCTTTGGTCATTTTTTGAGCGAGATGCTAACGGTCTAATCAGATTCAATAATCTATGCTAAGCTATGCTAAAAGTGCTACCACCAGACCCGAAGATCGGCTGAATGGATTCGAAAACAGTAAAACTCAACTGTTTAACTCTAGGGGAGTTGGAAAATGAGCCTATTTTCAAAAATAGTGGCGTGTTCCTTTAAGGAAGGATTTTGAGGGATCCGTCCCATGTACTCCATTCTTGCTATGAACTGCTACCCTTGAGGAAAAGGTACAGAATTCCTCGATGTAAATTGAACAGGTTTAAAAATGTGTTTGTGCCAGTATCAATTAAACTGTTAAATAAGGACTAGTAATACTTCCTATCCTTTTATATATTAGCAGTCATCCGCGTGTGTGGTGAATGTGAATGTACGTAGTTGTAATGTAATGTATGTAGTAATGTATGTAAAGTATTGTGTGGCCTTCAGATTAGCTCAAGATCAGTGTGTAGAGAGCTTCATGGAATGGGTTTCCATGGCCGAGCAGCTGCATCCAAGCCTTACATAACCAAGTGCAATGCAAAGCGTCAGACGCAGTGGTGTAAAGCACGCCGCCACTGGACTCTAGAGCAGTGGAGACGTGTTCTCTGAAGTGACCAATCACGCTTCTCTGTCTGGCAACCTGATGGACGAGTCTGGGTTTGCCGGTTGCCAGGAGAACAGTACTTGCCTGACTGCATTGTGCCAAGTGTAAAGTTTAGTGGAGGGGGGTTCCATATTAAACCCTACGGATTAAGAAGGGGATGTCATTAAGGTTCATGTGCATGTAAAGGTAGGCGTCCCGAAACTTTTGGCAATATATATATATATATATACTTTGCACTACTGTGCAAAAGTCGTAGGCACGTTAGTATTTTCACCAGAAAATGGTTTTAAGAAAATGGTTATTTATATTGACATTTATATGTCATTTGGAAAAATAAGTTTAAATTTTCAAACATTCCTTTTGCCATTAATTGTAATAATCCAGTGAGATTGTTTTGTATACACAATGAGTCTGACAACTGTGATCTGATCTCACCATCATCGAGTCTGTCTGTGATTACATGAAAAAACTGAGACAGACTAAATTCAGAAGATGCTTTAAGAAATTGCCAAGATATCAAACAAGATATCAAAATCTGCAATCAAAAGTTAGAGATTTCAATAAGAATGCAAATTATTTGAATTTCAAGAGAAACAGATTCTTAAATGAAACAAACTCCATCAGGTCTCCAGAGCTATGAAAGAGCCAAACAACATTTCATTTCAGTTGTGATGTTAACACAGTTAAACTGCACGTAAGCATTTCATAGCATTGCACACACTATTTGTATCCTGTATGCATGTCAAGAAACTTGAAACCGTGAAGCACAGGCCCCGGGCACACAGTTGCTTGCTGTGTACAATAATACTGTCACCACATGCAGAAAAACAGAGGACGCATTACCAGGGCTGACGACACTCGTGAGGCCTGGTTACTGCCACTGTGTCCGGCCTGGAGCCCCATCGGGAGGTCCAGAACGCGAGTAATGCCATTACAGAGGCTGCCACAAACCCAATGAGATTATAAACCTGCAGCTGGTTTATCGGAAATTCAACTATAACGTTCTTTTTCATCTTGTTTCACGACAAGCCCTTGCGTCCCAAACTCTGGAGGAATTTGGTTGTTTGGGTCAAAAAGATTTTTTCGCTTATATGTATGATTTAATTGGATCATCGAAGATCAACAGCAAGGATATTGGTTAATAAAGTGAGATTAAATACATAAAGTCAAAGCACTAAAATTACTCACTGGAAATAAAATTTAAATAAAACAGAAATAAAAATAAATGAAACCAAAATACTAATATTTAGACAAACAAAGACTAATACAAATTACAAAAGCACATGAAAACTGAAAGTATAAAAATAAAAGCTAATTTTAATAAATACCATAATAGTATATAAATAATACTACAACCCTAAATCAGAAAAAGTTGGGACAGTATGGAAAACGCAAAAAAAAAGTGATTTCTAAATTTACTTTGACTTGTATTTTATTGCAGACAATATGAACACAAAATATTTCATGTTTTGTCTGGTCAACTTCATGTCATTTGTAAATATGCATCCTTTCCTGTCATTCAGACCTGCAACACATTTCAAAAAAAGTTGGGACAGGAGCAATTTAGGGCTAGTAATGAGGTAAAATGGTTAAATAATGATGTGATTTGAAACAGGTGATGTCAACAGGTGATTGTAATTATGATTTGGTACAAAAGCAGCATCCAAGAAAGGTCTAATCCTTTAGGAGCAAAGATGGGCTGAGGATCGCCAGTTTGCCAACAAATACGTGAGAAAATTATTGAAATGTTTAAAAACAATGTTCCTCAAAGAAAGATAGGAAGAGATTTGGATATTTCACATTCAACAGTGCATAACATAATTAAAAGATTCAAGGAATCTGGAGGAATTTCAGTGCGTAATGGACAAGGGCGCAAGCCTAAGCTGAACAACCGTGATCTCCGATCCCTCAGGTGGCACTGCATCAAGAATCGTCACTCATCTATAAGCGATATCACCACATGGGCTCAAGACTACTTTGGCAAACCTTTGTCAAGTACCACAATACATAGTTACATCCACAAATGCCAGTTAAAACTGTACTGTGCCAAAAGGAAGCCCTATGTTAACAGTGTCCAGAAGCGCCGTCGACTTCTCTGGGCTCGGAGGCATCTGGGATGGACCATCACACGGTGGAAACGTGTACTGTGGTCAGATGAATCAGTATTTGAGGTATTTTTTGGGAGGAATGGACGCCGTGTGCTCCGGACCAAAGAAGAAAAGGATCATCCAGACTGTTACCAGCAACAAGTCCAAAAGCCAGGGTCTGTCATGGTATGGGGTTGTGTCAGTGCCCTTGGCAAAGGTAACTTGCACTTCTGTGAAGGCACCATTAATGCTGAAAAGTACATAGAGATTTTGGAGCATAATATGCTGCCTTCAAGAAGACATCTTTTCCAGGGACGTCCATGCATATTTCAACAAGACAATGCAAAACCACATTCTGCACACGTTACAAAGTCCTGGCTGCGGAGGAAGAGGGTACGGGTACTTGACTGGCCTGCCTGCAGTCCCGACCTGTCTCCAATAGAGAATGTGTGGCGCATTTTGAAGCGCAAAATGCGACAACGAAGACCCCGTACTGTTGCCCACCTTAAGACTTGTTTGCAGGAAGAATGGGACAAAAATACACCTGAAACACTTCATCACTTGGTGTCTTCAGTCCCTAAACATCTTTTAAGTGTTGTGAAAAGGAATGGCAACATTACAAAGTGGTAAATGCTTTACTGTCCCAACTTTTTTTTAAATGTGTTGCAGGTCTGAATGACAGGAAAGGATGCATATTTACAAATGACATGAAGTTGACCAGACAAAACATGAAATATTTTTTGTTCATATTGTTTGCAATGAAATACAAGTCAAAGTAAATATTAGAAATCACTTCTTTTTTTTTTTTTTTTTGCGTTTTCCATACTGTCCCAACTTTTTCTGATTTGGGGTTGTAAAATAACTGCTCAACTGTGGTTGGATTTCACTAACAGTCAAAAAATCAATTGAAGTATCAATTCGTCAAAACTATCAAAACAGGAGTATGTGGGAAAAAAATATATACTAACAGTTACCTCTCCGGATATTTTACAATGTACAAAGCAGATTGCCAAAGCTTGGAGGGGATCTATCATTCATAATTCTGGAAAACTTTTCCCTCCATCTGTACAATAATCTCATTCCAAAACGGAGTCTTCTGCGTCATTCTTGTGTCATTCCCAGTCTTCTCACATCCACACTGCTTCCGTTCGGCCCATTATTCCTCTAATAGCCCATGCTAAGAGGCCCCCGGAGTAGATATTGGGCTTGGACAATATGCGCTTACACGCTGCCAGGTGTCCTGGGACACGTGTAGGTTTGGGACGCTGCCCTTTATTAGGTGATGAGATGGGAAGTCACATTGTGAAAGGAAACGACAAAGAAAGTTGTAATTGCTGATGTGCGTCATCAGACATCTATTCATTCATTTCAATCATTAGTGTATCTTTGGGTAAAGCATCCTTGATGCTTCTGTGTTTACTTGATAATGATGATGCCAGATTGCTGTAGTGTTCAATCTGGATATTCACACGTTTGTTTACAAGCAAAGAATCACACGTACCATGCAGGGAGGCATGCAAGATTATTCAGAAGTTAAATCATCATCAACTGTGTTTAAGGTAGGACTGAACTGAGAAGCCAAAATAATGTATTGTCTCACACAGAGGTTAATGGTTGTGTTTACTCACTTGCTGAGGGGGTGTCGGAGTGAACCGGTGGTGTCGAAGGGACATAATTAGGGAAAAAGAAGGAGCGAAGTGAGTGGTCGGAATGGAGAGGAGAGCGCTGGGTCGGCAAGTTTTCACAGCTCCCAGCCACACTGCTGTGGATCTTCAGGTTCAACGGCTTGTTCTTTTTTTTTGTTCTACAAAGAGAGTCAGAGGAAAAACAAATGAGCCCAAAATAAGACAAGAGCACAATGTTTACAATTGAAGAAAAAAACAAGCACTTGCACGTCAAGCTCCGGGACAGATTTAGCTTCAAAATGGATGGAAACCCAACTGAGACTGTGCATATGTTCCGTTACACTTCCCTACCCCACTAACTTGCCAGATCCGTCACCCTCCAACCTTTTAGAATTTACAAATTAAGCACTGATTATACCATTCAAATCCAGTTAGATCCATTTATTTTCTGTGTATGGGTGCATGTTTGCAAGTGCACATCTCTTGCTGTTTAGAGAATATCTCTGAAATTGTCATCATGTCACCTTTCTCTTAAATTCAGTAAGTCTATCATTTTAATAATCAACACAATAATCTAATAATTAAATAGACTTGTATGGAATCCACTATGAAATTTGCTCCAAATAACTGTAAAGTAGGCCTGTCGCAATAATCAATATATTGCACAATATATGTACATGACCTCAATAATTTTTTGGGATACAATATATCGCCCATTATGTTTACATGATAATGAATGTCACCAACATTTTACTCGATTGTGCTGTCATCTTGTATGTTTTCTGTGACGGAGGCGAAAGTGGTTCTCGGGGAGTTCCTTCATACACAGAGCGGTTATCGACAGGTGCCATTTGAGCAGGGGCGGGTCTAGACAATTTTTTGTGGGGGGGCCAGACTGGGGCACAGACTCAGAGAGGGGTGGCACATTTAAATGCATGTAAACAGTGAACCAGTATAAATAGCCCTACACTGGAGGTAATAATACTGCATATTATTGATAACAAAACGTATTATAATGAGTGAAAAGGAATTCAAAATGAGCAACTTCAAATGTGATTTGAAATAACAAATAACTCAACAGTAGTAGAAGCACATGGACTGTGGTAAATGCAATGCAAGCAAGATTTTTTCCATCATAGTTGTATAAAGTTTTAAACAAGATACACCAACATATTTGACAACAGTAGAAAGGCTTTTGAGCTCAACAAGAAGCTGTAGCAGTGTTTATTCATATTTATATTACATTATAAGTATATTATTTTTGTTTCCCACAGGATTTTGTGAGACTGTGCTGGGTAGACATTGGTCCCTCTAGGCTAGGGGGTGCTCCCCAAAAGAAAATTTTGTTCATTTTAAATTTAAAAGCATAAATCTGGTGCATTTTGAGAGCAAAATTAAGTGACTAGATCCATGAAGAAATTTGTTTTTTGTAAACAATTTAGTACTTTAGAAGTAATTTTTATGGTTGCATAGATATGAATGGTGATGGTATCGGGCACATAAATGATAGTTCATAAATGGTAAAACATGTAGGAGTATGCATTCGAACCATCAAAAATATGTAGCAAAAGAGGTTACCTTCGTTGAATTAACTTATTTCTAAATAATTAGTGGGGGCCTGTAATACATATTTATTATGGGAATATTTAGGCTACTAGGGGTCTAACTGTTCAAATTACTAATTATGGTTCAGTCTGTATGTGCTATATTCAGGGAAAAAAGAACTACTGACAAATAAAAATAAAGAAAATAAAAACAAATAATCTAACTATGCAAAAGCACAAATAAATACAATCAGAGCAAAGATACTTATAAAATAAACAGTGCTTTTCAGGTTTTTCTAGTAGGTCTAACATTAGTTCTCAGGTACAGAAATTGAAAATCAGTAATCAAATTTAAAATAGCATTGCATATTTGACTGTATAAATGAAAGATCGTTATTAAAGTTACAAAAGCTAGAGCAGTGAGTGAGTCTTTTGTTGTTAGATTAACATTAAAAACACAGACAGCAGGAATATTAGTTTGCTAGAATACTCCGTTCATCTGAATTTGTCCGTTTAAGCCCAAGACTCGAAAGAGAACCAACTACCGCACTTCGCCGTCCGTTTGCGCCCACTATTTACTCCGATAACAACACGTCACGGTAGAGTGGTTCCTCCCCAGTGCGGAGGCGCTCCACAACAACAACAGGGGGATGAGTGCAGTGGCCACTTGCATGCATAAAATTAAATATAAATAAATCAATGCACTGTAAAATATTAGTTTTAGTTAAGAAAACTGCTAAAACTACTAGTAAAGAATTAATACTGACAAGTCCAACAACATATTACCTTCCGACTCTGAGTGGGGGGGCACTTGGGGTGGCCAATTACATTTTGGGGGTGGCAAAATGTATGGGGGGCCAAGCCCCCCCCCCCCCTCCCCCCTCTGGCCCCGCCCCTGCATTTGAGGCGTTATAGTGTTTTCCTGACAACTACTGACAGTTTGGAAGCCCAAATGGACTCGATTTCAAAGCCGCAATACCCTGTTCCGGTGCACATATAAATGTCAACGCAGAATGACAAGTGTTAAAGCGTTTCACAAGGGAAAATGATTATTTACTATTTATTCAAAAATAAAATAAATTATTAAGGATAATATACTTTTTTACCCTTAATTTCCACGATCTAACGAATTAAAAGGTTGTCATTTGAAAGTGTGTAGGTCTACTTGCATTATTATGCTGTTATATTAGGATTATATATTCAGTGGCATAAAATAGTCTTAAAATGACAATAATACCATTTATCGCAACTATTTCTGGGACAATATATCGCGAAACAAAAAGTAGTTATCGTGACAGGCCTACTGTAAAGGCAAATATTATTGCTTTGAGCGACCCAGAGGGAAAATGAACTGTGCTGTTTTAAGACAAATTTGCACGTATGTTCAAGTGCCATGCGTAATTAAAAGCGTTTCTTTTACATGCTTGCATGCATTTCTCAATTCTATGTACTCTTTTTCAAAATGATTCAAATTCTTCCAGCATGCATTTTCACACGTCAGTTTATGTTATTGCAAAATGCCTTAATCAACCCCATTGTTTCATAGAGCAAACATTCCAAGACAGTCCTGTGTGTAAAGGTGATGATACACAGGGCAACTTTTTGAGCAATATTGCTCGACAATGTTGCCATCAACATGCAACCAATTGAGACACAGGGCCCACGACTGATCTAAAGTATCCTGAAAGAAATTTGTTGACCATTCTCAATGGTAAAGTGCCCAAGCAACATCGCTTGGCAACATTAGAAAGTTGCCTTGTGTATCATCACCTTCACCTGGTTTCCCAATGGCGGCAACATTGCCCAGCAACATTCCTAAAAAAGTAGTATCATCAACTTAAAAGGGGTTGTACATTTTGAGTGAGATAACATTTTATGAATCCAAATGTGGTGATTAAATGCATTATGTATCAAAAGAAAGACAAAATGATCCAGAGTTTACTCCACAGACACCGTGGTTATTGAGAAATGCACATAAACAATTGTTTAAAAAAACAAGAATGTAAGATTTAGGGCCCTATCTTGCACCCAGCGCAATTGACTTTGTACACCGACGCATGTGTCATTCCTATTTTGCACCCGCGCAAAGCGCGCTTTTCCCTCCACAGAAGCACGTCGCTAAACTAGTGAATGAACTTGCGCTACCTGGGCGGTTCAGCGCAAAAAAGGAGGCGTGTTCCGGCGCAAACAATCCCTGGTGCTATTTTGCTGTTCCATTAAACAATTGCGCCACTGACCAGAAAAAACCTAGTCTAAAGTCAGTGGCGCGTTGCGCGTTGTTCATTATGCTATTTTAAGGGCGCATGCTTGACCATAATGTATAGCGTGCACAACGCGCATACACTTTGCTCATGTAATCTACACAGATGCAACAGTTATTTTTGCAAATCATAAATTGTTACACTAAAAAATATTAACACATGAGATGACGGAAATCATTGTGGTGTGCCACGAAGATGTGAAAAAATAGGCATAAATCTAGCTTACAAATGATTCAGGCTAATTGTAGTCTAATAATTAAGGAGACCTGTTTGCCCAATAGTGGCAACTTCTGGCAAGACATATATGTATATAAGGACATCTGACAAATTGGTTTGTCCGTCAAGAACCAGGAAAAAAAATCGGTGAGGGTGGACGCAGCGATGTCCTCTGCTGGCGTCAGGTCCTGAGTAGAGGCAGATCCACCTCCCGTTACACGGCGTGCCCGATTGATGCTGGCAAGCTTGGACTTTCCCCGTCTTCTGATGTCATTGTAGCGCTTGCGGCACTGGTGCGACGTCCTGGGAATGCCAGCTGATGAAACAATTGTGGCTATTTCCTCCCACGCCTGTTTAACCGACGCTATTTTGGGTGGGTTTCTCCCATCCCCATACAACACAACTTCTCTGTCTTTCACTGCTCTTACAAGAACATCAGTCTCCTCGGCTGTGAACCGCTCCTGGCGTGCGCCTGGTAAATACGCCATAATAATAGCAATCCATAATGGAACTTGCGCACCTGCTTTTACAGAGAATGTTGGATGACGCTCTGATTGGTTTATTCACGTTACGCCCAAAGCACACCTATGAATAATGAAGCTACTTCAGACCAACCCATTTTAGATTTGCGCCGGGCGCAAGAGCCATTTATCCCGCCGGGAAAATAGCAACAGCGCCGAGACCCGCCCACAAAGTTACTTGCGCTTCGCGCTTTGACACTTGCATTTCAGATCATTAAAATAGGGCCCTAAATGGGATAGTTCACCCAAAAATGACAATTCAACCCTCAAGTTGTGCTAAATCGTATAGATTTCTTTCTTCTGTGGAACACAAAAGAAGATTTTTTTGAAGAATTTCGGTAACCAAACAGTTGATGGGGCCCACTGGCAGATTTTTTTTTTCTTTCTTTCATATGGAAGTCAATGGTTTGGTTACCCATATACTTCAAAATATCTTCAGCAGAAGAATGACATTCATACAGGTTTGGAACAGCTTGAAAGTATGTAAATGATGACAGAATTTAAATTTTTGGGTGAACTATCCCTTTAACAAAGGCTTCCTCAAACTCAGTCCTGGAGGGCCGCTGTCCTGCAGAGTTTAGCTCCAACCCTGATCAAACACACCTTCCTGTGATTTTCTAGGGATCCTGAAGACCTTGATTAGCTTGCTCAGGTGTGTTTGATCAGGGTTGGAGCTAAACTCTGCAGGACAGCGGCCCTCCAGGACCGAGTTTGAAGAGTCCTGCTTTAACACATAACACATCAAATTGAAAAGGTGTATCTGTCCTGCTGTAACTAAAGATACAACATCATGAATATATCATATTGATATAATAAATAAACAGCATAATAATAAAACAAATCCTCTCAAATCATCTTCTGGGCCAGATTGGACTCCGAATTTGTGTTTGACAACCCAATATTAAAGTCTAACTAGACTGCGAAACATTTTTTATCATAAGAGAAAGAGCTTGAGTTGACATCAAAAGAAAAGTGTGGGCATCAAAACATCCCTGATTGGTTCTTTTCATTGGTCAGATTGCTCATTGAAGCCACTTCTAAATGTAATCAATGACCACATTGCATTTGATTTGACCCTGTTTAAAAGTGTTGTAAAAGCATTGACGTTTATGAAGCTTTGAACTAGGAGGGAGAGACAGACATGTGAACTAATAGTGATTTAAAATGGAAACACTTCCAACATTATGCAAATCATTAACATGAAGATTATTTTAATCCAAAAAAGAGAACTAATGTTCACCAATGGTTAGATATTTTGGTGCATTGTGAGTGTGTATCTACCGCCGATGACAAAGATGTGCAAGACTCTGAGAGGCGAGCACAATGCATTAATGTGTGGATATGACAAATACTGACAGTGTGTGTGAGAAGCTTTCTTATTGTGCAGGTATAAGCAGAACGGTGAGGTGTGTGAATACAAAAGAGAAGAAAAAAAGGGAGATGGAGAACAGGGGACAAACAAACAGACAGACAAAAAAAGATGGATCAACAGGGTGACAGGCAGAACAACTGACTGGCAGCAAACTACTGATGACAGTGTTTTATTCTTTCTTTTATACATTTTTCTTTTTATTTATTTATTTATTTTTTGCCATCCCGCTTTTATTTTGTTGTATTGCAGTTTAAGACTAGGTGTCAAGTGCCAAATAGTCTGACATTTTATTAAAATGTTACACAGTGTGAGGTCTGACATGGATGTTACAACAAAACAAAAATCAATAGGGCAGTCAACTGATTGATACAAATTGTAATTAAATAAAATCACATGTGACATTTGCTGAGAAAGGCCCCCAAAAATGAAGATAATTCAAACATAACCAAATCACTTAATAGACTTTTAAAAAGTAAAATCAAATTAGTATATTAATAAATAATTTCCATATCACTAAATATAAGTCTATAACTGACCTACAGGACACAGAACAAACAGAATGTTCTAATTAAAATAATGTCATTATTCTCATGATGCATTTTTGCATACGAATTGTTAATTTGGGTGGAACTATCCTTTTAAATGTAAAAAAAAATTATTCTAATTTAAAAATGTATAATTTATATTACATTTTAGAAACATAACTGTTAATGGAATATATATATATAAAGAGAGAGAGAGAGATTATATATGTGCGTGTGGGTGTATGCGTGCGTGCGTGCGTGCGTGCGTGCGTGCGAGTGTGCGTGCGTGCGTGTGTGCGTGTGTGTGTGTGTGTGTGTGTGTGTGTGTGTGTGTGAAGAGAGAGAAATATATCTAAAACATTTATTGTTTTTGCTTTTACATTTAAAGGGATAGTAACCGCAAAAACAATATAATGTGAAATAATCCAAAAAAGAATGCATTTTAATAACATATATTAAATTAATATTTATAGTTATATATAAATAAAATGTATTTCCAAATAGGGAAAATAATGCAACTCCAATGCTTTACTGACTGCGTTTATGAAAGCAGCCCCAGTGAGCGTGTTGTTTTTGTAGAGCTGTCAAAGTTTTTTGGAAATGATCTGTTTGTTTTGTGCGTGTGTGGCAATGCTGTCACTGATGACAATGATATGAAAGTGTCCAAGCGCACAAGGCGTCAGTGTGTGGATATGACACATACTGACGGCAGATGTTCTTGAAGGTGTGAGTGTGTGAGTGAATGTGTGTTTGTGAGTGTGTGTTTGTGAGTGTGAGTGTGTGAGGAGGTACTGAAGGTTTTTGGAACATGACGCAAGCAGGAAACAGGTGACAGGGAGAGACCTTGACATGCTGTTACTCCTAACCTCAGAAACTATATTTAAAAGAGAAAAAGATCAAGCAGCTAGTAACTTGAGGCCATCTCTACAAAATGAAACCCAATTAGCTTCCCTACAACAGGTATTTTTAGAAATCATGCACATGTGATACTAACAGTTCACATATCAGGAGATAAACTAAATGTAAAACAATGAACGCAACTTTCACAATGTGAATTAAAGTTTAATCCTTAAAATTGGGGGTTTGTTCAAATAACTAACTCATTAGCAATAATATTAGTTACGCCTCCCTTCAAAAGCACCACAAATAATCGAAATAACGGATACTTTAAGGGCCTCAGTAAAACTCTAGTCTCAGCATCAGACATCACACCCACAGACCGTTGGCTGAACATCTGATACATATGGCACACAAAATGGGAAACACTTAAGGAGTTTCAAAGTCGTCATCTGATTGGTTAAATTCTACAGGATTTCCGAGAGACATCTTTAACGGTTCGCCTGGAAACAAAGCTGTCGTGACACCAAACCCCCCATGGTGTTTACAACTGTGACAATGAGCACTTATCAGGATCATCTAAACACTGGGTTTGGCTGGCTTTCCATCGATCTATCCATTCACCCACCCACCCTTCCATCCACTCATCCATCCATCAATCCATCTTATTTCAAAACATTCAAAAAACATTTTGTCAAGCCAGCATTCATGTATATTGGCAAACTTTTCTTTTCTACACTGTAAAAAAAGATTTTTCGAACACTGCAAAAAAAGTAGCCTGACGTCGTCATACTCAATTCTAGTCAGAATATGAGTCTGATACTGCTCCATTGGGCTGTGATTATGAGGCGTGTTTCAACCGAACCAGGAAAGAAAATGCCTCTGCACTCAATTGGATAGACCTACAACCAATCAGAGCAACGGATTAAGTGACGTTTTGAGCGACGCAAAGTTGTCAACAGAACTCAACTGCACGCACGCTGGAAGTAGAAGATGAGTGTAAACAATCTTTGCTGGTGTTGTAAAAATAATTTAGGGATACACGGAGTACTTATCAACACGATCATCATTTTTGAGAGAAATAGTAAAGGTGAATGCATTTACGAACAAGTTCTCCGTTTAGTAAACAAATTCAACCCAAGTTGAATGTGGATGTTTACATTACTGTTGATCATCTGTCCATCATTGTATAAAGCCTGCCCTGACAATTTGTTTGGGACAATTTGATTTGATTTGACAATTTGATTGGTCCGAACAGCTCTGTTCGAGTATAGTTCGAACAACATAGGGTTCATAGACAATTGGAAAAGCTTTTGGGGCAGACCTGAACTGTTGAAGAAGGATGGCATCCATCCTTCTTGGGGTGGTGCCGCTCTTCTCTCTAATAATTTGGCACATATTCTTAGAGCTAAACCTTGACTAACTAGGGCCCAGGTCAGGAAGCCGACAAACTGGCTAAACCGACCGTCTGCTAGCTGTCTCATGTCACAGAAGTCAGATAAATCCCAGCACATAGAGACTCTTTCACCTCGATATAATCACATAGAGACTACATCTGTTACCCGAATTACCAAATACAAAAAAACACCAAAACCATTCAACAGTAAAAATTTAATTGATGTCCAACAAATAAACAATAGATATAATACAGATGAATGAATTATAAAGCTCGGGTTGCTGAATATTCGATCCTTCTCCCCGAAAGTGCTTACAGTTAATGATATGATTACAGATAATAATCTAGATGTGCTGTGTTTGACAGAAACCTGGCTAAAACCTGACGACTACATTACTTTAAATGAGTCCACCCCCCAAGATTACTGTTATAAACACGAGCCGCGTCTGAAAGGTAAAGGGGGAGGGGTTGCTGTAATGTATAATAATATCTTCAGTATTACTCAGAAGTCTAGTTTCACATATAATTCCTTTGAAGTCCTGGTGCTTTATGTAACGGTATGTAGTGTAACTGATAAATCCCGTTTAACATTTGTGTTGGCTACTGTATACAGGACACCAGGGCACCACAACACTGTGAAGCTGCTTTGAAACAATCTGCATTGTAAAAAGCGCTATATAAATGAAGTTGACTTCACTTCACTTCACTTCACTTGATAGTTGCTTCACAACGGATCAAGTCCAGACCGAACTTCCCGACCTCAAATGTTGTGGGCGGGGCTAAGTTCGGCTGGCATCCAGGCTACAAAAACAGTATTTTTGTCTCGTTTCTAGTACAAATATAAAAAAAATCTTAAATCAAGATGCATTTACTAGATAAGTAAAATGGCATTAGATATTATGTCTTATTTTCTGGAAAAAGAGTTCAAAACAAGCTAAATTATCTACCAATGGTGTAAGAAAAATAATCTTGTTACCGTTTGAATTTTTGCAGTGAAGTTGTAAATAAAAAACAAAGATTAGATTTGACAAGACAATACTATTTCAGTTTTTCTACTTCAAAGATGTTTAATACAAGGAGTTGCTTACAGTTTACTAGCAATATCAGGAGTGAAACATTTGACCAATTATTTTTCAGCATAGTTCCATATTAGTTTGTATTAGTTAGTATTATGAATTCCTTTGAATTTGACCTTTCAAATTTGAATTGCAATTCTGTATTTTATTTGCTACCTCAATTATAGGAAATAATTGGATTGGAATTCAAAAGGCATTCTCAATTCAATTCTGAATGGCGCACAACCCAGGCCTACGACACAAAATCTGCCCATAAACATCACATTATTGAAACAAACTGCAGCTGGCCACTTTATATCGGTCAAATGGCGTCTTCCTGCCTAAGTGGGCGGTTCTTATCTGGACAAAGCAGTAATGAGCAGCAGACTCCATGCCGCTACACTGGTTATGTGAGACTGAAGCGTAATGCCTGCCGTGGACTCTCCCCTCAGTAAGACCAGTGCTAATAGGGAGGAACATGGATAGTTAAGCTTCATTACACCTCGGCTACGCTCATTATTTGCAACTCTGCTCTGCGGAATGAAGGGAAAAATGTGCCATATAAAGGTGAAAGAGGAGCAAAAGGGCAATATAATTTATCTATTCAATTTATCTCTGTGTTTTACATTCAAGAGAATCACAACATGGACTGTAAATGAGCAAGAAACTAATTTCGTAATTAAATTTGTGTGCGTGAGAATATGAAAGAGTGAAAAAGAAAATGTACCATGGTAACCATAGTTTCAGCTATTAAACATCATATTATTATTTCTCACACTTGTTTTTTTAAAACACCTAAAAGTAACAAGAAGCAGTATTTATTACATTTTTCAAGGTGAAGATAGGCTAATAACTTTGTTGTGGCTTTTTCTTCTTTTCTTATTAAGCTAATGAGGACAGTGAAGAAATAAAAAAGCGATATTATATAAAAGGGAATTTCATAACATAAACTAATAAATTACTGCATGTCTCTTTAAATGAGAAACATTTCAAACTGTGATGGACGTAATAATTCAGATCTCAGTCAGTCTGCACTGCATACATATGACTGAGATGAAAGGCAGATAGGAAGTGGGATCTGATTCATTGATATAGCTGGTCTCTAGATAGTCGTTCAGGGTCTCCTGGCAGGTTTGTGTCCGACAGCTCGACTCCCATCAGTAGGGCACGGCTGTGATAAATCAATGATACGCAGGGATGCAACTGAGGCCCGGGCCCTCTTAAACACTCATTTAAATTCGCAATCATGACTCCAATCTGCGCGGGAGGGAGAAGAGAGCGGCTCATTACGAAGGCCAGACTGGGGAAAGGAAACCAGCCACACTGGCGCTTATATGCCTTTAACCTGACCGCTCATTAATGGGACGGAGAAAGAAAAGGCCTGGCATTAACATGGATGAGGTTTGCTTAATGGTCCAATCCCTCAAACACTTAAACACATGTGCAGAGCAATGTACAGCTTAACACATATAACACATAGAAAAATTAAGAGAGAAAAGTCAGAGAGAAGAGAGTAAGTCAGATTCACTGTAAGAAAAAACTGTGGCTGGGTGAAACTCATGACGCCTGTCAAAGAACACGCTCAGGTCTTATTTAAAGGGTTAGTTCACCCAAAAATTAAAATTAGCCCATGATTTACTCACCCTCAAGCCATCCTAGTTGTATATGACATTCTAATTTCAGACCAACACAATCAGAGTTACAGTGGGTAAAGAAAAGAATCACCCCTCTTTAAAATAATCACATTTTGTTGCTTTGCAGCCTAAAATTAAGAGAGACACCGTTTTGTTTTATTCAGCTGTATTTACTTATAACTTCCAAGTGAAAGATATAACACCAACAAAAAAAAAACACAATCACTGAGTTGGAAAAAGGATCACCTCCTTGTTTCAGTATTTTGTTGAACCACCTTTTGCTTTACAGCCTTTAGTCTGTTGGGATATGTCTCTACTAACTTTGCACATCTAGACGTTGCAATATTTGACCACTCTTCTTTGCAGAACTGCTCAAGTTCAGTTAAATTTGATGGTGACCGTTTGTGGACTGCTGTCTTCAAGTCATTCCACAGATTTTCAATGGGGTTTAAGTCTGGGCTCTGACTAGGCCATGCAAGGACATTCACTTTTATTATTTGACGGACAGATGTACTTTTTACGGACCTTAAAAAACAGAGCAACTATAAATCCAATTCTAATGCTTGGATTAGCCTGGACTTTTGTAATATAACTCAGATTTTATTTGTCTGAAAGAAGAATGTCATATACACCTAGGATGACTTGAGGGTGAGTAAATTATGGGCCAATTTTCATTTTTGGGTGAACTATCCCTTTAACTTCACCTGATTGGTCTTACAAGTCATTTTTAAGAGGGGGGGGGGGGGGGGGGGGATTCTTTTTCCAACTCAGTGATTCTGTTTTTTCATTTGGAATTTTTTTTTCGAACAAAGTTGGTATTATATCTTTCACTTGGATGTTATAAGTTGTATATACAGCTGAATAAAACAAAAACAGTTTTGTCCGTTTTCATTTCAGGCTACAAAGCAACAAAATGTGATTATTTTAAAAGGGGGGTGATTCTTTTCTACACCCACTGTATAGTAAAAATGTCCTGGCTCTTCCAAGCTTTATAATGGCAGTGACTGTTGGGTCATTTTTGAAGTCCATAAAAGTGCATCGCCTTCCGTATTCAACTTACGGAAAAAGTGTAACGCCTCTCGCAGTTCAAAATGCTTACGCTACGTCTGACGAGCGTAACTGGTGTGCAATGTCGTCAGATTGCATTTTTTTAAGCATTTTGAACTGCGAGAGGCACAACATTTTTTCCGTAAGTTGAATACGGAAGGCAATTCGCCGGAAGCTAGATAACTTACTTTATAAAGTTTTAAATATGGATTTTTTTTTTTACACAAATGCATCGATTCGCTTCAGAAGGCCTTTATTAACCCCCCAGAGCCGTGTGGAGCAGTTTTATAACGGACAGAGGCACTTTTAGGATGGATAGATGCACTTTTATGGACTTCAAAAATGACCCAACAGTCACTGTCATTATAAAGCCTGGAAGAGCCAGGACATTTTTATATAACTCAATAATTTTTAATATTTAATATAACGATGTTATTCGTCTTAACGAAGAATGTCATATACACCTAGGATGACTTTAGGGTGAGTAAATCATGGGATAATTTTCATTTTTGGATGAACTAACCCTTTAACACTAAATTGAAAAGGAGAAAAAAAATGAAATGGACCCTTTTCACATTTCCGGCTTTCTAAAAAAAGAAAAAAAGAGAAAAATCCATGATAGCATTTCCCAAAAGAGGAAAAATAAAAGCGAGATTGATTATGTTGGTCAGAAGAGATGCATTAGAAACACTCACACAGCAAACTAACTGATAAACTAGTTTTCTGAAATTGAATCCCAACTTGCCAAGGTTATAAAACACAAAGTATAGTGTTATAAATTTACATGAAATTAAAAAAAGTAAATATATATATATATATATTTACTTTTTTTAGTTTCATGTGAATTTAACATAACCTAATTTTTTAAATTACAAATATTCCAAGTGTTCCGAGGCCAAACAATTGATTTGAGTGAAGAAAATCCCCAAAAGCGATCAGCGTTGAGTCCATCCGCCGAAGATCATGAACACATTTAAAAAATTGCCGCCTGAAGAAACGTTACGTCAGCTTTGACAGCATTGGCTGTCGTATGTCAAGTGACCAATTGCGTCATTACGTCAGCTTTGATTGCAAAATGTCATTGGCTCTCGTGTGTCTCGTGACTGATCACGTCATTTGAATGCATTTGAATGAGATTTGACTGAGTGTGTGTGTGTGTGTGTGCGTTCACGGAGCGGCGGGATCATCATTTCAGCAATTAAAACATTAAGATCAACTCTGTTCTTCACATGAAGATATCGTATGACTTCAGAAGACTTGGAATGCAACATGAGTTAATAATTTTATCCTGTCTTTGGTCATTTTTTGCAATAAATACATGTGACTGTACTTTTATTTGCCTGTTATGTGTTTTATATTGTTGAGAAGTTGATTTAGGGTAGGAGTGGGGTTAGTTGCTCCAAAATATAAAAGTAGCCAGCCTATAAATATTCATAAAATCCTGTGTACTTTTACAAATGAGTCTTGATCTGATGCATTGGGCAAACAACTGAAATCAAATAGAGGACCCTGTGCGTCGGAAAAAGACGCTAAAGGAGTACCTGTGCGTTAAAAAGTGACGCAGAGGGGTCCTGGCCAAGCGTCAATATGTGACGATAGGAGTGAGACCGTGTTGGTTCACTACTCACAACTCTAATGTGTGTGCACTAACTTGGATGGGTTAAATGCAGAGGACAAATTCCAAGTATGGGTTACCATACTTGATCTTCACATGTCACTTTCTAAATTTCGAATGAGTTCCAGGTGTGCGTGGTTAGGTGCCAGAGAGGATGATGGGAAATGCAGTCCATGACACTAACATAATGATATTTTTCTTACAAAAACCCATTGCTTAGCTTCCGAAGGCTTTTTTTGGCCTTCAAAATCTCCCCATTCACTCCCATTATAAAGCTTGGACGAGCCATGATATTTTTAAATATAACTCTGATTGTGTTTGGTTGAAAGAAGAAAGTCATATTCACCTAGGATGGCTTGAGGGTGAGTAAATTATGGGATAATCTTCAGTTTTGGGTGAACTAACCCTTTAAAGGGGTCATAGAATGACATTTTTGTACAAGTTAATATGATTCTTTAGTGTCTAAATGAAAAGTTTGTAATATACTTTAATTAAAAATTCTCATTAGTATTGTAAGAAAACACTCAATTTACCTGGTCAAAACCAGCCCAGTTTTCAGCAAGTCATTTCAGTGTATGTGACTTTAAATGATAATGAGCTTTGCTCACCCCGCCCCCTCTGCTCTGTGGGGCGTTCGGTTCGACCCGACACAACACCACAACACACGTGGAGTGTTGCCTTGACAACATTTGAGGGTATATTTTCGAGAAATAATGGCAACGGGAGTCTCTGAGGACACATCTAAGCAACCTTATCATTTTGAACCGGAGTCGGACCAGGAACAGATGACGAACGTTTCTGAATGGTTGGTTAACGTCATGTCACTTTGATCTATCTTTGTACTGGCAGAGTAGTGTAGTTGCTATGTGTTTACTGATGTATATGTTAGTTCATTGACAGATTGATGTTATGTTATAAGATTTTTTTTTTTACATTACTTCTTAATCAGTAACAGACACCGTTATAAACCATGTACAAAAGTAAGCTTAGTGTAGTGTTACCACGTTAACTCTATCACCCGAGTACACAGTTTGTAATAACAAACATAACGCGTTGTTCATTATAAACGTGGGATTATGAATTATATTGAGAACGTCATACACAGAAAGCATGCCGTAATGTAACTTACCCTGTAAACTTTAGCCTCATTCATCGTGAAGCGTGCAAGCGATTTGCAAAGATTAATATAAAGGTTAATAAAACACAACACCACAATCGCTTAGACGCCATTCTGCTGCAGCGTATCAACAATGGCGGACTGATGACAGCTCGCTCAGGGCGGGTCTGTGTTGAAACGCTGCTGTCAATCAACAATCTTAGGAGGGGCGTACACCGTGTAACGTCACACGGTCAGACGGCTCGATTTGAGACAGGGGAAAATATATAAGGAGATTAAAAAAAAACACTGGATGTATTTTTATCATTATAGGATGGTTGTGTACAGGCACTGCCAACACACATTTCCGTATAATCAACTTGTAAAAGTGCATGTACCATTCTATGACCCCTTTAAGTGTCAAAATACCTGTATATTGAGTTCTATACAATTCTTCACCAACCTCTAAAAACAAACGTGCATGATTCAACACCAGCCTCAGTCACTCTATTTCACAATTACTATTTAAAAATTGACTATGCAACTCAATACCACAGAAAGTCTTTTATTCATAAGCAACTTCAATCTTCCACTGACCGAGAACAAACATTTGCTGTTAGATCAAAATGTTGATGGAAGTACAATACTAGGTAATAGAAATCGATTTCCCAGAACCAGAAATTTAGAAAAGATTTCATCACACATCAACTACAAATTTAATGTAAATCACTTTTCATTGTGTAAAGGTGATTCTGTCTGTGTGTATTCTTTATTGAACATTACATGACTCCCTCTGCATGATAATACAGTATTTTGGATTTTCAAAAATAACGTTTCATTAAAGTCTTTATACAAAAATCAGTATGATTACACAACTAAAATTTGGACTTTCAGTTTATACAATGTTAATACAAATCTAATATTTATATACATCTACACAAATTGTGTATTGGCATTCCGTTGCATCATAATATGCTTGATTCTCTCACTTTTGTATGACTTCTGTGAGCCCAAGGCAACATGATCCCATTTCCATATCCTTTAGATTGAAGCCACGATGCCGCAATAGACCTGAACTAAACACGATGATCAAACACAGGTCTGCTCCTCATCTCATTTCAAAAGTTTTCAGCAATAAAAAACACTCTCATTAAAAGTGAGAGCTGTGGAGGGAGAGGGAGTAAAGGGGAGGTAACAGACCTAATCAATCCAAACACAGCGGCTCGTATTGAAGCGAATGCAAATTTCTCAATTTCAAGTAATCCACGGTGGAATTACTTGAAGAAAAGGCTTCACAGCGTGATTCATGCGCCTCCTCCTTCGTCTTCCACCCTGTTCCCTGTCCCCTCTCCTGTATTTACTCCATTTCTCCATCAGAGTCTCCCGAGCTCATCAGAATAAATAAAGGAGTGCTTAACATTTGCCATAAAGACAGCCGTTCCCACGCATAGACACACTCTCATTAAGTACTGCGCAAACACGTCTTAACTTTCATAAAGGAGTGTGCACACATATATTCTTTTAGACAATTTTATAAAAGTAAGCTTTCTCACATACAGTACATGTATAAAGTTGGATGCGCTGTCTAGCGTTCACTCGTTTTCAATAGGATTAGTAAATGTCATCTGCGTGACGAAGTTCTAGACTTCTACAGGGCAACTTAAAGAGGTCATATTGAGCTCTTTTACAACGTCTTGAATTTTTTGGGGGGGTCTACTAGAATGTCCAAAAAACACTTTATTTTTCACATATTTTACATTGATGCAGGCTTGAGGCTCCTCCCTTCCCAGTCTGTCAGTAACGCTCTGGGGTGCGTTTTCCGAAAACATCATTAGCCAAGTTCTGTCGTTAGTCCCAAAACCATAGTTCCAACGAACATTCACAAGCAGCATCGCAAAGTTATGTGGTTGGAACGACAGAGATGCGGTTAGAAGTATAGTTTTAGTTTTTTATGACATGTGGACTCAATAAATCCTTATCTTGAGCAAAATAAGCAAGCTGACATTCAGTACAATCTATAGCTTTTATTTAGAATATATACATATGTCATTTACATCTTTTCGTATGTCAAGAGATTTAACCCTCTGGGGCTCTTCGGTCATTTCTGACCCGAATTTTTTAAAATATATATATATATATTTTAATCGTAGCTTCATCGGAATGTTACGAAACTAGGTGACTTTATTGGTACTTGGTATATGAACACACACAAAAATTGGGGACAGGATTTGAAAAGTCTTAGTGGTCGTAAAAAAAATAGTCACACTCAGGGTCTTCAGGTCAAAAATGACCCCCATAGGAAATTAATGGGAAATTGGCAAAAATATGAAAATACAGTTTTTTTGAAAAATCTACAAATCAGCTATGATGCAGAAACAAAGCAGACAACAGTTAAGGGGTGAATCTCTAAAACATCAAGAGTGCAAAACAGACAAGTACACTCACACACACACACACACACACACACTTATACACACAAAAACACACGCACACACAAATGAACGTGTGTCATTGCAAAAGCTAATTTTGTGAAAAGTGTGAAATAAAAGCAATTATTCATCAATGTAAGAAATAAAGCGCATAGCAATGAAAGCATGTGTATTTATATATATATATACATTTTCTATTATATTTAATGGGAAAAAATTGATCATAATTATTGCATAAATATGAATTATTATCATAAAATTCTTTCAAAACACAAAAAAAAGAAAGAAAAATATTATTGAACAAAAATACATTTAATTGATTTTTATCAGGGGCCGGGTCACTTTTGACCCGAAGGTCCTGAGTGTGACAACGAAGAACCTCAGAGGGTTAAAGCACTGTTTTTGCACACTGAGGCCCCGATCACACAGAACGCGTTTTTCAGGTTCGAAAACACGAGGTGCACCGCACTGCCTTTTTTGGTTGACGTTTTTTCATTTAGAAACGAGCATTGAGCTGCGGTTTTTTATGTTGCTAGGAAACCCCCGAATCAGCTGTCCTGTCAGTCTAATCAAGGTAACGGTCGCCACAACGGAAGACCCGCCTCTCCATTAATTCGATTGGACAATAGAAAAAAAACGTGATGACGTCGGGCACTTTTCCACTCAGAGTTGATTTTTTTCAACTTCATGCGCTCAGAGCGCTCCTTCTAAAACGCGAGGCGCAGTAGGCGTTTAAAACACGCGGCGCCTGGGGCGCATAAGCAGCGCGCATAACGCTCTCTGCCAACAGAAATCTATTCAAAAAAGGCGTCTCTCACTGCAAAAACGCGTTCTGTCTGATCGGGGCCTGAGTGTGCATGTGCGTAGGTGCTCTAGTATGTAAGAACGAGCCTATGATTGAATATGGAAATAAAGCAAAATAAGAATTATTCCTCAGAGGCCAAGTCCGTAATTTATAGCAAAAAAAAAACATAATTAACCACCGTGAACGTTGAACGACAAACTTGCGACAATGCTGTTTCGGGAAGCAGTCATGACTAGCTAGTCGATTTCTATGAAGATGCATCGTACTATGGTAGTTAAAGGTGTTTGAAATGGTTACAGCAGTCCAAATTCAAAATATTGTTTGCCCCGCCCCCGCCCCCTCCTCCTCTGACTAATGCACGCAACAGGAAAGAACGCAATTGACAATAGAAGGCGAGGGGACTTACACACTGGAAGTTGATGAGTTGATTTGACTGCGTTTAATGCGCCAACTGGCAACCTGTGGTGTCGAAATACTTTTGGGTAAAATGGCAACGTGGTATCGCACAGAGCAAAACAAAAATAGACATTCCGACACGGAATGCACGTAAAATAACTGGCTGTAGCATTGTTTTTCAGAGAAACAAGTATGTGAACTTAGCATGTTTCCTAAATATCTGCAAATATATTATGGTATTTTTATGCTTTAGCAGTTAAAAACTTACACACAGCACCGTTAAGCAGCGAGTTACGTCGTTGTACGGAAAACACACCCCTGTTTAGTAGCACAATGTGCTCTGATTGATCAGCTGGACTAGTGTGTTGTGATTGGTCAAACGCGTTCCCTGGGAATCAATCCTATAAATATTAACTTTAAAAAAAATCTTCAATGCAGTTTGACTGTATAGTTCCTTTAAATCACAAGTAACATGTAACTTGGGAAATTACAGTTTTAAAGTAGCTAACTGTCATCCGGCTCATCAAATAGTTGACTAGCACAGAGGCCTGGAGAGACATTGGCCTTTATGCAGATGCATGTTGACGCTCATTAGCATAGCAAATAAGCCTTGCTAATTATCTCTACAGCTGAGAGGAGCACTCAGCTTGAAAAGGGCAGAGAGAGAGGTGGCCCGGGTACATAAGCAAAATTAATAGCCATCCACTCCACACTAAAAAAAAGTTTAATAGGGGACAGGAGTGTGTTTAAATTGAGAATGTGACGACTGCTGAGCGTTGCAAAGATGGGCTGAGAATCAAGTGAATTACCTCAGGAATTCACCAAAATGTATTTTATTTATGTATAGTTTTTAATATATTATAAAGGTATATATAAAAATATATACTTTTTAAAATATATATATATATATAGAAATATATAATATTTGTTTTAATTTATAACAAACATTTGATATCTACAAAAATATATATAGATATAGACATATAGAGACATACATATACACTACTGTTCAAAAGTTTGAGCTTGTTAAATGTTTTAATGTTTTAGAAAGAAGTCTCTTATGCTCATAAAGGCTGCATTTATTTGATCTAAAATACAGTTAAAACAGTAATATTGTTAAATATTATTAAATTTTAAAATAACTGTTTCTATTTTATTATTTTTTCAAATGTAATATACTACTGTGATGCAAAGTTGATTTTTCAGTGTCTTCAGTGTCACATGATCCTTCAGAAATCATAATATGCAGATGCTGATGTGTGTGTGCATATATTGAAAACATTTTAATTAAAGATAAAAAAATTCACTAATTAATTGCAAGTTTTTTCTGTAATGAATTGTGATTAATAGCGATTAATAGACCTAACATTAAAGTTTTAATATATTTTATATTGTAATAATTTCACATTTAATCTCCAAATTAACGTATAAACAACATAAAGACAGTAGCCTATATTTAAAATAAAATGATGTTGCATTATTTTCCTGTTTAACACTGTGAAGCTGCTTTGAAACAATCTGCATTGTAAAAAGCGCTATATAAATAAAGTTGACTTGACTTGACTATATTTAAAATATCTGTTTAATGGCATATTTACATGAAAGAAGGCCAGTATCACCATTACCAATACTTTCTCTACTAGATAATAGTTTTTTTTTCCTCAGTTTTAGACATTATAGGAATTCAGCATTACAGTACAATTGAAAGCTCTCATTTTCTTTAAACATTTATTAGACTTTAAATAAGATCATATTTAATTGAAGTGAACTTAAAACAATCTTCACATAAACCTATTATAATAAATGTCACATTTACCTGTGTTGGGTACATTACCCAATATATCAGGGCTCAATTTTTTCTATTGGCCCAGTCAGACCAGTTCAGATTTTTGCTTACCCTGTCAAAATGCATAAAAAATTATTGTTTTCGTTATTGTTTACCCATGTAACCTTGAAAACAGTACTTTAAGATTCTCAGGTAGGACTAACAGGTAGGATAAGCCTAAATACAGAAAATTAATAAAGTTATTAAACACTTCACAGTCTTCACTGCATACATTATAAATTATATAAAAGTAAAAACATTATTCAGTCAAGAGCAGATGAACTTGAATGATATCCCATTCTTAATCCGTAGGGTTTAATATGGAGTTGGCCCACCCTTTGCAGCTAAAACAGCTGCAACTCTTCTGGGAAGGCTTTCCACAAGGTTTAAGAGTGTGTTTATGGGAATTTTTGACCATTCTTCTAGAAGCGCGTTTGTATGGTCAGGCACTGATGTTGGACGAGAAGGCCTGGCTCTCAGTCTCCGCTCTAATTCATCCCAAAGGTGTTCTATCGGGTTGAGGTCAGGACTCTGTGCAGGCCAGTCAAGTTCCTCCACACCAAACTCGCTCATCCATGTCTTTATGGACCTTGCTTTGTTCACTGGTGCGCAGTCATGTTGGAACAGGAAGGGGCCATTCCCAAACTGTTCCCACAAAGTTGGGAGCATGAAATTGTCCCCCTCCAACAAACTTTACTCTTGGCACAATGCAGACAGACAAATACTGTTCTCTTGGCAACTGCCAAACCCAGACTCGTCCATCGGATTGCCAGACAGAGAAGCATGATTCATCAGGGAACACTTTGCATTGCACTTGGTGATGTAAGGCTTGGATGCAGCTGCTCGGCCATGGAAACCCTTTCCATGAAGCTCTCTACACACTGTTCTTGGGCTAATCTGAAGGCCACACAAAGTTTGGAGGTCTGTTAGCGAAGTTGGCGACTTCTGCGCACTGTGCACCTCAGCATGCGCTGACCCCGCTCTGCGATTTTACATAGCCAACCACTTCCTGGCTGAGTTGCTGTTATTCCCAATTGCTTCCATTTTGTTATAATACCACTAACAGCTGACCATGGAATATTTAGTAGTGAGGAAATTTCACACATGGACTTCTTGCACAGGTGGCAACCTATCACGGTACCACGCTTGAGTTCACTGAGCTCCTGAGAGCGACTCATTCTTTCACAAATGTTTGTAGAAGCGTCTGCATACCTAGGTGCTTGATTTTATACACCTGTGGCCATGGAAGTGCTTGGAATAGCTGAATTCAGTCATTTGGAGGGGTGTCCCAATACTTTTGGCAATGTATATGCACATGCATGTAAAAGAATTGCAGAGATTAAACACATTCTGATTTCATCCTAATTCACAACCAACAATTTGAAAACCCACTAATATCCTATTTTGAAAAGGCTCTCAAAAACACTGAAACTGACACACTTCATACTAGCCGATGCTGATACTGTCGAATACTGATGAATCAGGCTGGCCAATATATCTGTCTACCACAAACACTGACATAGAATATGTATGATACATAAAAATGGACACAGATGAAAGACCATTGAAATCATATTCAACAGATTACAATGGCAAACGAATCTTAAAAAATCCTATCAGTTACAATCCAATCACAAAGGCGGAATCAGATGACATGCAAATCAAACAACACTAATTTCATCATCTCCTGCTTCTCCGTTCCAGCCAGTTTTCGCCTTCAAACCTGCCAGATATAATAGAACAGCTGTCACACATTCTACGTTTCAAGCGCCTTTCTAAAATATCTCCATACACACATACACATGATACAATACAGGAGCCAGCAAATAGAAAGAATGCTGCAGAGTGCAAATGACACCATGAATGATGACCAGAGAGAAAATAACATTCATGTTAGCTCTTTACGAGACGACGAAAGGATAGACACATTCTCACAGTCTCCATAAAAAGGATTCTTCTCATATAATCAGAGGGAATGCCGTGCTAGATTCACATTTGAATGGTGAGAGAATTCCTCTGTCCGGACTCATTAAAAATCCCTCATTAGGAATTCTGGGGTGAGTGTGAGCGTGAGTGCCTCAGTGTGTGAGGGTCATAGGTTAATGTAAGCTGTCAAAAGGTCTGTAATTATGAGGAAGAAACATGGTAAGCTAAGGTTTATGACCACTTTTGTCCCTTGAGACGATGAACATTTTTCCAGAGCGTCGAAAAGAGCCCATTCCTGAAGAGAAACACAATTTCAGACTCCAAACAACCTGTCTCTGAGCTCTCGAATATAAAAGTTCTTTAATAAAGGTTAGTAGATGATTGTTGAGTTTTATCTTGGGTTTTTTTTAATTAACATGGAGCAGATTTGGAGTCGTGATATGGCAATATTAGTCTTGTGTGTATATGTATATATATATATATATATATAGATATAGATATAGATATAGATATATATTAGGTAGAAACAACTGTACAACTGTTTCATCACCATCAATAAATGTTTTTTGAGCAACAAAACGCCAAATGATTTTTGGAGGATCGCGTGACACTGAAGAATAAAAGTAATGATGCTGAAAATTAAGCTTTGCCATCACAGGAATAAATACATTTAAAAATATATTAAAACAAAAACGCTTATTTAAAATTGTAATAATATTTCATAGTATTGCTGTTTTTACTGTATTTTGATCATATTAATGCAGCCTTGGTGAGCAGAGATTTCTTTCAAAAACATTACAAAAATCTTCCGGACCCCAAACTTTTGAACAGTAGTGTAAACAATAAAAAACAGTGGACTTGTAGAATTATTCACAAAATTCATTCATCCACAAGACAAGCAACATGCTTTAAGAAAGTGCATTTATCATTGAACTGTCAATATCGGACTATGACAGTGCCTTGCCAAGATGCATTCATAATCAATCTGCATATAGCACATGCTGCACACAAGCTAAGCATCTGTCATTCGTTGTGATCCTATCAAATCAACAGAAAATCCAAATCCATTGTGACTGAAAAAGGAAGTCGGTGTACCTGTCCTGACAGTTTCGTCTTTTTATGATTCAGCTAAACAGCTGTTCTAATGAGATATCTGTAGCACCACACGTCATTTATTAAGGTAGGAATTGAAAACACAGCTTTCTCAATCAGCTTAAGCAAATATGTAAATCCGGCCATAAAATATTTGTGGTTTGAATGTCCTGCAACTGGTGATGAAACGAACCATTATGAGGCACTAAGGCTTTATACAGAAAGCACACCTCGACAATAGCAGTGAAACAATGTGGGTTTGACAGACAAGCTCATTAGCTGTTTCAAAAAATAAATAAACCTCCATGAATATCTAATATTCTGGAAGAATTGTGGAAAGTTGTTTTGGAGAGTCTTTAGGCCCGTTCACACCAAGGACGATGACTATAATGATAGATATAGTTCTAAAATTCATTCTAAATATAAAAGACCACCACAACTATAACAAAAACGGCAATCACTTTCAGAATAATAATTGTTTTCAGCTAATGAGTGGTAAAAACATTAGAATCCACCCTGCTTTAAAGAGCTTGTGCATTTAAGGCTGCAGATGACAAAACTGCAGCACGCGCTTAGAATAAACAGAACGATATTGTCCGCTGGTGTGGACACTAATATAGTTATCTTTATAGTTATCGTTCTTGGTGTGAACAGGCCTTTTAGCACAATATTTCATTTGGTCTTCACATAAGATCAAAGATGCTGGAAAACTAAATCAAGGAGATTTGACGAGAACCTAAAGCAGGGCTCGCAAAATCCCTAACCCGACGTCCCGCCGCCTGCGACTAATGTGTTTTCCAGTTGGACTACCAAAATGTATCACCGCCCTGCCCGAAGGCCTATCTTATACAGTGAAATAACATTCCTTTCTTGATGTACGTTGTTCACTCTCTTGGAACAATACGATCGTGGAAGTTTTGATCATGACGATTTGACCACAGTGAAGTTTAGCTGATCGGTTTCACACCGCACGCACAAGTAGTGTGGAGGCAGCGCAGAAACTGTGCATATGGAGAGCGGGAGCAGCGCACGCCCATTGTGCTTTTCACATTGGCAGCTTTTTTTGCATGCAGCTGAACCGCTGCGCTTGTTAACTATATAGACGAGTATTGTCCATTCTGTCACATTTTCCGGTGTTCTCCTCCGACCCTCGTCTGTCTCGTTTTGATTTATTATCAGCAGCATACAACCCCAAATCAGAAAAAGTTGGGACAGTATGGAAAACGCAAAAAAATAAAAAAAGAAGTTACTTCTAAATTTACTTTGACTTGTATTTAATTGCAGACAATATGAACACAAAATATTTCATGTTTTGTCTGGTCAACTTCATGTCATTTGTAAATATGCATCCTTTCCT
The DNA here is from genome assembly GCF_949357685.1 of Gobio gobio. Classification (NCBI taxonomy): domain Eukaryota; kingdom Metazoa; phylum Chordata; class Actinopteri; order Cypriniformes; family Gobionidae; genus Gobio; species Gobio gobio. The sequence goes on along the minus strand of NC_137100.1, from coordinate 57,666,511 downwards.
GTCATTCAGACCTGCAACACATTTCAAAAAAAGTTGGGACAGTAAAGCATTTACCACTTTGTAATGTTGCCATTCCTTTTCACAACACTTAAAAGACGTTTAGGGACTGAAGACACCAAGTGATGAAGTGTTTTAGGTGTAATTTTGTCCCATTCTTCCTGCAAGCAAGTCTTAAGGTGGGCAACAGTACGGGGTCTTCGTTGTCGCATTTTGCGCTTCAAAATTCTCTATTGGAGACAGGTCGGGACTGCAGGCAGGCCAGTCAAGTACCCGTACCCTCTTCCTCCGCAGCCAGGACTTTGTAATGTGTGCAGAATGTGGTTTTGCATTGTCTTGTTGAAATATGCATGGACGTCCCTGGAAAAGATGTCTTCTTGAAGGCAGCATATTATGCTCCAAAATCTCTATGTACTTTTCAGCATTACTGGTGCCTTCACAGAAGTGCAAGTTACCTTTGCCAAGGGCACTGACACAACCTCATACCATGACAGACCCTGGCTTTTGGACTTGTTGCTGGTACCAGTCTGGATGATCCTTTTCTTCTTTGGTCCGGAGCACACGGCGTCCATTCCTCCCAAAAAATACCTCAAATACTGATTCATCTGACCACAGTACACGTTTCCACCATGTGATGGTCCATCCCAGATGCCTCCGAGCCCAGAGAAGTCGACGGCGCTTCTGGACACTGTTAACGTAGGGCTTCCTTTTGGGACAGTACAGTTTTAACTGGCATTTGTGGATGTAACTACGTATTGTGGTACTTGACAAAGGTTTGCCAAAGTAGTCCTGAGCACATGTGGTGATATCGCTTTTAGATGAATGACGATTCTTGATGCAGTGCCGCCTGAGGGATCGGAGATCACGGTTGTTCAGCTTAGGCTTGCGCCCTTGTCCTTTACGCACTGAAATTCCTCCAGATTCCTTGAATCTTTTAATTATGTTATGCACTGTTGAATGTGAAATATCCAAATCTCTTCCTAACTTGAGGAACATTGTTTTTAAACATTTCAATAATTTTCTCACGTATTTGTTGGCAAACTGGCGATCCTCTGCCCATCTTTGCTCCTAAAGGATTAGACCTTTCTTGGATGCTGCTTTTGTACCAAATCATAATTACAATCACCTGTTGACATCACCTGTTTCAAATCACATCATTATTTAACCATTTTACCTCATTACTAGCCCTAAATTGCTCCTGTCCCAACTTTTTTTGAAATGTGTTGCAGGTCTGAATGACAGGAAAGGATGCATATTTACAAATGACATGAAGTTTACCAGACAAAACATGAAATAGTTTGTGTTCATATTGTCTGCAATGAAATACAAGTCAAAGTAAATTTAGAAATCACTTATTTTTTAATTTTTTTGCGTTTTCCATACTGTCCCAACTTTTTCTGATTTGGGGTTGTATATCTGCTGAGAATGCAACCGTGTTCCCCTCTGTCCCAAACACATATGCATATACATGCTGTATATAGGTAGTTTACATGATAAAAGTAGCCTTAAAGTTAAAGCTACACTGTGTAACTTTTTTAGTTTATTCTTAGCTAAAAACACTTAGTTCTTTCAAAAATATATGTGCTCATTAATGTATATTTACTTCTTTCAAGTAATAAAGTATTCTCGTAAGTTTATAATATGCCATTGAAAATACATAAGGGTGAGGGGTTCGAATGCGGGTCGCCATGTTGCCCCTCCATCTTGAAAGTACATTAGCCAAAGAGGGACATACCCGTAAATTCAAGCTTCGCCTTTCGCGTTTTAACACTCGAAGGCACCGTGTCGAATGTGGACGAGGTCGAACTGGAAGCCATGTTAATCTTGGACTAAATATAATAGTAAACTAATATAAACTAATATTCACTGGATGGTCATATACCTTTTCACCGCTAGATGGGGGAAAATATCACACAGTGTAGCTTTAAGATATGCCTCTAGTTTGAATCATTTAAAGACGTACTTCAGCGCTGGGAAGAATGTGTATTTAAACTGGGTCATTTATGCAGTAGAAATGTGAAATTATTTTTGAATTTAGTGACTTCTAGACCGAGAAAAGTATCATGTGGATGAAAGACAACAACTCCCAGAATGCACTTGCTTCGCTGCCCTTCGAGGCCATTCCCAAAGCCACGGCTACTGGTTATCACTTGCCCACCATGACACCGCCCCTACCGTTGTTTTGATATTCATAGTAATAGAATAATTTCGTTCAGTTAGGCAACAGACACTACAATTAAAAACTGAACGTGTCTTTTCAATAAAGTGTGAGTGAGCCGAACGAAGATTTCATTCATCACGAGAAGAGCTGAGCAGAGCTGAGGTAAGCGCGGCTGTCATTCTCAGCGCCTGTCCAGTCTGGCGCGTTTTCAGATCATGCATATGGAAGCTTAACTTTCATAGGAATTCATTGAAAAGTTGAAATACTCACTTTGCTCCGTACCGCTCCGTTAATAATGCCCGAGGCCATTTTTTTATTTGTTGCTGAATGAAAGAGAATACATGCGCAATCGATGACGTGTGTGTGTGTGTGTGTGGGCATGTTTTTGTGAAATATCAGGACACAAATGTGTATAATGACATGGGTATGACATAGGTATTACAAAAAGAGGGTGAAATATGAGAACGTTACCCATGTCCTCACTTTTCAAAATGCTTATAAATCATACAGAATGAGTTTTTTTTCACAGAAAGTAAACTGCAGTTTCCTGTGAGGGGTAGGTTTAGGGGCAGGGGCAGTGTAAGGGGATAGAAAATACGGTTTGTACGATATAAAAATCATTACGCCTATGGAATGTCCCCACATTTCACAAAAACCCCCCTGAGTGTGTGTGTGTGTGTGTGTGTGTGTGTGTGTGTGTGTGTGTGTGTGTGTGTGTGTGTGTGTGTGTGTGTGTGTGTGTGTGTGTGTGTGTGTGTGTGTGTGTGTGTGTGTGTGTGTGTGTGTGTGTGTGTGTGTGTGTGTGTGTGTGTGTGTGTGTGTGTCTGTGTGTGTGTGTGTGTGTGTGTGAGAGAGAGCAAATGTTAAGAGGCGCATGGATTCACACCGATATTTCAGTTCGGCTGATCCAAAAAAGACAGGTCAGGATAAAAATTCATAAAAATTTCAGTTCAGTTAGAACCAAATACATGTGTTTTTGTTTTTGTTTTTGATTGATATTTCGACTCCAGTCTAATTTTTTTTATTTTGGCTAGTTAAATTGTTTTCGGGTTACCAAAATCTTAAGAGTGCCTGCCCGAAGGGCTACCAGGGATTTCAAAATTTTGCGAGCCCTGTGAAGCTAAAATGTAGTACAACTTGATTCACAACTGATAGCTAGACAACTCTGATTTACAAATGACAACCAAATTCCAGTTCTAGTCATAAATTTACATCCAACAACAGGCCATTACAAAGAGACATGCTTGGCATTTTTTGTATGCCATGCATGTTCACTCCTAAATGTACTGCTTCATAAGACAAAGGTTGATTATACAATACGATGACCTCTTTGCGCAAACATATCAGTGCCTGGTCACAAACAGTCCTCTGCATACAATCAGCGAAGTCTCAAATGAACAATACAAGTCCCAAATCAGGTCTAGTGGAGGTATCGAAATAGCTTTGTCCTGATTGGATTTCCCTATTTGCTGGCATTCTCAGCATCCAGGCCCTTATTAAAGGGACATGGAAAGGGTCTGGATCACATCAGAAGAAGGGGACTGGTAATCACTGATCTAATGCCATTTAATCCAGTTTACTGATCTAAGTTAGGACGTAATGTCTCTCTATTCTTCTATTTCTCTCTTTCTCTCAAGACAACACAAGGCACATGAGCATCATGAAACCACATACATTACACTCTAAAATGGTCACTCATGCACGCCACACAATAACTGCACGAGAATCTAGAGACTCTTTGCATGTTCCTGAAATTTTACATGATACTAAAATAAAACTAAATATACAAATAGTTTAAATCAGCGTTCTTTTAGTATTATTGATATACTATTAAATTTGTATTAATATTTTGAATTAGTTAAACATTTTATATTTATTGTTTTATTTTTAGATAAAATTGTAGTGATTTTGTAATGTTTTTGTCATTTGTATTAGTTTAAAAAATATATATGTATATACTTATTAATTTTAGTTTTTTAGTTAGTTTAGTATTTAAAGTTAAACTAAATGAAAATAAGAAATGATGTCTAGGCAACTAGCTGAAATACATTTAGTTTATTACACATATGTATGTGTGTGTACTGTGTATAATTGTTATGTATACATAAATACACACACATGCATGTATATATTTAAGAAAAATATGTTATATTTGTATAAAAAACTTAGATTTATATATACAATAAATTATATATACAGTATATATATGCAAATACATAATTATAATTATACACAGTAAATACACATGTATTATGTACACACAAAATTTTATTTTGGATGCGATTAATTTTTCCCCAGCACTAAAAATATATATATATATATATATATATATCATTTAAAACAATCCCAGAATGCATTACACTGAGCTTGTCTGAACTTTCATTCAAGATGGGGAAATTGCATATATTTACAATTTTTTTTTAAATGAAATACATATATGCTGATTAATTAATCAATCAGTGCATTCTGGCATTGTAACTGTGAAGGATTACATGCAATGAGCGATGTATCTTAGAAGGGAAGCCTAATTTTGCTTCTTAACTTTTGGCCTTTGTGTCAAAAGCATGTTTATGACCCATTCAAATGCTCTCGAAGTGGGTAGCTCACTTGGTTTTGCTGAGCTATAGACTAACATGTGGCCCTCACACCGAAAAAAATATCTACTGCACAATGCATTACACTGAACACTGTATAATGTAGTGTGACTCACTTGGGTGTCTGTGCGTCATCTATTCTGTTCCCCAGCTGGAACTCGTGGGATTTGCTGCGGTGCAGAGCCGTGAACCCCGGCAGAAGGTGAATGAGCTTCCGGCTGGCGGGCGGTGGGGTTCCGGGGGCCTTCAGTTTATTCCTACGCCTGACCTGTGGCGTCCCTGGAGGGGTCATGGTGTTCACTACTAAGGGAGTCCGCGGAGGGGTGTGGGCAAAGTGCCTCTGTCTGGGGGAAGGAGGGAGAGAGTGATGTCCCGTCTCCAGAGGCGAGGGGAAGAGGCCAGAGTGAGGGTCTACGGTCAGCCGGTCCGAATGCAGGTGAGGGGAGTAAAAGGGGGGCACCAAGGCCTGGGGACTCTGGCTTAAGTGCTGGCTATAGCGCGAGTGCAATTTGGGGCTCTGGGAGAGCTGGAGACGGACCCACTGACTCGGGTCCGACGGCCCCACTGGGGTGTTCTCTTTACCCGACTCAGACGTGGGCCACTGAATGGACCAGTCCTGCTTGGATCCTGTGGACACAGTGTGAGAGGTGGAGGTTTGTACTGGCCAGAATAAAGAGGCACAGGTAAGGTAGAGAAGACGCACTTAAACTTAAAAAAAGAAGAGATGAGATAAGATGAGAAGAAATAAGAAAAGAAAAGATGATCAGTTTGAACATATAAATTAAACTGGACCCACTTTATATTAGGTGGCCTTAACTACTATGTACAAACATTTTAATTAATAATTTGATACATTGCGCTTATTGTGTACATACATGTTTTTACATTGTACTTACATTTTTGTAAATACCTGCATGTAATTACATCTGTAATTAATTTCTGTAGTTACATTTGTAATTACACTGTTGTCACTTCCCTTACACCTAACCCTACCCTAAACTTACCCATACCACCACACCTGTCCCTAACCCTACCCGTATCCCACCTCAATATCAGCAAAGGTGTTTTGCAGAACACAGTAAGTACATTGTACTTATTTTTTGATGTAAGTACATAGTAGTTAAGGCCACCTAATATAAAGTGGAGGCATTAAACTTCAAAAATAATTTTGAACAAATACATTTAACTTGATAAAAACAAATATGTAAAAGTAATATTTATTTTACATATTTACTAAATTAATTTGAAACAATTAATTTGGAAATTAATCCATTTGAAAATAAAAACAAACAAAAAACAAATCTGTAAATTAAACGTTTATTTTTACATCATATTTACTAATATAATTTTACATAATTAAAAAAAATCTATTTGAACAAATGAACTTGAAACATTTAAACATATTTTACATTATATTAACTACAATTATGTGAAATTAATTAATTAATTAATTAATTAATTACTGAACTTGATAAAAATTCTGTAAAATAAATATCTATATTTTACTAAAGTAATTTGAATTCATTTGAAAATGAATTTGTTTAAACAAATAGATTGAACTTGATTAAAAAATTAAACTGTAAAATAAATATTTATTTCACATCAAATTTACCAAAATAATTTAGAATAATTCAAAAATGTATAGATTAAAAAAAGACGGCTTTAATCATAATAAAAAAACAGACTCTGTAATCCTTAATCAGACGAACAGAAAAACTTACCGGCCGATGCCGATAATTAAAAAATGATTGGCAATATATGACCACCAGACAAAAAGAGAAGAGACAGCGTGAGATGACTAGATAAAAGAGAAATGAAAAGATGAGATTGAGATGAGATGAGCCTAGAAGAGAAGAGAAGAGAAGAGGAGAGGAGAGGAGAGGAGAGGAGAGGAGAGGAGAGGAGAGGAGAGGAGAGGAGAGGAGAGGAGAGGAGAGGAGAGGAGAGGAGAGGAGAGGAGAGGAGAGGAGAGGAGAGGAGAGGAGAGGAGAGAAGTTCGATACCAAGTGCCAGATGAAGGATGTCAACAGTGAAGAGACTCAGACTGCATCTATCATGACAAACAGACAGAAAGATGAAAGGATACGTGTGATTGAGAACAAAGTGATTCTGAAATGTCTCAATGTAATGAGTACTGAAGTTGACTGATACGCAAACACACTACTATGACAACAGACAAACTTGACAAAGAGAAACTGATGGTGCCTCACCTCCATTACTGTGTAATTTGTCATCCTCAAGTTGTTCTTGAAAAAAAAACATAATGCATATTCATTAATACATATTCAAATGCAATTCAATACATATTCATTTGATTTCAAAAAACAAAAGAAAAAAACAATACTAATGCAATTAAGAAATGATGCCATCTGTGAGTATCATTTATATAAGTTATTAAATTCAGGTAGATTTGTCTTTGGATTATCATTAATGATTATGTTGAGCACAAAACAATCTTATATTTAGCCCTCTTTGAATTTCTGAGAAAATCCGATTTATAATGGAACCACCAACACCATTAAAGTAGAAGAACTAAAGAGGGAAATTAAAAGATGACACAAACACAAAGCTCATAGTGAACTTCATCTATTAGTGATCCACCTTTTGTTCCATTATCCATCATGTCCTGTTTTTCACAATCTCTCTAGCTCTCTCTATTTATTTTCCTTCTCTCAAAAATGATTTTGTGTTGACGTAAATTTCAGTGCATTGACGGTAAACTCTGCATTACAGCGAACAAACAGAAAACCAGCAGACTGACATTAAACACGTCTAAACTCTAGAGTCTATGGGGTTCTTTTAGGTTTAACCCATTTTCTGAGTATATGATTTGTCTGGAGACTGAAAAGTGAGCGAGCTGAAGAAAATGTCTTCAACTCTGGGAGAGCAGCTAGGCTGCTGTGATTTGATTGATGGTGGCTTTATTTAGAATAGCTGAAAGACAGGAAGATGGATGGAAACCCATACGATCAAATGTGCTACAGAATATCAATTCTTTTCAAACAAGATTAATTGTAAAAGTGGTTCAATTTTTCATTTAAGTATATTGTTTTAATTCTGCACTTTATTAAATTATGTATTCCCAATTTCGTTGTAGATACAGTCAAGGCCGTAACCATGTCTTGAATATTGGGGGGACCAATGTTTTTATTTTTATAAAGCATAAAGAAACAGAACAGTGAACGAAACTCGCGGTCTAATTCTAGGTGGGAAATAATCATTTTGGGACTATTTGCAAGTAATATTTGCACTAATTTGCATCAAATATGTTGTTAGTCTCAAGATTTTTCCCGTTAGTGAATAAATTCACAGATCTGCTGTTGATCAGGGGCAGTCGTGGCCTAATGGTTAGAGAGTCGGACTTGTAACCCACAGGTTGCAGGTTCGAGGTTCAGGTCCGGCAGGAATTGTCAGTGGGGGGAGTGAATACCAGCGCTCTCCTCCACCCTCAATACCACGACTGAGGTGAGACCCTTGAGCAAGGCACCGAACTCCCAATTGCTCCCCGGGCACCACAGCAATATGATTGCCCACTGCTCCGGGTGTGTGTTCACGGTGTGTGTGTGTTCACTACTGTGTGTGTTCACTAGGATGGGCACAAATTCCAAGTATGGAATTCCACACGTCACTTCACTTCACTTGACATTCGAATTCCTTAGTGGTCTGGTGGTCAAATTTTTGTAAACCGTGTCAAAGGTTCCAGGCTCTAATCCACCCTCATATAGTTTTTTTTCTTCATTAAATTCAAAGATGTTCAATGATTGTATATTAAGAGCAGGGACACGTTTGTGGGCATTTTGTTTTGTGATTTCACCGGAAAGAATGGAGTCTCTGCAACGGCATTAAGCAATATATTGACGCGCTCGTCTGTGTGAAGACTGTGCACGAGCCAAAAGAGAATGTACACCCTGCTTACTTTGATTTGATTGGCCATCTCAATCATTTTGACATTGATGAGCGCTGTTAGACCTGAGGCAGACCAGACTAAAAAAGTAACTTTAAAACCTTTTTGTCATCCTAACATACAGAGCGCTGCGTAATGAAGTGCAGTGCAAGAATTTCAAATATGGGGGGGGGGGGGCAATTTGGCCATTTCTATTTATTGGGGGGGGACTTGTCCCTGGTCTATGTCACTTGTCCCACTTGTCTATGGTGTTTACGGCCCTGGATACAGTGGCCTCCACAAATATTGACAACCTTGGTAAATATGAGCAAAACTAATTGTGAAAATGAGTTTTTGCTAATTCTCCTCTTACACCGTGTCTACACCGGACGCGAGTAGTGCGATGCGACAAAAGACAATATAACCCATTATAATCAGTGATGTTGTCTACACTGGATGCGGCATGACGCGACACGACAAATCCCTGACAGTAAACTGATGCCTCGTTCTATTTAATGACGTACAGACATGAAGGACAAATAATAATAATAATTTGTTAAATTTTATTTTATTTTTATTTTACCAGCAGCAACCTAGTTTTCCCAGTTGGTCTCCCATCCAGGTACTGACCAGGCTCCGCCCTGCTTAGCTTCAGTGTGAAACCAGTGTTGGGCTACAGGGTGATATGGCTGCTGGCATATGCTTTGCAACGTTCGCTTTGTCGCGTCTAGTGTAGACAGCTTCTAGCGCCTCAACGGTCCCATCCGGTGTAGACACGGTGTTAGTCTTTCATTCAAAATATTCATAAAAAAATACCTTTAATTAAATTCAAATAGTGGAAAATAATAATAATTTTGTGCATGAAATATATACTGTGATTTAGAATCCTTTTGCCCTCACATGAAATTCTAAATCGCATGGATTCCTATTGCAATGACTGCATTTTATCCATGAAAATTCCCTGAACAACAGACACATTAGATAAGTTTCAGCCTGGTTTTAGACAACATCACAGTACAGAGTCAGCTTTACTGAAGGTGTTGAATGATCTTTTGTTAGCTGTAGACTCAGGTAACTGTGTAATTCTGGTCCTCCTGGACCTCAGTGCGGCTTTTCACAACATTGACCGTGCTAGTCCTGCTTGATTCTTGAATTCGATAAACAAGAGCCTTTTATCTGATCGATTGCGAATTTGAAAGCGTTTTTATCAGTAAAGGATTTGGAGACTTTATTTCCTCTAGGCTGGATTACTGTAACTCACTGTACCTTGGTGTACTTTTTTTGCCTACATTTTATTAATAAAGAATAAGGTCAGGAAATATCACAGGCCAGATTTGAATGCATGACACTCACATGGGCATCAGAGATGTCAGGGTAAATGTAGTAATATTTAGGCCACATTGCAAAACACATTTCAAAACTATAGCTTTACTAAGTTATGGTTTACAAATAAAACTTTCTGGAAAAAAGAGAGAAACATTTCAAAAAATGGTCAGTTTCCGTCAGAGATTGTTAATCAGTAATTGCTTGGAATCCACAATCCACCAACTCCACACACACAAACATCATTACAGGACCTTCCCTCTTGAGGTTTCTACCTGGACCGCGGCTCAGCGGTCACCGTTCACTGCGCACAAATGATTCCAAGGGCCCTTAACAACCCCCCAACCCCCTTACAAGACACGCTTGCTCTAGGGGACACACTCCCACTCTTGGAGCATGATGGGAGATAAGTGTTTGCTACTCCTAAGGAGGTCCAGTGGGCACAGCTGAAGGACACTTCTCATAGTCCCCCCATGACCTGGAAGATGCTCAAATTAGCATTTTTAATTACAGCAAAGAGATGACAAACAAGCTACTCGAAGTTTCAAAGTTTCAGGTATGGCCACCACTTGACCCGCTGAGAGATGTGTGAAGTTTGCGATGTCTAGGTGCGTGCATGATTGAGAAATCAATCACTAACTACTTGGCTAGTTGACAAGTACTGATACTTTGCATAGCCTCGAAGGAACATCAAACAACATCATTCTCCTTCTTAGTGTGATTTCTAAGGAGTGACAAACAAACAACAACCCTAAACAATTACCCTACACGTGTAGGTCATTTTAAAAGTGTGACATTGACCAGAAATGACAATATATTAACTTAGAATGAAGTTGAAGACTTTGGGCCAGATTTACTAAACAGGGTGAATTAGCGTGCAGCTGCAATCTAAAAAAAGTGCCAATGGGAGTGATGATTTACTGGCAATGTGAAAATTCAGTGCCATGTCTGGCACAAAATGGGTTAAGACATTTTTTCTTGGGTGGTAAATAATGGTGCAAATACCAGTAAATTGACTACCGCAAACCTTAGTGAATCAGGTTGCACAATTCATTAAAATGCTTTCCTCCCATAAATTTTGCATCCGAAAGGTAAACTCCTACAAATGCAACATGGTCGGCCACAAAATAACTGTGTCCATGTCTAAGTCCTCTGTACAGACCCTATGGCCAGCTTCAACTCCCCTCCCACCAAGGATGAAGCTGGATGAAATTTTGGATGAAAATTTAATTGAATTGAAAAAGTAACATTTTAAACAAAAAGCTGAGAAAAATCGCATTTTTGTCAAAAGCCGCGTTTCCACCGAAATTACCCGGAACTTTTTCCCCAGGAACTTTTTCTCCCCCAGACCTGCTACTATCTGCGTTTCCACCGTGGTCTAAAGTACCGGGAAGATTAGGCAAATTATTCCGGTGACGTGGGAATGCGCGCGACTGCTCCTCCAAGTCACCGACGGACAGTAATAACTTTTGCGCGATACTGTCTGCTACAATAACAAGTGGAGGAGATGCAAGCAGCGCTGCTTTTGCTAGTATACACATTACCAACACTGCTTATTTAAACGTGCACTTTCACCTGGTTTGACCATTTTAATGCAAAATGGGATGATGGGCAATCCAAAATCTGAATGTGTTGTAATAGCTCAATTCCAAAACAAAATATTTTCTATAAAAGGATAATGAGGTTTCAATCATTCATGACAGATGTGTGAAAAGTTAATTGAATGAAAACAATAGACTGAATTAAGCGGTTGAAAGATTAGGTACTAGACTGCAAGTATTTTATTTTTTATCACAATAACATCTCATAACATTCACAAAAAAAAAAAAAATCACATGACTAGTATTACAATATGCTTCATTAAATGCATAATTTTAGAGACTTCTTCCTCAAATTTGAAATGAAGCAGGACCACACTTATGGCTTCACTTAAGTTGTGGTTATAAGTTATTATACTACATTCACATAGTTATACATTTAAAAATATAATATTTGGGTTTTCTAGATATGTTTATGTGCATATTCAGAAAGACTTGCGAGCAGCAGCCCTTTTATTTGCTTCCTACACTATATGTATACAATTAGAATGTGGTTATATAGTTAGAATGTGGAAATTAAAGACACAGTGACATTTTAGACATTTTACTTTATTTTCATATACTATATTTTTATAACAGCTGAATATATTGGTCTCGCTGTTCTTGGCCATGCTGCAGGACGGCCCGGTTAACATCCTCCATGTCCCTCAGTGCATCAAGAAAGTCACAGTCCCTTTTCCTTTTCTCTAAGAAAGATTGCACAGAAACACATGGAAATTAATACACAAGGCAACCATGAAACAATAGAAACCATCAATTAATTATTTAAAGTGTTTTCACTACAAATAATGAACAATTGTTTGCCCAGCTTGAACAATGCAGTGTGCAATTTTTATCATGGCCAATTTAAGTTTACAATTAAAAACAACAAAACTACTCAAAACCATTAAGGATTACACATCTTTTTTTTATATATATTTTCACATTTTTATCAGCTTTATACCTCGGTGTGTGTGTGTTTCGGCAGGAGACACGGGACGAGGGCTAACGTGTACTGGTGACCGCGGGGGAAAACACGCTGGTCTCCGTTGCCATCTGGAAAAGCACGTTGAAAAAAGTTACTGCAACGTGTTTAAACACTGCAACAAGTTTAACAGATGATACCAAGATGAGATATTTACCTTCAACCCACTCGGATTCCTAGATGGTTTCCAATAACGCACTAGCCGAGTCTTTCGTTACCGCTGCACCAGAAAAGGACGCTCTGTGTCCCAACAACGCGTCCAGGCGGTCATACCACTTGTTGATACACCGGTCGGAACCGCTCCGGTTGTTATGATCCTTTAATTTCTTGTAATCTTGTCTTTAACTTCTCTCTGCACTTTTTTCCAGTGTGACTGGAACCGAGTCGATATCTTCAGGTATACCTTTTCATTGCGGGTCGCCGTTTCCAGTTCCCGCTGGATGTCCTCCTCCGCATATATGCTCAATAAAGCCTGAACCTCGTCGTCGGCCCATCGGTCGAATTTTTTGTTGAACTCCATTGTTGCAAAGAAAATATTTACTGAACGCAGAACCCACCTCGCAAAAGACTTGTAAAAATGGCGGTGGAAAAAAAAAATGCTGCGAGAGCTCAACCAATCAGCATGTTCAGCGCCCAAGTCCCACCCCCGAAAGTTCCAGAACTTTTGAAAAGTACCACCTCGCAAGCAGGGCCGTTTGGAGGGGGAAATATTTACCCGGAACTTCATTTAGACCCTGGTTCCTACGGTCGAAACACACCGAGTTCCCCCCAAAGTTCCTAGTTCCGGGGGAAAGTTCCTGCGGTGGAAACGCGGCTAAAGACTACATCCAGTTCGGATTCAGAACAATGATCAAAACACAGATGGAGGAGATCGAGTCTATCAACACCCCCCAGGTTAACCATTCCTGGGTCGACATTTCATTCTGTAACATTATGCAGTTTTGAACTTATATGCTGTTTACCCCTTAAATACATACCTCGGGTCTTTAGTGATCCGGGATGTCATTCACTACCCTACTCCTCCTCATTCATTTTTTAAAGTTAGATATCAACCTTCTTTGTATTTCTCAATCAATTCATTAAAACAATATAACAAGAAAAACATAACATTTTTAAAGAATGCCTGTTTTTCCATTAGTATTTTGTTAAAGTTGTATAGGGTCGCTAACGGCCCAAGGTGTGTAAGAGTGTAAGTATATATTTTTTTCTGCACAACAATAAATTAATCTATAATGACAAAATAAGTGCAATTCACCTTTATTCTACAAGGTGGCTATGATACACAATGATGAAGTGACGTTTCACTCATAGTTACTTCAGACAGAAAACGAAACAATAATAATTAAAATCTGCAAAACCTGAAATGGCTCAGCGATTTACTGCAGAGCTAGTACAGAACACAATCAAATATTAGTGTCACTGTCACTTGATGGTGGATCTGGTGAAGAAGCTGTCAGCGATCAAAATATTGATTTTGAAGACTTGAAAATTAGTTTTGAGAATATGTTTGAGATCGCGAATATGAGCGAGATGCTGAATGTACTGGGAAATGAGCTCTAATGAAGACAGTGATGATGATGGTATAAAACATCTACTCAAACTGAACCCTTCAAAGCTCCAAAAGGTAACGAAATATGCTTTATTTTATTCTTCTGTAATTGTTACTCTAATATAAGGAGTTTTATATGTTATCATGACAGGTAGAGATCTATCCATGTTAGATATAGATCTGGGTCGCTAAAGACCCGAATATGTAAGAAAGATTGGCGAAACATTCATGCATTTAAGGGTTAATGTTTGATGATAGGGTTTATTACATTTGCGTGAGCAATCTTCTATCACTTGTTTCTGCTTCTTTTTCACTTGTGTTTTGATCTGGAGATTGTGTACTAGAAGAAGCGTAATAGCACCCCCCTACCATATAACAGTGTAAACATAGATAGCCAGAAAATTTGTGGAAAATTTGAGGCAAGTGAAAAATACTGCACCATTGACCAACAAAAACTTGGTCTAAAGGCAATATTTTTTGTGTTATTTAAAGGGCGTGTTAGTAATATGCGCCTATAGACAGTGTTACAGTCGAGACCAGCTCGTTCGAGTCCGAGTCAAGACCAAGCCAGAGAGGTTTGAGTCCGAGTCGAGGCCGAGACCAGAGAAAATCCACAAACAACATTAGAACTCAATTTGATTAACTTTTTAGCAATGGAGGGTGTGCACAAGAGTGACTGCAAAAAAATTGCAGGTGGACACAACTTAAAATAGAAGCGAGAGAAGGGTCATGGGTGTGGAAGAGAGCCTGGCAGGAGTCAGCGTAAGTCTCAAGTCATGCACATAGGGATGAAACTATTACCGGTTTCACGATAAACCACGATAAAATTTAGTGACGGTTAGTAATATCGTTTAAAATTTAATTATCATTAAAACCACGTGTGATTATCACGATTTTGAAAACTCGTGGTAAATCTTGTCCAGTCAGCGTCAGTCTGGTGCAGGCCGCAGCGCACCGCTGTTTTTTGAATGAGAAGAAATGGCAGAAGGCAGTGAAAGCACTCACAGGATTGTTCAGCCTTCTAAAAGGACCAAATCTGAGGCGTTGTCATATTTTGGCTTTTACAAAAGTCCTGAGGGAAACTTAATCTAAGATGGTCACCCTGTCTGCAGAACATGCCAGAAGAAAGTCGCTGTAATAGGGGGAACACTTCAAAACGCAAGGCAAGTGGACTTTGACCTCAATACCAAAACTACGTCTAGGAAATAACAAGAAGTGAACGAACAAATTCAGACAAGACTAGGGTGACATTTAAGGGATAATAATCAGGGCTTGACATTAACAACCGCCATTTGCGGGTGTAACGTTTCGGCTGCACACGACACTAGCCACTTTGGCAGTTAAACTTATTATAGTCTTCTCAAAAGTCATCTGTTATAATCGCGTTGCACATTATAACCACTCACACGTGTTTCTATTGAGTTTATGAATGCAATGTCTCATAATCAGAGGCGTTCAGATTAGCTGGAGTTTTGTTCAGAGCGCGCGCTCACTCGCTGAAATCTACACTCAAAGCAGAGATAAACGTGCGATGTACGCAGGAGATTCCCTCATCATACAGTGGTTGACTGTTTTTGTTCTATTTCAGCAGCGAAAATAGTTTCAAACAAACACAGCAGAACCACAGCGCATCTGATATGACTGGCATAAAGTTGGCGAATTTAGGGACCGTCTCTAAAGTGACATACAACATTGTTAACGTAACAGTTACACGTTTCAAACTTCAATAGCATTTGAAGGGAATGACAGTCATAAAACTGACTGTAAAGTGTTCATCTAGGTGTCAGGTATGATGCACACATTTTGATATTTAATCAAATAAACTGTCAAATCATATGGAAATATGGATATGCATTATTTCACTAGGATACTGTTTGGGCTCTTACACAAAATATGCTAGATTTAAATGCATCATTGCTGAACACTGTAAATATATTCTCAAGCAATATTCTCATCAGAGATAATATTAGAGATTATATTTACACCAAATGATTATCATTTATGCGTTGTTATTGACGACGGCCATTTTAAGGAAGGAAATCCCACAGAATCTTGCTTAAAAAAGTGCATAGAGCTGCTTGATTTATTTAGTTTGTTGATTTTCAAATATAAAACTTGTTGAAATGTTTTAAGTGTGTGCATCTGTTCTTTTTGAACACTTTCATCTCATTTGAACAAAACCGTGATAATATTGAAAACATGATAATTTGGGTCACTATAATCGTGATGTGAAATTTCCATACCGTTTCATCCCTACATGCACATGTATCAGAATTACCTATTTGCTGTAATGACGAATTAAATTGGCTACTTATTTAACCAATTGTGGCAATACACACATGTATTTAAACTGACTTGTCAGGTTGAGGGTGTCTATATTCCACCATGTAAATAGCACTCTATGGTGGTGCGAGCGCAACTGGCTCTTAAAGGGAATGGGAGATGAGACTCTGATTGGTTTATAGCACGTTATGCTCAAAACACACCCATTACTCATTAAGCGAATAGAGACCATGCGCTGGGCGAGGCGACCATTTGTCCCGTCGTTAAAGGGATAGTTCACCCAAAAATGAAAATTAGCCCATAATTTACTCACCCTCAAGTCATCCTAGGTGTGTATGACATTCTTCTTTCAGATGAATACAGTCTGAGTTATATTACAAAAGTCCAGCCTAATCCATGCATTAGAATTTGATTAATAGTTGCTCTGTTTTTGAAGTCCATAAAAAGTGCATCTGTCTGTCAAATGACGTGCTCCACGCAGCTCTGGGGTGTTAATAAAGGCCTTCTGAAGCGAATCGACGCGTTTCTGTAAGAAAAATATATATTTAAAAATTGATCAAGTAAACTTTCGGCCGACCGCCTTCCGTGGAAAAGCGTTGAATGTTGAAAGTGAAACTCAAGATGCGTACGTGACGTCATGACGGGCCGTCTGGTCGCGTTAGTCTTTCGATCGGCAGGGGAACTTTCAACAATTTTTCCATAAATTGAACAGGGAAGGCGGTCGGCCGAAAGTTTACTTTATAACATTTTAAATATGGATATTTTTCTTACACAAACGCATCGATTCACTTCAGAAGGCCTTATTAATACCCCAGAGCCGCGTGGAGCACGTTTTTTGACGGACAGATGCACTTTTTATGGACTTCAAAAACAGAGCAACTATTAATCAAATTATAATGCTTGGATTAGCCTGGACTTTTGTAATATAACTCTGATTGTATTCGTCTGAAAGAAGAATGTCATATACACCTAGGATGACTTGAGGGTGAGTAAATTATGGGCTAATTTTCATATTTGGGTGAACTATCCCTTTAAACTAGAAACAGTGGATTCGGACATGCCCTAAGTGCTCTTGCGGACCATGCGCTTACAACCCCAAATCAGAAAAAGTTGGGACAGTATGTAAAACGTAAATAAAAAAAATTAATTTACTAAATTTACTTTGACTTGTATTTCATTGCAGACAATATGAACACAAAATATTTCATGTTTTGTCTGGTTAACTTCATGTCATTTGTAAATATGCATCCTTTCCTGTCATTCAGACCTGCAACACATTTCAAAAAAAGTTGGGACAGTAAAGCATTTACCACTTTGTAATGTTGCCATTCCTTTTCACAACACTTAAAAGACGTTTAGGGACTGAATACACCAAGTGATGAAGTGTTTTAGGTGTAATTTTGTCCCATTCTTCCTGCAAACAAGTCTTAAGGTGGGCAACAGTACGGGGTCTTCGTTGTCACATTTTGCGCTTCAAAATGCACCACACATTCTCTATTGGAGACAGGTCGGGACTGCAGGCAGGCCAGTCAAGTACCCGTACCCTCTTCCTCCGCAGCCAGGACTTTGTAACGTGTGCAGAATGTGGTTTTGCATTGTCTTATTGAAATATGCATGGACGTCCCTGGAAAAGATGTCTTCTTGAAGGCAGCATATTATGCTCCAAAATCTCTATGTACTTTTCAGCATTAATGGTGCCTTCACAGAAGTACAAGTTACCTTTGCCAAGGGCACTGACACAACCTCATACCATGACAGACCCTGGCTTTTGGACTTGTTGCTGGTAACAGTCTGGATGATCCTTTTCTTCTTTGGTCCGGAGCACACGGCGTCCATTCCTCCCAAAAAATACCTCAAATACTGATTCATCTGACCACAGTACACGTTTCCACTGTGTGCTGGTCCATCCCAGATGCCTCCGAGCCCAGAGAAGTCGACGGCGCTTCTGGACACTGTTAATATAGGGCTTCCTTTTGGCACAGTACAGTTTTAACTGGCATTTGTGGATGTAACTACGTATTGTGGTACTTGACAAAGGTTTGCCAAAGTAGTCCTGAGCCCATGTGGTGATATCGCTTATAGATGAATGACGATTCTTGATGCAGTGCCGCCTGAGGGATCGGAGATCACGGTTGTTCAGCTTAGGCTTGCGCCCTTGTCCTTTACGCACTGAAATTCCTCCAGATTCCTTGAATCTTTTAATTATGTTATGCACTGTTGAATGTGAAATATCCAAATCTCTTCCTATCTTTCTTTGAGGAACATTGTTTTTAAACATTTCACTAATTTTCTCACATATATGTTGGCAAACTGGCAATCCTCGGCCCATCTTTGCTCCTAAAGGATTAGACCTTTCTTGGATGCTGCTTTTGCACCAAATCATAATTACAATTACCTGTTGACATCACCTGTTTCAAATCACATCATTATTTACCTCATTACTAGCCCTAACTTGCTCCTGTCCCAACTTTTTTTGAAATGTGTTGCAGGTCTGAATGACAGGAAAGGATGCATATTTACAAATGACATGAAGTTGACCAGACAAAACATGAAATATTTCATATTGTCTGCAATGAAATACAAGTCAAAGTAAATTTAGAAATCACTTCTTTTTTTATTATTTGCGTTTTCCATACTGTCCCAACTTTTTCTGATTTGGGGTTGTAGATCATTAAAATAGGGCCCTTAGACTTTTCTGTCAGTATAAGTCTTGTATACATAAGTGCAATTTTAAGTATATTTCTGAGAAGTACATAGAAAGTAGACTGAAAGTATACTTAAAAGTAGTATAATAATAGCACACATCAACACTGTCAGAAAAAAGGTACATTGCTGTCACTGGGGTGGTACCCTAAGGTACAAAACCAAAAAGGTACTAATATGTACCTTTAAGGTACTAATATGCACTCTTAAAGTACTGATATGTCCCTTTCAAGGTACTAATATGTACCATTTAGGGGTTAAAGATGTACCTTTTCACTTTTGTATACCTTAGGCTACCGCCCCAGTGACAGCACTGTACCTTTTTTTTCTGAGAGTGAATAAACTTCTTTTTCGTAAGGGTAGTAACACCTTGAAATGAGTACAAAGATAAAAAATAAAAAAACAGTTTGTTCTCCAAAAAAGCTGTTATAAGTATTTTTTTAAACATCCTCATCTCAGCACCCCATGGTAGTTTTGTCTGTCGTCAATTTTCAACCTTAAGATTCACCTCTGTCTTGCTACAGAAAGGTGCGAATGAATCCGTCTGTTGTGCAGTAGATTGTGTCAACAGCTGTCAATAATTCCTCAGTGTTTGCTCTCCTGAAATGATGAATGTGTCTTATTAAAGCAAGCAACAAAGGTTCAAAGATTTAGTTCTACATAATCAATATCACTTGAAGACGCGTTGCCTCGTAGTAAGTGTTGCAAACATTCTTCCTGATTAGTTTCATCACATTTTTGGGTTAGAAATCAACTCCTCTCATGTGTAGAACTTGACGCCACAAGGCTAGAGTTTTCTGGGAGTTTGCCAAGGCATTGCTATGAGGTTGCTAAGGTGTTTTGAGCGGTTGTTAATATATTGTTATGCAGTTGCTTGGTATTCTGCATGCTCATTCGTTTACAAATGCAAATCTATGGGATTATTTTGACTGGTTCATCATCCACCAGGTCAAAATTATTGCACAAGTGCTAAAAAATTAAGCCGCTCCATTTTAAATTTCATTTAGGTCTGTTGCACAAACAGTGTGTGACGAGTTGCATGACTAAATTGAATACTTAGGGTAAAAGGTAAAATCCTTAATCCTAACTACAAGCCTTATAACACCACTAATGACATAATGCCCAGCCTACAGAACACAAAGTAGAAAAGTCGACCAATAATGATCCATCCAGCAAATCCTAATGAGAACAAGTCAACATTTCTGAAACAATACATTTGCAGTCACAACCATTGCCTAGCAACAGTGCCTTATGCAACTGCTACAAAGGGACACATGGATACTTCTATTAGCATCTCGATTAGCAATGCCATTATCACAAGTCAAAGATACTGCCATTAATGTCACAAAACAACTCATGAGAGGTGTCAAGACGACTCGTCACCCCCGTGGTTTGCCCATACATTATCATTTCGCAATACCGTTAATTAGGTTCTGCTCTAATAATAAAGCAATATGACTTTGATTACATGACACAATGACTATGCATATGACTTAGCAGCGATATTTGTGTCAAGACAGAGCTAATTATAAAGGCTCTCAGCCTACAGAGTGGACAGAATCCTGAAAGACAGGAAATGACACATGCATCAGATCAAAAAGACATTTGAAGTATTTTGAAATGACTAAGTCTCTCCAACCAAAAATGCTTTTAACCAAGAGGATCTGGATAGGCTTCACTGAGACAATGAACAAACCTTCTGTCAACCTGCAAATCAAGTATATAATTCCTCTGTAGACTTTTATTTATTTATTTATTTTTACTATTTTTCTACTACTTCTTTGCTTTACATGCATATAAAAGGCATTGTATGTGTTACACTTTACAATAGCATCCAAAGGTTTGGGGTCAGTAAGTTTTTAAAAAAATATATTTTAATCAATTTTATTCAGCAAGGATGCATTAAATTGATCAAAAGCGCCAGTAAAGACATTTATAATGTTACAAAAGATGCAAAATGCTGTTCTTTTGAACTTTCTACTCAAGGTATCCTGATAAAATAAATTTAAAAAATCATCACAGTTTCCACAAAAATATTAAGCAGCACAACAGTTTTCAACACTGATAATATTAATAATGAGAAGAAATGTTTCTTGAGCTGAAAATCTAAATATTAGAATAATTTCTGAAGGATCATGTCTGAAAACTGGAATAATAATGCTGAAAATTCAGCTATGCATCACAGGAATAAATTACATTTTAAAATATATATTCAACGAGAAAACAGCTATTTTATATTGTAATATTTCAGAATATTTTACTGTGTTTTGATCAAATAAATGCAGCCTTTGTGACTATACAGTAAGAGACTTCTTTCAAAAACATTAAAAACTTTGAACGGTATAAAGTATAAGCTCTATTGACAGAATCTTTTCCTAGTACAAAAATGTAGTCACACTTTAGGGTTCAATTCTCACTATTAACTAACTATTAACTATGACTTTTGCTTCAATAAACTCCTAATTACTTCTTATTAATAGTTAGTGAGGTAATTGTTACCTCGGGTAGGATTAAGGGATGTAGAATATGGTCATGCAGAGTAAGGCATTAATATGTGCTAATAAACAGATAATATCCTAGTAATATGCAAGCTAATAAGCATGCTAATTAATAGTGATAATTGGACCCTAAACTAAAGTGCTACCAAAAATTCGAACAGATCGTTACACTGAAATTCTAAATGGAATTTTTCCAGGTAATTTTGTACCATGATGTACAATTCTAAGTACTGGACACATATTGTGTTTTTGTTTAAAGCCAGGTATAATGAGAAGTAAAAACATCATGGTTTATATAAATTCTTTTTACTGTTTGTACATGTTTCTTTTATGAAAACAGCCACTTTCGGCCAGATATTTGTGGCAATGACTCTTCTGAAAAACAGATTACTTGTAAAGCTGTTTGAGGGGCTGCATTTGTGGGCAATTGAAAACATACTTCCCAATTACACACTAATATGGATGATAAGCAGCATTTACAATGAGGAAGCCTGCAGGGGAGGATTGTGGGTAAAACAAAGACACAATTAGAATCCTGAATGTGACTCACCAGCATGCTAACTGACTCAAGAAATATTTGAACAGAATTTTTAGAAGGCGTTTATCTCAATGAAAAATATATTCTTTTCCGATTACTTTGCTTACTTAAAGGGTTAGTTCACCCAAAAATGAAAATCACCCTATGATGTACCCCATGAATCACCCTCAAGCCATCCTAGGTGCATATGACATATACACTTTCTTCGTAAGCCGTATGGGTTACTTTTATAATGGATGGATGCACTATTTTGGTCTTCACATTTTGGGCTGCCATTCACTGCCATTATAAAGCTTGGAAGAGCCAGGACATATTTTAATATAACTACGAATATTATTCGTCTGAAAGAAGATTGTCATATACAGGGTGGCTTGAGGGTGAGTAAATTATGGGATAATTTTCACTTTTGGGTGAACTATCCCTTTAACTCACAAGTATTTAAGCGTTGCCTCCAGCACAGCCTTCAAATCAGATGCGCTCAACATGAATAAATATCTCTACAAAGTCAGTAAAGTAGGGTTTTTTAACTCTTGGTATAGATTGAAAACAGCACTAATAATTTATTTAGTGCTTTTGAAAACATCA
Organism: Gobio gobio; assembly: GCF_949357685.1. Lineage (NCBI taxonomy): Eukaryota > Metazoa > Chordata > Actinopteri > Cypriniformes > Gobionidae > Gobio > Gobio gobio. Next base: position 57,643,835 of record NC_137100.1, on the reverse strand, counting down.
TACTCATCTGGAGCAAATACAAACAAGTAAACTCATTTTGTACAAAAGGATTTTTCTGAGAAATTTTGGGCACTTAATGTTGGAAATAACATTATGTGAACACATTAATGTTTTATGCCGATTATGGTGATTTGGTCAAACAGCTGCTCAAGGGGAAGGTAGTAATAAACAAAACTGCTGAACAATAATGTATAAACTGCCTGTTCAAAAGTGAATTAGACGAAGCCCAGTGAAAGAGAGTTTTGTCTGTCAATGGGAGGTCAATAAAATAGCAAGATGAGCAGTATTATACACCTGATCTTTATAAACTGTAGATATATAAATGCTGACATGCTGAACATGAAATTGGTACATGGAAAGGTCTTGGGAAATGGCTGAGATGTGACTTTCCACTTTCGCTATGGTGTATGTCTTTTAAAAGATAAGACAGAAATCCCTCAAACCAGAAAAAGTGCTTTCTCCCCTTTATATCGAGGGAATGTTACAGCAGCCGACAGATTCTATTCTAGAAAGAGTCAGAACCCCCTACAATTACGGTGTGGATAAATGTTAAAAAAATATTTGAGAGAACTTTGCTTTATATATATATTTAAATTGAATTGTATTAGGTAACAAAAAAGGATAGATTATTGATTCCCTCGCACTGCTTTGCTCTGCCAACAAGAACCCTGTTTAGCAAAATTACTTTTTTTCTCTGGAGAGCTGTGAGGTCTCAAACTCACTAAAATCACATGGAACACAAAACGAAAAGTTTAAATTAACATCTGAGTTGCTTCTTTCTTACACTTAAGATGAATGGTGACCAAGGGCTACACAAAAGTTCCATAAAGCATCAAAAAGTAGTCCATATGACTCATGTACAGTACTATATTATACACTGATCAGGCATAGCATTATGACCGGTGAAGTGAATTACACTTATTATCTCTTCATCACGGCACCTGTTACTAGCGGGTGGGATACATTAGGCAGCAAGTGGACATTTTGTCCTCAACGTTGATGTGTTAGAAGCAGGAAAAATGGGCAAGCGTAAGAATTTAAGCGAGTTTGACATGGGCCAAATTGTGATGGTTAGACGACTGGGTCAGAGCATCTCCAAAACTGCAGCTCTTGTGGGATGTTCCTGGTCTGCAGTGGTCAGTATCTATCAAAAGTGCTCCAAGGAAGGAACAGTGGTGAACCTGCGACAGGGTCATGGGCGGCCAAGCCTCATTGATGCACGTGGGGAGCGAAGGCTGGTCCGTGTGGTCCGATCAAACAGACGAGCTACTGTAGCTCAAATTGCTCAAGAAGTTAATGCTGGTTCTGATAGAAAGGTGTCAGAATACACAGTGCATCGCAGTTTCTTGCGTATGGAGCTGCATAGCCACAGACCAGTCAGGGTTCCCATGCTGACCCCTGTCCACCACCGAAAGTGCCAATAGCGGGCACTTTAGCATCAGAACTGGACCATGGAGCAATGGAAGAAGATGGCCTGGTTTGATGGACCACGTTTTCTTTTACATCACGTGGATGGCCGGGTGCATGTGCGTTGCTTACCTGGGGATCACAAGGCATCAGGATGCACTATGGGAAGAAGGCAAGCCGGCGGAGGCAGTGTAATGCTTTGGGCAATGTTCTGTAGGGAAACCTTGGGTTCTGCCATCCATGTGGATGTTACTTTGACACGTACCAGCACTGTTGCAGAACATGTACATCGTTTCATGGAAATGGTATTCCCTGGTGGCTGTGGCTCTTTCAGCAGATAACGCACCCTGCCACAAAGCAAAAATGGTTCAGGAATGGTTTGAGGAGCACAAGTTTGAGGTGTTGACTTGGCCTCCAAATTCCCCAGATCTCAGTCCAATCTAGCATCTGTGGGATGTGCTGAACAAACAAGTCCGATCCATGGCATGGATGCCCCACCTTACAGGACTTAAAGCATCTGCTGCTAACATCTTGGTGCCAGATACCACAGCACACCTTCAGGGGTCTAGTGGAGTCCGTGCCTTGATGGTTTAGGGCTTTTCTGGCAGCAAAAGGGGGACCAAAACAATATTAGGTCATAATGTAATGCCTGATCGGTGTATTTAAGTCTTCTTAATCCTTATAATAGCATAATGTGAGGAACACACCGACATCTGTATAAGTGTTCATTTAATGATAATCTTGCTCGACATCTTGGTCACCATTCACTTTCCTTGGATGATAAGAGCAGCTTGGATCACAGAAGAAACAATGTCCCAAGTGGGTTTGGAATGACATGAGAGTGAGTAAATGGTGACAGAATTCTCATGTTTAGGTGAACTATTCATTTAAATGAATCAGAGTCTGAATAAAGACACAGCAGAGATAAGAACAAGGGGGGTATAGTGGCAGACGGAGAAGGAGAGCGAGAAAGAAAAAGAAATCAAGATGAAGAGAGGTGCGATTTCTAAATTATACACCATGCTCTCGTGACAGCTGGAATCCCCCACAGTCCATGTGTGGCACCTCTGATGAACCCTGAAGGAGCCCGTGCTGTGTCCTCAACAAGCTACCCGCATCTTAAAGGCATCTCTAAGCCTGTCTTTAAACAAAGCAATCGGTGGTTAGCGCTGTGTCTGAACACTATCACAGCGGGAATCCACGTTTGAGAAAATCCAGACACTCCAAGGCGGCCGCACTAACGCTACTCAATGCAAACACAGAGTCAATAGAGGAAAGAAATATCCGATGAGAGGGTACCACGGAATTGGTGAAGAGATTCAATGACAACAAACTGCATTACATTTTATCGCATTTACATACCTGCAGTTTTACTTTTGTAAAAAAGCACCATAAGGCTTGTGCAAAGTAGTATGCGTGATATAATTCACCTGCAAAAGAACATGCCAGAATAGTTCTCCTTTGTTTTCTCACAGTCCTTAGTCTAACATTTACACCACATATTATCAGACCGAAAAAGCTTTGCTGCCCTCTGTTGGTCAACAGAGACATTTTTAAATTTCCCAGAGGTAACTTTTTGTTTTTGACCCTTGGTAAATATGAACAAAGACTGTGAAAATGTTAATCCTTTTGACCGTTTATTAAAAAAAAATCATAAAAATCTTTCATTAGATTTTAAAGTAAAACAATTGAAAATGGGGGGGGGTCTCTTTATTAAATAAATGTTTTTCTCTAATGCACATTGACCATAATAATTATATTCCATACGTTTTGCAACCTATTTTTTGCAAAGATAACAGCTCTGAGTCTTCTTCTATAATGCCCGATGAGTTTGGAGAACACCTGACAAGAAATCAGAGACCATTCCTCCATACAGAATCTCTCCAGATCCTTCAGATTTCCAGCTCCATGTTGGTGCTTCTTCTCTTCAGTTCAGCTCACTCATTTTCTATAGGGTTCAGGTCAGGGACTGGGATGGTCATGGCAGAAGCTTCATTTTGTGCTCAGTGACACACTCGTGTGTTGATTTTGATGTTTGTTTTGGATCATTGTACGATTGTACGATCATACGATTTCTAGCAGAGGCCGTGAGGTTTTTATTTTTTATCAGTTTTTTTTTTTTTTATCTATTTGCTAGAATCCATGATGTATCTGAACAAGATGTCCAGAATCTCCAGCGAAAAAATAGCCCTACAACATTAAAGATCCAGCGGTATATTTAACCGTGGGCATGGGGTACTTTTTATCCCCGTTTGCACCAAACACATCTGGCTTTTTATAATTTCATCTGACCACAGAATCGGGTCCCTTTTGAATTTACAGTCGTGTCTGAAACCTGAATATGCTGGAGTTTGTTTTTTGTTTCTATTATTAATTTGGCTGATATATCAATCAAATCACTAAAGGTACATTTGCAAAATATTAACTTACATGCATGCATCGGTGCAGGATGTGGTATTATAATACGTGAAAGATGTGGTAACACTTTACAGATCTATGGATCAGTTAAGGACAATATGCAAAAATCACTAGAGTTCATTAAGCAGGAGACTCCAGTCCTTCAAGTGATTTAGCATCAGTTATCAAGCTCTATCAACATCTGCAGAAATTCCTTCCTAAGAGAAGGAACAACAATCATCTGCAGCTTTGAAGGCAGAGGACAAACACTGCGAGAACGATCTTTCCGTTCATTTAAAGTGTGATGTTACCTAACGCCGTTATCAAACTGTGCTGTTTTTCAGAGCATTAGGCTATACAATGCTGCCCTCCAGTGGTAGAAACACTGAGCAGAGGCTGTATAAACACAGCCCTGAAGCTCACTGTAATGAAAACATCTGGTGAAAAGCCTGAAAATCTTTCAATTGAATGAATTTATGAACTAGAGATTGAATTAAGTCACTCATTTAGTTGTTTTTTTGTTTGCTTATTCCAAGCATATCATATAGGCTACTGCTGGAAATTAGATCAAATGTATAATTTGTTGTACTATGGCGAATGATTTTTAAATATGAGATTTATGGGGTAACAGATTATAAAATTTCTGCAAATAATTTCCAAATATTAATTATTTGTATTAATAGTGGCAGTAGTATGGAGGGTTTGCCGCTGAGTGGCAAAAAGATTGGCAGCACTAGTGTTCAGCGTTAATGCCGCGAAAAACACACAAAACACATCTGAAATGGGAAAGAGCTTTGTGATTGACTGTAAAAATTATACCTCAGATTTCTTATCAAATCTATTTGTACAGACAGCCGAAAGCTACAGAAAAGAGAAGCAAATGGATGGCTGCAATTCACAGAAACAACTGGACTCCATGCAGCCAAACGTGATCAGCCGGATTTAGACATGCCTATATTGTATGTTCACAGGCAAAATTTGCTTCATGTATTTCCTCTGCGTTGAAATCAGGCACATATAAATGTCAGGAAACACGATTCCTGGATGCATGTCAATATCCATGGATCACTGGATCTTTGGTTAGTTGTAAGGAACACTATATGAAGTCCAAACTTTAGTTTAAACTGATAATTTCGAAATTTTCCCCTATTAAATCCATTCATGCAGCAACTCTTCTGCCACTGTTCCGGCAGGAAAGTGACGTCCACTTTATTAGGTATACATGTTCAAATGCTCATTAATGCAAGTATCAGCCAATCACATGGCAGCAGCTCAGTGCATTTAGGCATGTAGACATGGTCAAGATGATCTGCTGAAATCCAAGCTGAGCATCAGAATGGGGAAGAAAGGTGATTTAAGTGACTTTGAACGTGGCATGGTTGTTGGTGCCAGACGAGCTAGTCTGAGTATTTCAGAAACTGCTGATCTCCTGGGATTTTTCACGTACAACCATCTCTAGGGTTTACAGACAATGAAGCGAAAAAGAGAAAATATCCAGTGTGCGGCAGTTCTGTCTTGTTGATGCCAGAGGTCAGAGGAGAATGGCCAGAATGATTCCAGCTGATAGAAAGGCAACAGTAACCACTCGTTCCAACCGAGGTCTGCAGAAGAGCCTTGATGGGCTACAGCAGCAGAAGACCACATCAGTGCCACTCCTGCCAGCTAAAAAGGACTTCCATTTCAAATAAATGTTCATCAAAGAATCTTGAAAAATATCCCGGTTTCCACAAACATATTAAGCAGCACAACTGCTTTCAACATTGATAATAATGAGAAATGTTTCTTGAGCATCTAATCAGTATTTTAGAATGATTTCTGAAGGATCACGTGTCACTGAAGACTGGAGTAATGATGCTGAAAATTCAGCTTTGACATAACGGGAACAAATGGCATTTCAAAATGTATTTCCGGACCCACTTTATATTAGGTGGCCTTAACTACTATGTACTAACATTTTAATTAATCATTTGATACAATGCATTTATTGTGTACATGCATGTTTTTACATTGTACTTACATTTTTAAAAATACCTTCATCGGTAATTAATTGATGTAATTACATTTGTAATTACAATGTTGACACTTCCCTTACACCTAACCCTACCCTAAACTTACCCATACCACCACACCTGTCCTTAACTTTACCCGTATCCCACCTCAATATCAGCAAAGGTGTTTTGCGGAACATAGTAAGTACATTGTACTTATTTTTTGATGTAAGTACATAGTAGTTAAAGGGATAGTTCACCCAAAAATGAAAATTAGCCCATAATTTACTCACCCTCAAGTCATCCTAGGTGTGTATGACATTCTTCTTTCAGACGAATAAAATCGGAGTTATATTACAAAAGTCCAGGCAAATCCAAGCATTAGAATTGGATTCATAGTTGCTCTGTTTTTGAAGTCCATAAAAAGTGCATCTGTCCGTCAAATAACGTGCTGCACGCAGCTCTGGGGTGTTAATAAAGGCCTTCTGAAGTGAATTGACGCGTTTGTGTAAGAAAAATATTCATATTTAAAACTTAATCAAGTAAACATTCGGCCGACTGCCTTCCGTGGAAAAGTGTTGAATGTTGAAAGTGAAACTCAAGATGCGTATGTGACGTCATGACGAGCGGACCTGGTCGTGTTAGTCTTTCGATCGGCAGGGGAACTTTCAACAATTTTTCCATAAATTGAACAGGGAAGGCGGTCGGCCGAAAGTTTACTTGATAAAGTTTTAAATATACGCATCGATTCACTTCAGAAGGCCTTTATTAACACCCCAGAGCTGCGTGTAGCACGTTATTAGATAGGCAGATGCACTTTTTATGGACTTTTGTAATGTAACTCAGATTTTATTCGTCTGAAAGAAGAATGTCATACACACCTAGGATGACTTGAGGGTGAGTAAATTATGGGCTAATTTTTATTTTTGAGTGAACTATCCCTTTAAGGCCACCTAATACAAAGTGGGGCCGTATTTACAAATAACTTTATTACTTTATCACAATATTACTGTTTTTACCATATTTTTGTTCAAATAAATGCAGTCTTGATGAGCACAATAGACTTCTTTTAAAAACATTGAAAGATCTTATCGACCCCAAGTGCAAAGCTCCCTCCCCAGTCCACCCCATTGTAATTCATAAACTGAAATACAAAATAAACACTTCACACAAAAACAAAAACAACCTTCTATACCACTAAATGCATCATATCAAGTAAAAATCAGATGCATGATATGAAACTGAGTTACATAAAGATATTTTTACACCCCGGTCCATAATAATGAAACTCAGCATTGGGTTGCCCTCTACTGGATGTTCACACCAGATGTTTTCACACCAGAGCTTAACTATGTGAACAAAAGTATGAATACTCCATTCTAATAATCTATTCCAGTCATTCTCTACAATGTGCTTTTATACTTTTCTGTACTTTTTGCCATAAAGTGTAGACAGAAAGACAGACAGAAAAACAGACAGATAGACAGATAGATAGATAGATAGATAGATAGATAGATAGATAGATAGATAGATAGATAGATAGATAGATAGATAGATAGATAGATAGATAGATAGATAGATAGATAGATAGATAGATAGATAGATAGATAGATGATAGATGATAGATAGATAGATAGATAGATAGATAGATAGATAGATAGATAGATAGATAGATAGATAGATAGATAGATAGATAGATAGATAGATAGATAGATAGATAGATAGATAGATAAACAGACCACCACTACATTTCTAATAGCACTGTCAGTAATTCAGAACAGTTTGAAGGCTTACAGAACAGTCTGGTGGTATTTTTAGCTGCATCCTGTGAACTCACCTGATTTGTGGGCTGATCGTAGACATGTGAGCGAGGCATTGAGCCGAGCACATTCTTCATCACTCGCTCCAAACTTCTGCAGCGCCTCACACACCTGCTCATCCGACATCTCAAATAAAGCCTCGAGAGTCAGCTCACCTGGGGAGATCTCCTACAACAAAGACACGTACACACAACCGATCAGTGATGGAGACCAGTCAGGCCTCAACTGAAAAGCCAAGTGGATTTTGAATACAACTTCCAAAAAATACTACACTATCATTCAAAAGTTCAGGGTCAGTTTTTTGAATAGGCTACTTTTATTCAGAGTGGATGAGTTAAATTGATGACAGTAACCTTTACGTTGTAAAAAAAAAAAAAGGGATCTCTATTTCAAATAAAGATTCTGTTCTTCCGAACTTTCTAATCAAAGTATCGTGAAAAAAGGCATCATGATTTCCACAAAAATATTAAGCAGCAAAACCGTTTCCAACATTGATAATAATAGGAAATGTTTCTTGAGCAGGAAATCATCATATTAGAATGATTTCTGAAGGATCGTGTGACACTGAAGACTGGAGTAATGATGCTGACAATTCAGCTTTACATCACAGGAACAAATTGACAGTAAACAGTAAACTGTCATTTTAAATGTAATAAATAGTTTTTACTGTATTTTTGATCAAATAAATTCAGCCTTGGTGAGCATGTATCGAAGAGAAATGAAATTGCAGAAGAAATATTCACAGGGCATTAATGGAATGAAAAATATGTCTGTGTAAAAAATAATTAATAAATGAGTCATTTTAAAAATATGTGATGTATGATAAAATGATCTTTTATACAGTGCTATTATTTTTACACATAAAATGTGTAAATGTGCATTTGAAATAATACCTCTTTTTAAGTAAATTAAATTCATTAAATTATTTGAAAGTGTTTATAAAACTAACCTACAGAATATAAGAAAAAAATTGGGTGACCTATCCCTTTAAATTGTACTCAATACAAAACATTAAATTACTGATGCTGTGATCAACAATAAATTACAATAAACTTATGGGCTTAGAGAAACCTGAGCTTAAGTCCTTTTCTCAGTGGTGACAGGTTCAAACCTACAACCATTCAGCTTGCAAGATGCCAAACAACTGCATTAAAATTCAAATATTAAACGCTCAATTTCAGCATTTTTTTCTTGGGAGATGTATAAAATAAATATGACATATAACATCGTTTTGGCTTTTAATTCACACAAAATGTTTTTTTTGGCATTCACTTTTTCAATAGGGAAAAAGGGTCATAGGCCATGAACCAACCAGCTGTGAGTTGAATCAAAGCATTAATAACATTAACTTGAAACAAAAAGTATTTGAAAAATCGGACAAAATTGCAAAGTTACAAGACAGTGTACTTAACGGCTTTAATGAGGGGAAAGAACTACAATATCATGAACCACTTCGAATGATATAATCAATTTGGAAAAATGGAGAAATATAAAACTATTGATTTAAATATGTAGATTATACTGTATATACAGAAACAAATATGGAAAAAATAATATGGGTTGATGGCTTAATAAAAAACGACTAAAAAAAATAGTAGGTCAGTCTTTAAATGTTTATTAGTTACTGTTCAAAATCGGTTCCCCCTATGAAGAAAAATGAATATGATATTGGAATAGGATAAATTAATATGAATATTATTATTCCTGGAACCTGACTGTTGCGCTATAGCTGCAATTCCTTCTCCACATCAGCAGGGGGCTTCAGCACATTGGACAGCGCCAACACTTCAGCACTAAGGACAGCGACACAGGTGAAAAAAACTCAAGGCCTTCAGAGTATCTTCTGCTATAGACCTTCTGTTTACAACCTTTCAGCCCATCAGATGGGAAATATTTAGAGATGTACAGCATGGGTTACTTGCCTCAAAAGCTCCTGATCCTTCATAAAGATGCTCTCACTAGCCAATCGTAAACCACTGACACATTTACATTTAAATACACTTAATCGCTCCACACACTCATGTCTAAATTTCACTTCAGTGTGCAATATCTAGATATTTCTATTTCTATCCCATTAGCTATGGCTTTTTTCTTAATTCCTTTTGCAAAGACATGTTTGAAATACATTTCACTGCCATCCCATTTGAGCATGTCGCAACTTGGCCGAAACTCTGAAATGTGTGTAATTTGTTAGCCTTCTTAAAGAGCACCTATCATGGCATTTAAAATGTTCCAAATATTGTTTTAGAAGTCCCCAACAACAGTTCTGCATGCATGCAATGACAAAAAAGACTTTAGTTTTCTTATAATATGCATTTATTTTTACCTGTTTTGACAGCGATTCTCAAATGATTCCTTTAGTGATTCACTTTTCAAAACCCCGCCTTTACGTGACGCTAATCTGCGGTGATTGGTCAGATGACTCAGTCAGTTGTGATTGGTATAGTCTGTGCAGATATTTTCGGAAACGGAACGCCCATCAAAGTCTTATAGTGACAGTAATTTGTTAATATGTGTCAGGAGTTATGAATATGAAAACCGCATCGGAACCGTTTGATTGTAATATGAGCCTCAGCTGATCTCATTCATAAAAAAACTCCTCTATTCTCCTCACGAAGACTCGCGACAAATCAACATCCCTCAGGGCTTTTAGTTCAAAAGTGTGCAGATGAGGAGACATATTGATAGATTCTCATATGTCTGTGTCAAATTTCTAAACAGAGGAGTATTTTTTATTCAATACTTCCTCAAAATGCGCAGATGTATCCTAATCATGAGCGATGGAGTCTCTTATGTGTTGTTTTCAATTCATCCTGGCAGCCGGAGGGCGCTCTGTGCACATGTAGTCCATATATGGTACAGACAGACGAAGAAGATACCATGTGCCACAATAAAAGTCCATAATAAAAGCTTCCTGAGATCGCGAGACATGCAAATAGAGACATTTGACGATTAAATAAACACACAATCGCGACAATGTATGGTTTGTCTTCAAGCCACTTAGTCTTCAAATGCTCATCCTTGGGCAGATGAAAAAAGTTTGCTTTTGAGTGACACTTCAGAACACAGCGTCTCGTCGCCATGATGTTTTCTAGTTTTCACTGGCGTCTTGGAGCGCAATAAGTGGGCGTATCGTATTCAAATAACTTGACAAGTTGACGTCATCTAGTCAGAGAAAAAGCTTCGGTCTTCTAACGATTCTTAAAAATGACTCAGAGTCGCCTCTTACTTTTGAAAGAAAATAACTATATATACGGTGAACTGTCATATTTCAAACTTTGCAGGATGTTTTTGTTCACTTAGATCTATGTTACACACTACATGAAAGGTAAATTTCAAAATTCCATGATAGGTGCTCTTTAAGATTCTGTTTATTTTTCTGCGAATTTCCTATTATCAATTTCAGCTTGGAATCAAACACTGAGAATGAAACAATATGATGTATACTCTTAAGGTTCCACGAAGAACCTTTAACATCCATAGAGCCTTTCCGTTGTGCAAAAGGTTCTTTACAGTGGAAATAAGTTCTTTAGGGTGTGTTCACACTAGTAGCTCAGTTTACTGCTAAACAACATTTGCTAAAAAAACATTTAGTCCTGGTCCGCTAAACGTTTACGTTGGTATTTTACCCCGAACCTAAAGATACTGAACCTAAAGGCATAGGGACACGTTCACAGCCTGATTGGTTGGCTTTTTATTAAGTACATTTCACGAGGGAACTTACTGAGCATCCATAATAATAATGTGTGCTGGGCTAAATGTATGCATCTACATATGATGGTATTTTGACCAGCTGAGAACTCGTGAAGAGCTTATGAACAGCGGCAGGAATCCATCGGTCACACACACAAACAAAGATCTGCTGTGAGGAGACGCGGTTCTGATGCCTGTACTGAACTGTGATGGGCAACATCGCGACTATGGTTTATCCCACCCCTCTCAAACCGATTACAATTTCTTTTTTATTCCGATTGAGGTGTTTATATAGAGCATTTTCATTTGGTTTGGACTTTTAAACCAATTACAGTGCTCCATGTAAACGCACCTACATGCCATGGCATAAATTACTTTAGTTATTGTTAAACTAAAATGTTCTGTTATGCAGTGTTGGGCACGTTACTTTAAAAAAGTAATTAGTTGTAGTTACTAGTTACTTCTTACAAATAGTAACTGAGTTAGTAACTGAGTTACATCATTATAAAAGTAACTTATTACCAGGGAAAGTAACTACTGTGTTACTTTTTTTTTTCAAATGCTCAAATATGTCAAATAACTTGGATGCCCCCAATATTAAATATGTTAAATGAATGAATTTGACACTAAATAGAATAAATTATTATTTAAAACATTGTACATTAATGTACACTATTGTAATGTTGCTGTGGGACAATGTATCAAATTCAATACATTATTGTAAATATTATCAGTAGACCTACTATAGTGTAAATATTGTGTAAACATTATCAGTACTATACTACTCTTTTGGTAGTGGAGCTCACGTTATCACCTGGGTTTTTAGCCACTCATTTTGTGGCGGCATATGATGATGTGAGACGCTTTATTAGATTAGAATTACTTGCCATCGTCGTGGAGAGACTCTTTCTTCCTGGGCATAAGTTGCACGTTACATAAACATTCTTACCTTTCACCTCAACGAGGGAAAAGTAGTGCTTATACTTCCCGTTTGCGAAAGCTACCTTTGAAGTCGTTGGACTTGCCATTGCTCTGACTCCTCCTGGTGGTTGGTGTGTGTGACTGTGCATATGCGTGTGTGTGTGTGTGTGTGTGTGTGTGTGTGTGAACTCAACCTATCAACCTCAACCTTGTCTCCCACCCACCAATCATCATCAGTTATGTGTACCAAAACACGCATGGCACGCCCGCACGCACACACACACACACACCAACCAAAAAAAAAACGTTGCAGGTCCGACTGACAGAGAGCCTGCTCGGATGAAAACTGCTTCAGTGAGCTCAATTATAGTAACGCCACATTTTATTCTCAGTAAGGCTAACGGCGTTGTAACGGGAGAAACAGCAATTCGTTTGATTACTCGTTAAATAAATAATTCCATCACTGATGTTATGTTATAGTTTTACTTAAAGGTGCACTATGTAACTTTTCCATCCGCTAGAGGTCGCCTGTTCAAAACAAAGGCGTATTTGATGATGCCAAGTTTGAGCGCAGAATCTTGGGACATGTGGTCTTCACCTCACAGCCAGCCTCGGGCAGAAATCATGTTCATGGATGCGATTATTAACGTTACTGTAGTATGAAGCAGAGCAGGACCGAGTGTTGTGGAGCTGAGCAAGGCCGCTGGAGTGATTGTTAATAAGATGAAGGCAACACACGCCTCCTGAGCAGCGGGACTTTTATTATGCCACAGTCGCCGCCCCCACTTCCGCTTTTCTAGTCATGAGTATGAGGTAACGCAGCTCTGTTTATCATACAATATACATCTGAGTGTGTTGAAAATTATGTTATGACGTTACTCTATGCGTTCACTCGGCGGCTGCTTTGACTCTTGTTCACACTGCAGTAAGAGTAAAGCGTTTCTGCAAAACAAACTGGAAACCGAGGGTAACGCAGATATGACGCAATTGACAGGCGACTCCCTCACACGTCCCGGGTTCCTTGGTTAAAACAGTTAAAACAATGTTCTCACGATTTACAAATAGTTGGAAACATTTTAGATGGTGTAAGTACTCAACTGAACAAAATATATAACACTGGCCTAGTGGTTTTTGGATATTTTACTGAAAAAATGTTACATAGTTCACCTTTAAGATTTCCAGTGAAAACACTAATAACTTGTACCAAGCCTAATTTGCTTTCATTTGACTCATGCTGTGTGTGACTTTAATCAGGGTTTCTGCAGGTTTCATCAAGTCAAATTTAAGACTTTTTAAGACCTTTTTAAGACCATTATGAATTAAATTTAAGACCTATATCACACAATAAAAAAAACATTTATTAATATATACACACTTTTTTTTATAGATTAAAATGTGGTAAATTTTCCCACTTAGAGTGGGAAATATGATCAAAGTCTTACAAGTAAACCACAAAAATAAGCAATTATTTAAAGTAATTAAGTAATCAATTAAACAGTCAGTAATAAAATAAGAACTTCTGACACACGATAGCTGAAAAAAAGTGTAGGTAAAACAAAAAGTTGAGTGGTTGTTTTTACTAATAGCGTTTAAGGACGGTTGAGATGGCTTTGAAACTATAAAATAACTATATCATGACATATATCGTTTTAATGAAATAAAATGACTCATGTCGTGATTTAATATTTTGAACATATCACCCATCCCTGTTTGCACTTAACTGGTTGAGGACACAACACACAGGATTGTACATACCTCAATAACCTCTTTCCTCATGTTAACAATGCGGAACCAATGTCCCAGACGCGGGAATCCATCCAGTTCCACATTCCGCTCCTGTAAGGACACTTTACGCTTGCAAGAGAGCTGCCGACTGAAATACTTCACCAGTTTACCCTGGAAAGAAAAAAAGAAAGAACTTCATACGCCACTCATTAACCTATACAATATTTAACATTTCTATGTTATAAGTTAGAGAATTTACACCAATGTGTCACAGAATGTGCTTAAAATTCTGAAATAGCAACAGAATTTGAAGACCTGTCACTCGGAAAGTTCAGAATGAAATCTGCCGATACAGGGAAAAATAAATCTCTCCCAACTAATGCTGTAAACTGTCATTTGGAACCCTGTCATTTGGTACATTACTATAATATTCATTCAGCGTGCGACTCTCACTGTGCATTATGGGTATTCTCTAGCCGTTGAGCATACCTCAGTTGTACACTCGTTATTGCGGTGTATTGTGGGATTGAAGGAGTGCATTCAATAACGTCCACTATGGTTTCGGACACCACTACAAATGACTGTCCCCTCAAATAGTGCCCTATTTAAGGGTATAGGGGGCGATTTCGGACACAACCAGTGGTTTAGCTCCAACCCTAAATAAACACACCTGATCCAGTTGATCAAGGTCTTCGGGATTTCTAGAAACTTCCAGGCAGGTGAGTTGGAGCTGGTTTAAGACAAGTTTTTTCACAAGCTGTTTTATTGATGTCTTTCCGTGGTTGAAACACTGATTGAGCGATTAAATGAGACTTAATTTGATAAGTTGTACCGTATCTTTCAACATACCATTTGATGACCCTGCATGACCCCGTTTTTCCACGCTGTAACTTGTATTGAAGGGTTAGTTCACCCAAAAATTAGCCCATGATTTACTCACCCTCAAGTCATCCTAGGTCAGGGGGTGTCCAAACTTTTTAAAAAGGGGGCCAGATTCGATGTTGTGGACATACTTGGGGGCCGGTCCCTTTTCTATTATATATATGACATGTTTTGTTGAAACATGACAGATTTGACAAAAGCTTGAGCTGATAGTAGAGTAGCTTGAGATAGGACAAAGGAAATGTATAGATATTTAACAATATCTGTAAAGCTTCCATCAACCAAAAAGTTTTAATGGGTGAAATTTAAATATTATTACTGAGTTCAAACTCTATTCTTATTTAAATTTAACAAGTGCTCTATTTAAATCACCACAGGTAAAACCACACTACAAAACATGCTTTTCTGACTTGGTATTTCTGTCTTTTTTCCAGTCCAAATATCAAAAAATTCTTGAATCAAGATGCTTTTACTAAGGAAAATTACATATTTTTTTCTTGATTCCTGGGGGGAAAAAAATCTAAATGAATTGAGTTTTTGCTTGAAACAAACTAAATTATCTGCCAATGGATTAGAAAAATAATCTTCCAAAATCTTCCTTAAAGATTCCAAACAGAAACATTATTTTTCTTACCCCATTGACAGATATATGTGCTTGTTTTAAACAAAAACTCACTTCAATTTAATTTTCCAGAAAACAAGAAAAAATATCTAATGTCATTTAACTTATCTCGTAACAGCTTTAACATCTTGATTTAAGAATTTTTAGATATATTTAGACTAGAAACAAGACAAAAATAATATAAGACAGCATTTTTTGCAGTGCACACAAGGCAAAATTAATACATACATATATATATATATATATATATATATATATATATATATATATATATATATATATATATATATATATATATATATATATATATATATATAAATATAATGGTATTTAGTCTATAGACATATAAATACAAATGCACAAAACTGCAAGTTTATGACAAAAAATAGTCTGCAATTTGGCCTTTATTAATCATTTAATACATGTCTACATTACAAATTAAATAAAATTAGATATTAACCTACATTTCTGACAAATTACCGGTTACAGGTGTTACCACAGTAAACGCATGATAAATTCGAAATGCAAATTGTTGTTTGAAAAAATATTTGGAATCGGCTCAGCTGATTTGCACGTTAGTGTTGTTTATTAAGTCAGCGCAATTTAACTGGATTTAAATTAAATCAAATCACAGAGAGATTCGCAGCTCGTACCGGAAACCTCTGCGCTGAACTCGAACACTTCTCACGGGCTTCGGAAGGCTGTTCAGTGGGCGCGTGATCGAGACACTCAGCAGGTATACACATTTGTTCAGAGTCGGAGCTCGCGAGTTGCGCAGAACACAAGCATAGACCGTAAAAAAAGCAGCGCTGTTTCGTTCCGCTTTGGGCGCTGTTTCCCTGGCCTAAAGTCTAGTACTGCCACCTTGCGGTGACATCTTGAAACTGCATGATTTGTAAATGATCCGTGGCGGGCCACATATAATACATTTTAAGAGACGTGCTGAGGGCTGTTTGAAATTCATCCCCGGGCCGCATTTGGCCCGCGGGCCGGACTTTTGACACCCCTGTCCTAGGTGTATATGACATTTTTCTTTCAGATGAGTAAAATCGGAGTTATATTACAAAAGTCCTGGCTCTTCCAAACTTTATAATAGCATTGACTCGATGGGTCCTTTTTGAAGTCCTAAAAGTGCATCTATTCATCATATAACTGCTCCACACGGCTCCAGGGGGTTAATAAAGTCCTTCTGAAGCAAAGTGGCGCATTTGTGTAAGAAAAATATCCATATTTAAAACTTTATAAGCTAAAATAATCTATCTATCTATCTATCTATCTATCTATCTATCTATCTATCTATCTATCTATCTATCTATCTATCTATCTATCTATCTATCTATCTATCTATCTATCTATCTATCTATCTGTCTGTCTGTCTGTCTGTCTGTCTGTCTGTCTGTCTGTCTGTCTGTCTGTCTGTCTGTCTGTCTGTCTGTCTGTCTATCTGTCTGTCTGTCTGTCCATCGCCCTGATCATCAGCTGTTTTTAGTTTAGTTTATTGATTTATAAAGCATATTTTAAAACAACAGATGTTGAAACCAAAGTGCTGTGCAGGAAATATAAAACAGATTTAAAATATATAATTAAAATATAAAACAAATTAAAAGACTAGACAAAAAAAACAAAAAAGGACAAAACTCAATTAAAACATAAAGAATACAAATAGGTCTTCAAAGAGTATTTAAACAAACGGAAGGGAAAGATCTAATGTAGAGAGGAAGACTTTTTTTTTTAAAGCCTAGGAGCAGCCACCGAGAAAGCCCGGTCACCTTTAGCCTTAAAAAGTGAACGAGGAACTGAGAGTAGTAATTGACTGGATGATCGAAGGGATCTTGAAGCAGTGTATGGGGTGAGAAGATCATACATATACTGAGGAGCAAGTCCATGCAAAGCTTTAAAAACAAAAAGCTTAAAGGGTTAGTTCACCCAAAAATGAAAATTCTGTCATTAATTACTCATCCTCCTGTCGTTCGACACCCGTAAGACCTCCGTTCATATTCGGAACACAAATGAAGATATTTTTGTTGAAAGCTGATGGCTGAGAAAGGCTTCAGATAGGCCTCCATTGGCATTCAGTACACTTATACTCCCAAGACCGATAAAAGGCACTTAAAATGTCATTACAAAGTCCATCTCACCACAGTGACTCTACAATAATCTTACGATGCGACGACAATAGTTTTTGTGCGCAAAAAAAAATCAAAATAACATCTTTATCCAGCTTGTTATTGCCTTCCGCGTGTGCCTCCACGACGCATGCGCGAGAATATGACGTAGCGCCGGGGCTCGGGATTCCATGAAATGCACACTCTAACCCCATTTTGAGCACTACGCCGAGACCTAAAGCACGATCAATGTAGAATCCAACAGCTTAGACACGCGCGTCTTCCTCTGATTGTAAACAAATCACTTCTGGGTCATCTGTCCGAACGCCGGATCTGCGTCATATTCTCGCGCATGCGTCGTGGAGGCACACACGGAAGGCAGTAACAAGTTGGAAAAAGGTGTTATTTTGATTTTTTTTGCGCACAAAAACTATTGTCGTCGCATCGTAAGATTATTGTAGAGTCACTGTGGTGAGATGGACTTTGTAACGATGATTTGAGTGTCTTTTATCCGTCTTGGGAGTATAAGTGTACTGAATGCCAATGGAGGCCTTTCTCAGCCATCAGCTTTCAACAAAAATATCTTCATTTGTGTTCTGAATATGAACGGAGGTCTTACGGGTCTCGAACGACATGAGGGTGAGTAATTAATGACAGAATTTTCATTTTTGGGTGAACTAACCCTTTAACTGGAACTTAACCGTGCTCACATGTGCTCACGTTTTTCAGTGCTAGTCCGTAATCTGGCTGCCGCATTTTGTACCATTTGTGAAAGATCCCACTGTAAAAAATGATCGGTAAAAGACTGTACAAATGCTACGGTTAAAAACAGTTAACTGGTTAACAGAAAGTTTCCGTACTACGGTGAATAACTGTAATAGATCTAACCTTACATTTAATTTTACAGTAAAATACTGTTAAATTTACGTGAAAAAGAACCAGTCATTTACAGTGAAAAAACGTAAATTGACATTCCCAGAATTCCATGCGTGACACTTCACATTTGATGTATTTTCGTTGAAATAACTGTTTCTTCTTAGTTTTCTCTAATCAGTTATGTACATTAGGGTTTTATGTTACATTTAATGTTGTTAAATTAATGTTTATTGCATTTTTAAAATTTAATGCGTGTTGCCAAGATGGTGTTTAGTGTTTAGTGTTTGTGTGAATGACACTGTGCACCTTCTATATATTAGTATTGTCCTCCTAAAAGCTGCTTGTGATGAGCTTTGATTCCTCATGTGACTCTCATCACCACTGTGATTGGTGGTTGTCAGTATATATATATAAAAGGTACTTTTATTAAAGTAAATATTAGTATTTCAATAGATTGGTAATTTAACATTATTTCAGTTTATGAAATAAAGAAATAATTTAACATAAATCTGTAAAACCTAAAATATTGCTATACTGTATTTTTTACGGTAAAGTTCTGGCAGCTTTCGTTTTTTTACCGTAAATTTTAGGGGGATTTTTTTTACAGTGAGAGAGCATCATCTTGATTCTAGCAATAGATCTTAACTGAAAGAAACTGCTTTTCACAACAGCACTAATCTGATTATCAAAACACAGAGTGGAACCAAACATAACACCAAGGTTTTTGACACAGTCGCGCACATTAGAAAAGAGAGGACCAAGCTGAAAGACAATGTCAGAGCTGATGGGCCAAAGATGATTATTATTTTATTTTTTTATTATTTAGCTGTAAAAACAATAGGCCGATAGCTGATTATCTGATGAACAGATGTATCAGCCAATAACCTATATCAGCTGATTATCTGATTATGCATTTGAATTTTAAAAAATAATAATAATTATATGCATGTATAAATGATTTATAATAAATACTGCAATATTACAGAATTTTCGATTTTGATTTCATGTTGACCTTCAAATGTGTGCAGACTCCATGTAGGCCAAACAAAGTAACTGTGTTTTTTATTGTTGAAGTATAGTTATATGACACACAAGCAGATCCGTAAGCAAACTCTAAATGCAATGCTTGGCATTTCATCTGTCCTTAATGTCACTCAATATTTTATGATCTCTTTGAACTGATTCTAAGCATGTTGAAAAAAACATGAATATTCTAAACTGGACAAGTTTCCCAAGACAGTGATGTCACTGTAATGTTCGTGCAGGGAAACAAGGAGGCAACATTTAAAGCGTTGTTAGTACTTTCATAAATAAGCATAACACACGAAAACCTCACAGGAGGCACTAGTTATTTTCTATAGCATTTTCCACTTCCCTTTTATGTATTATATACAGTATCTCTCTTTGTGGTTTAAATAGCATCCATTTGTTTACAAGGATGCAGTGTTGTAGAAATGGTAGAATTCTAGCATACATTAAAATTAAATAAAACATTAGTATATACACAAACACACATTAGCAAAACTATTTTGCAGACAATTCACACAACTTTTAAAAAGCATAAATGCACTACACTGTAAAAAAAATATTCTTACATCAAGTAAATGTTGCTAAAAAAAAATGTTAAGCACAGCAGGTGAGTTAGATTAATGCATTTTTGAGTTCATGTAGGTCTACAAGGAAAAAAGATTTTGTGGTTCAGCTCCATTCCCAGCATGCACTGGGGTGTGAATAATTAATATGATCGCACTGTTTACCAATTTTATTCACACAGTTGTTGTGGGGTTTGTTGTCACGTTTAGAAATGTAAGGTATTTTATGAGCAGTTTTGTCCCATATGATTTCACGTGAACATACACTGAAAAAAATGTTTGGTGTAGAAGCAATTTTCACTCAGAAATTGCAAGTAAATTTCACAAATAATTACAAAGATATGGCAAGTAACGCACTGAATTAAACATGACATTTTGAAGTGGAAAGACTGAAATAGTATTTTCTTGTAAAACATATCAATCTTTGTTTTATTTACAACTTCAAAAATTATTTAGAATGTTAATTTATAGAAAACATAAGAGGAAGCACAAATGATTGAAAGAACGATTTGCAAAAAAAACTAAATATACGTTCACTCAAACATTGACTTATGACTTAATTATTCAACTCAAAAGTAATGCAAACTATTTACTTTTTTTACATTCCATAATTTTTTTTACAATGTACAAAAAGTATAACATACTGCAAAACATGTTTTGTCCACAAGGAAAGAGGTAATGAATGTCACACACATTCATGAAAAAAGGATTATGGTTGACAAATCACCCAGAAGATCCCATCAAGATACATTATGACCTTTTAAAGAGCACCTATCATGGCATTTAAAATGTTCCAAATATTGTTTTAGAAGTCCCCAACAACAGTTTTGCATGCATGCAATGACAAAAAAGACTTTAGTTTTCTTATAATATGCATTTATTTTTACCTGTTTTGACAGCGATTCTCAAATGATTCCTTTAGTGATTCACTTTTCAAAACCCCGCCTTTACGTGACGCTAATCTGCGGTGATTGGTCCGATGACCCAGTCAGTTGTGATTGGTATAGTCTGTGCAGATATTCTCGGAAACGGAACGCCCATCAAAGTCTTATAGTGACAGTAATTTGTTAATTTGTGTCAGGAGTTATGAATATGAAAACCGCGTCGGTACCGTTTGATTGTAATATGAGCCTCAGCTGATCTCATTCATAAAAAAACTCCTCACGAAGACTCGCGACAAATCAACATCCCTCAGGGCTTTTAGTTCAAAAGTGTGCAGATGAGGAGACATATTGATAGATTCTCATATGTCTGTGTCAAATTTCTAAACAGAGGAGTATTTTTTATTCAATACTTCCTCAAAATGGGCAGAAATAGCCTAATCATGAGCGATTGAGTCTCGTGTTGTTTTCAATTCATACTGGCAGCCGGAGGGCGCTCTGTGCACATGTAGTCCATATATGGTACAGACAGACGAAGAAGATACCATGTGCCATAATAAAAGTCCATAATAAAAGCTTCCTGAGATCGCGAAACATACATTTGACGACTAATAATAAACACTCAATCGCGACGATGTATGGTTTGTCTTCAAGCCACTTAGTCTTCAAATGCTCATCCTTGGGCAGATGAAAAAAGTTTGCTTTTGAGTCGCACTTCAGAACACAGCGTCTCGTCGCCATGATGTTTTCTAGTTTTCACTGGCGTCTTGGAGCGCAATAAGTGGGCGTATCGTATTCAAATAACTTGACAAGTTGACGTCATCTAGTCAGAGAAAAAGCTTCGGTCTTCTAACGATTCTTAAAAATGACTCCGAGTCGACTCTTACTTTTGAAAGAAAATAACTATATATACGGTGCACTGTCATATTTCAAGCTATCACAGGATGTTTTTGTTCACTTAGATCTATGTTACACACTACATGAAAGGTAAATTTCAAAATTCCATGATAGGTGCTCTTTAAACTAATGAGTAAATAAGAATCAGCTATTTGATCATTTCAGCCTTAGCAGTTTATTGAACACTGTCCATCTACAGTTTATTCTGTTTCATTTGTGTTGGGTTGATCGCCCTTGGCAACACTGTTTGCTGAATGTTACTGCATGAAAATAAAGCACTTTGTCTGTGGGTCCCAGATTAAAGCCTAAAGATGTTCTTTAAAAAGCATTTTCTCTCAAAGTTTTCAATTTACTACCTGAACTAAATGGCCTTTCTGAACTGGAAAAAATAACTGACCCAAATCCAGGAAAACTGAATTATAAACTCACAATACACATCACTCTCTTGTTATTTTGGAACAGCTGCACTCTGCGTGCATCCGGAAAGTATTCACAGCGCTTCACTTTTTCCACATTTTGTTATGTTACAGCCTTATTCCAAAATTGATTAAATTCCTTATGTTTTCCTCATTTTTACAAACAATATCCCATAATGGCAACGTGAAAGAAATTTGTTTGAAATCTTTGCACATTTATTAAAAATAAAACACAAAAAAAATCACATGTACATAAGTACTCACAGCCTTTGCCATGACACTCCAATACCATCCCTACAGTGAAGCATGGTGGTGGCAGCATCATGCTGTGGGGATGTTTTCAGTGGCAGGAACTGGGAGACTAGTTAGGATCGAGGGAAAGATGATTGCAATGTACAGAGACTGTCAGGGTGTGGTACATGAAAAGGGAGCGAGGACTCAAGTGCAAATAAAGATGGGATTTATTAAATAGAAAATTAAACAAACCCAAACAAAACGTTCACGTGGGAAGTCAAACTAGAAATACTTAAACACAAGGACCAGGAACATGTAGCAGGACAGAGAACAGACGACATCTGACTTAAGACAACGATCCAGCACAGAACTGCAGACACGAGGAGATTATAAAGAGTGACAAATCAGGCAGGAAATTTGGGAGAACAGGTGGGGCAAATTAACCAATAATCAGATAACAAGAAAAAGGGCAGGGTGACAAGGGACCAGAGACATGACATCACACCAGAACCACCACATGTGCTGCACAGGACAAGACAGACATGTGACAGAGACATCCTTGATGAAAACCTGCTCCAGAGCGTTCTGGACCTCAGACTCCAACAGGACAGCGACCCTAAGCACACAGCCAAGATAGCAAAGGAGTGGCTACGGGACAACTCTGTGAATGTCCTTGAGTGGCCAGCCAGAGCCCACACTTGAACCCGATTGAACATCTCTGGAGAAATCTGAAAATGGCTGTGCACCGACACTCCCCGTCCAACCTGATGGAGCTTGAGAGGTCCTGCAAAGAAGAATGGGAGAAACTGCCCAAAAATAGGTGTGCCAAGCTTGTAGTACCATATTCAAAAAGACTTGAGGCTGTAATTGGTGCCAAAGGTGCTTCAACAAAGTATTGAGCAAAGGCTGTAAATACTTTTTTTTTTTTCCCCGTTTTTTATTTTTAATAAATTTGCAAAGATTTCAATCAAACTTCTTTCACGTTGTCATTATGGGATATTGTTTGTAGAATTGAGGAAAAAAATAATGAATTTAATACATTTTGGAATAAGGTTTTAACATAACAAAATGTGGAAAAAGTGAAGCGCTGTGAATACTGTTACATGTCTGGTCTGTTTCTGTTGTGTTATTTTTCATGCATCACATGTTCTCATGTTCAGTTTCCCGCCTCTTGTCTGCCTCCCCGGTTAACATCATTATTAGTTCATCTATGTCAGCTGTGTGTAGTTCATTATCATCTGTGTCACCTGTGCCCCTCGTTATTTCAGTGATCTGTGTTTGTATATAAGTTCCTCTTGTGCACTCTGTCTTTGTCCGGTCACTGTTATGTATACCCGCGATGTGATACTGTTATACCACCCACTATGCAATCCCTGTATGTGTTTTTGAACCTTCCCTCAGTAAACTACGTTTGAGATAGTGATGTGGAAATGAAGCCTCATGAAGCAGTGAGGCTTTACCCTGACTGTTTCGGGAAAAGATTCAAAGCTTCGAGAGTGTCAAGAACAGTGCCATCTGGTGCTTATTTAAAATAAAGCAGGCAGAAGTCTGTGGAAGAACCTCTGTCAGATGAAGCAACCACAACACACTCCATCGTTTCAATGCTATGTGTACAAATAAAAGCTTATGTTTGTGTTTAATGTGTCCAGTAAATAAATTAATTTACCCATTAAAGTGTGTCAATAAAATATAATATGAGCTTATATGATTCAATAAGATGTAACGTAGGCCTACTCTCTCCACACACACACACACACACACACACACACACACACACACACACACACACACACACACACACACACACAAAATAAGGACATTGTGTGATAGGATCATCTGTAATTAAATGTGCTTATGACACTTGGCAGTGATAGTGCTTGTGTAACAGTAGGAATGACAGTAAGGCAAATATTTTACCAAAATACAAAGACACAACTCCAACAAACAAAAAATAGTAAATAGTGACAAATAAATGTTTATCTAAATGTAATATATTATTTAACTTTCAAAGTACAGCACTCTCCTCACAAAACCATCAACCAGACTGAGGCAACAAGGACTTGTTAAGTAAGATCTGGGGGTTCGAACGAAGCTTCTGACACGCAAAGTGAAACGCGCACGTGATTGGACAGAAAGTGAGGCTTCATTTGTCATCGGTCACGTGACTCTAGGAAACCAATACACACCCCGATACGGAGCTTCACTACAAAATGTGTCGCATGCGCGATACGCGCATCGACGCTTCAGTGTCATACGTAACATCACTAGTTTGAGATACTCCTCTGCCTCTCCTTGTCTTCCTGCCTGAGCCAAACTGTAACAAATACTTTCCGGGTGCACTGTATTTTGTGACAAAAACAAACTTCTTTTTTTTTTTTTCTTCTTCTTCAGCTGAACCCTTTTGACCTAAAATATTTACCTGAAGTATCCCAGAGATTTTGACTTAATATTTCAATAATTTAACCACACATTCCCATTCTTCATGATTAATGGTCATATGGAAAGCAGGTAATAAAAGGATGTTTTTAGTATGTTTTATTTTTTTGCATTGTTATTTGTTAATTAATAATTTTAATCGTTTGGTAAACCCTGCTTTAATCCTTTTATGTCAAGTCAACCTTTATATCTATAGCACATTTAAAAACAACAGAAGTTGACCCAAAGGGCTTTACAGATCAAGCAAGAATTACATTTAAAACCATACAATAAATTAAAATACAAAACCATGGCCCGGTTTCACAGACAGGGCTTAGATTAAGCCAGGATCGGGCCTTAGTTTAATTATTAGGACATTTAAGCTTTTAGAAACATGCCTTAGAAAAAAACATTACTGGCATATTTTAAAGCAGCACTAGGTAGGTTTTGCTCTCGGGGTCCCCCTACAGTTGGGAAACAGTATTGACCTCTAACGTTACTACTGTCGTGAACTGTCATCATCTTACATCAGTGGATGCATCGCACGTGCATTTATTGACATGGCAACTATGATAGCCCTGAACACTGCCGGAGTTCACATGCAGGTGTTCTGCTTGCGTCGCGTGTGAAATGTCTTCATCCCAGGTACAGTGGCATATGTTTCAGCATGTCATATGAATATAATTTCATGGGTTTTATTTTTTTCAAACGCCAAATGAAATTTATTTAATTGTTTTAACCCATAACATACAATGAATGTTATGATCTTAGGAGATATCATACTATAATCAATTATGATCCCTGATTAGAAAATACTGAAACTATCTGATGCATTTGAAGGACAGAGTTTGTCTAGACTAGTGTTAGACCGATATATCGGGCCGATATTTGCGATTTTTACATGTATCGGCTTCGGCCGATACAAGGCTGCTGCATTCGCCGATATTTTTTTTCAAGAGATTAAGTTAAGTGTTTCTAAGCATTAAAGGGGCTATATGCGTTTTTCTGAAATTTAAACTCGCGACTGACACCTGTGGCCAAAAAACAGAACTGCTCTCATTTTCTGCTCGCTCTCGCAGCGGTGGTGACGTCACATCCGCAGACAGCGCGGGAAAAGACGACCCGCCAGAAAATAGGAAAAATAGGATACAGGCTTATAGGTGCACCCACTGTGAGCGGACAAGGTGTCAGTATGTTCATCAGGAGATGTTTGAGTCATAAATGGTAAAATAAAAAGGCTATTGTTACGTTTATTTGGGGGGAAAAGTTGCATATAGCCCCTTTAAATTACTAGGTTGTAAATAATTTTAAAAGTATAAAAGTTTTAAGTATAGTACAGTCAGTGTGCACTTTATTATGCTGCTTGCTTGTTGATACTGTGTGCAATAGTGTAATTATTTTATTTATGCTTAAATATTTATTTTCAGAATTTAGTTTCACCACTGAACTCTTTTTTTCTTGTTCTACCTCACCTGTTTTTACTATTTGTTAAATATTTTTTTTTTAGTTCAATAAATGTTCCTTTTATAAATTTTAAATTGTTAACATCCTGATCATTGTGTCATTTTTATGATGTAAATTGAGGGAGCAAAAGCAGTATCGGCTCCAAACATCGGCTCAAGAAAATCGGCAGCCCGTATTGGTCATCGGCTAAAAAATCCAGCACTAAAAAAATCCATATCGGTCGATCCCTAGTATAGACCACAAATATAGGCTACTTTAAAAGGTGCAGTAAGCAATTTCTGATAATCGTTTTTGAACACTGTTGATATTTGAAATCAATCCAAACAAACACACCCCTGCCTTTATATTTTTCCACAAACACACTATGTAAGAGTAAATGTCTCTTTATCATAGCAGAAGAGAAGCGAAATAAAGCTTCGCGAAAAATGACGATCAAAGATCAAAAAATAAACATTCAGTACAGTACTCAGGAGAATATACAAGCAAGAGTTTGTTGTTAGTCGCCAGCAGAGCACACTCAAAACCAATGTTACTCACGCATAGAGCAGAAACAAAGCAACCTCAGACTTCCTGCTTCGGTCTCTCCAGCACTGGAAAGCTTTTCTAATATTAACGCCGGTCCTAAAGCTCTTGCCTGATCATAACCCTTCTTTCCCCAGTGATATTCCTCTGAGTTTTCTCTTTTGTAATGTCTCTCAGCCATCTCTCCTTTCTACAGTTTGTCTTCAAATCTCCCTCTTGCTCACTCACTCTCTTCCCCCATACTTTTTTTTATTTTAGATATCCTTTCTTTTACCAGGAAATAATCCCATTGAGATATAAATCTCTTCTACCAGGGAGTCCTGGCCAAAATGACAGCAAAAAGTAATCACAACAAAAGTAAACAAATCCAAAAGATACACAAAACGAGAAATACAAAATACAAAAAAGTCCTGCCCAGCACTCGTATAATTACAGTTCTTAATAATGACTAAAAATATATATATAAATAACCATAAAATATAACATTATGTAAAACATGAACATGATTTTCAAATAAACCTCTAAAAGGTTTCTACGAATATTTAAAGATGGGAGCACTTCTAGCATCAAAATACTCTGCATTTCATTCCATAGCCTAGGAGCATAAGAGGAAAAGGCAGTTTTGCCAAATTCAGGATACGATCTAGGCACAATTAAAAGTAATTTTGAAGATGATCTGGTTTTATAAGTACAAGTACAGTATGATGAAAGACTACAGATATATGAAGGCAATTTGCCTAACAGAGCCTTAGCAGTAAACAGCAGCATATGCATTTTTCTCCTCTGATACAAGGACCAACCAACCAGTTCATACAAAGTACAATGATGAGTACGTGTAGGAACACCAGTCACAAATCGTATTGCAGCATGATATATACGATCAAATTTTTTTTTAGTGAAGACAGATTTGCATGCATATAGATCACATCACCATAATCCAGCACAGGATTTTGGATGATTCTCTTTTTAGATTCTCTGGGTTAAAGGGTTAGTTCACCCAAAAATGTAAATTCTGTCATTAATTCTTCACCCTCATGTCGTTCGACACCCGTTAGACCTCCGTTCATATTCGGAACACAAATGAAGATATTTTTGTTGAAAGCTGATGGCTGAGAAAGGCTTCAGATAGGCCTCCATTGGCATTCAGTACATTTACACTCCCAAGACCCATAAAAGGCACTAAAAACGTCGTTACAAAGTCCATCTCACCACAGTGGCTCTACAATAATTTTACGATGCGACAACAATAGTTTTTGTGCGCAAAAAAAAATCTAAATAACACCTTTATCCAACTTGTTCTTGTCTTCCGTGTGTGCCTCCACGACGCATGCGCGAGAATATGACGCAGATCCGGCGTTCGGACACATGACCCAGAAGCGATTTGTTTACAAGCAGAGGAAGATGCGCGTATCTAAGCTGTTGAATTCTACATTGATCGTGCTTTAGGTCTCGGCGTAGTGCTCAAAATGGGGTTAAAGTGTGCATTTCATGGATTCCCGAACCCCGGATCTGCGTCATATTCTCACGCATGCGTCGTGGAGGCACACACGGAAGACAAGAACAAGTTGGATAAAGGTGTTATTTTGATTTTTTTTTGCGCACAAAAACTATTGTCGTCGCATCGTAAAATTATTGTAGAGTCACTGTGGTGAGATGGACTTTGTAACGACGTTTTAAGTGCCTTTTATGGATCTTGGGAGTGTAAATGTACTGAATGCCAATGGAGGCCTATCTGAAGCCTTTCTCAGCCATCAGCTTTCAACTAAAATATCTTCATTTGTGTTCCGAATATGAACGGAGGTCTTACGGGTGTCGAACGACAGGAGGATGAGTAATTAATGACAGAATTTTCATTTTTGGGTGAACTAACCCTTTAAGGTTTCATGATAATGGACAAGCCCCAACTGATTGGCTACAAGTGTGTTGTGGTGCTCTGACCAATCCAATTTCGGCAGTGTTTCTCAGAAATCCCTTACTGCACCTTTAAACCTTGAATGAATTTCCATCATCTGGGGGGAGCATGTATAGTTAAAGAGGGATCACTGTATCGATGTAACCGAATGGCATTACGCTTTGAGCATCACTGGTGTTTGGTAAATTGAGGATGCTAATGCACGTCCATCACCAGGTAAACAAGCAAGAACCCCCAGATAATATCTAATGTTTGTAATTATTATTCCATCAACATGAACAAACAAAGTGCTTCATTGTGACATGCTGACACGGGTGACGGCTGCAATCAACAGCCAACGGGAAAATGGGTTTCCCCACGTCAAGAAAACAGAGCACAAAAACACTGGAGCTGTTGAAAAGCAGACTATACGGTGGAGTAAAAAAAAAAAAGGATAAATCCAATGCCAACACACATGCAACAGCACATGATCAAAAGTATAATCTTACACAAAAAAACGAATAAAGCAATACTAGATTATAAAAGACAAATGACTGACTATAGCCAAAATACTGGCTTAAAGAATACAGTAAGTGTCATATGTACAGAAACATCTGGCCTACACATCAACCTCGTGAGCATTGATCACTTTTAGGACAGACCCAGTCTAATGTAAAGCGTTATTTGAAGCCTAAACATGCAATAGAAGACAAACAACTGACTGCTGGGAGGAAATCTGTGCCAAATAACACAGAACTGCAGTTGGATGTGGTTACGTGTCAAATTCCCCATCCACTCAGACAGGTGCCCGGGGATACGTGTCCAACAGGGAAGTTGTCACAAGGATCACTATATCTCTGTAACTATAAGGTTTCAAGTTACACAACTGTGTTTTCTCTAGCAGTGGTTTTGTAGGTTGGTTTCAAGCACACAATTCGAAAACTGTTTTAAATGGATAGTTCACCCAAAAATGAAAAATAGCCCATCATTTACTCACCCCCAAGTCATCCGAGGTGTATATGACATTCATCTTTCAGACGAATAAAATCAGAGTTATATTACAAAAGTCCAGGCTAATCCAAGCATTAGAATTGGATTCATAGTTGCTCTGTTTTTGAAGTCCATAAAAAGGGCATCTGTTCGTCAAATAACGTGCTACACGCAGCTCCGGGGTGTTAATAAAGGCCTTCTGAAGCGAATCGATGCGTTTGTGTAAGAAAAATATTCATATTTAAAACTTTATCACGTAAACTTTCGGCCTCCGCCTTCCATGGAAAAGTGTTGAATGCTGAAAGTGAAACTCAAGATGCGTACGTGACGTCATGACGAGCGGACCTGGTCGTGTTAGTCTTTCGATCGGCAGAGGCACTTTCAACAATTTTTCCATTAATTGAACAGGGAAGGCGGGCGGCCGACAGTTTACTTGATAAAGTTTTAAATATGGATATTTTTCTTACATAAACGCGTCAATTCGCTTCAGAAGGCCTTTATTAACACCCCAGAGCCGCGTGGAGCATGTTATTTGACGGACAGAGGCACTTTTTATGGACTTCAAAAACAGAGCAACTATTAATCCAATTCTAATGCTTGGATTAGCCTGGACTTTTGTAATGTAACTCCGAAATTATTAGTCTGAAAGAAGAATGTCATATACACCTAGGATGACTTGAGGGTGAGTAAATTATGGGCTAATTTTCGTTTTTGGGTGAACTATCCCTTTAAATGTTCATTTTAAACAATGTATTAATTGCAGCGTCTCTTAAAACACTAGTCTGATATGTTAGGATACATTTTTACTGTTTAATTGATTTTTTGTCTACATTTTGCTAAAAAGCCTACAGCAAAAATGTAGGTTATTTTTAGTAGCTTAAATCAGAAACATACTGCATGGCCAATATATTCGGATAGATTATATTGTCGTAAGACCTTCGTTCATCTCCGGAACACAAATTAAAATCTTTTTGATGAAATTTGAGAGCTTTCTGTCCCTCCATTGACAGCTATGCAACTGACTCTTTGACGCTTAAAAGTTCATAAAGAGATCGTAAAACTAATCCAAATGAATCGAAATGGTTTAGTCCAAATTTGATCGCTTTATATGATGAACAAATTGAATTAAGGCTTTTATTCACATATAAACATTCAGCAACTCACACATCATGGTAAATTGAAGCTCAAGCATGTTCACTTAACGTGCGAGAACCAATGAGGTTCATTCTCGTGTGTTACGCAGCACGTTTGAGCTTCAGCAAGGACCAATGAGGTTCATTCTCGTGTGTTACGCATCACGTTTGAGCTTCAGCAAGGACCAATGAGGTTCATTCTCGTGTGTTACGCATCACGTTTGAGCTTCAGCAAGGACCAATGAGGTTCATTCTCGTGTGTTACGCAGCACGTTTGAGCTTCAGCAAGGACCAATGAGGTTCTTTCTCGTGTGTTGCGCAGAACGTTTGAGCTTCAGCAAGATCCAATGAGGTTCCTTCTCGTGTGTTGCGCAGCACGTTTGAGCTTCAGCAAGATCCAATGAGGTTCCTTCTCGTGTGTTGCGCAGCACGTTTGAGATTCCTCAAGGACCAATGAGGTTCATTCTCGTGTGTTGCGCAGCACGTTTGAGATTCCTCAAGGACCAATGAGGTTCATTCTCGTGTGTTGCGCAGCACGTTTGAGCTTCAGCAAGAACCAATGAGGTTCATTCTCGTGTGTTACGCATCACGTTTGAGCTTCAGCAAGAACCAATGAGGTTCATTCTTGTGTGTTACGCATCACGTTTGAGCTTCAGCAAGAACCAATGAGGTTCACTCTTGTGTGTTACGCATCACGTTTGAGCTTCAGCAAGAACCAATGAGGTTCATTCTTGTGTGTTACGCATCACGTTTGAGCTTCAGCAAGAACCAATGAGGTTCATTCTCGTGTTACGCAGCACGTTTGAGCTTCAGCAAGAGGTTTGTTCTTGCACATCAAGCAGTTTCGGTTGAGCTTCTGTTTATGTTTGCTGATCAATGTTTATATGTGAATAAAAGCCTAAATTAAATATGTCCATCATATAAAGTGATCGAGTCCCTTCAGACAACTTGGACTAAGCCCCTCAATTCATATGGTTTCTTTTTTTGATCTTTTTATGAACTTTTTGAAGCTTCAAAGTGGTAGTTGTGTAGCTATCAATGGAGGAACAAAATCTCTAAGATTTCATCAAAAAGATCTTCATTTGGGTTCCAAAGATGAACGAAAGTCTTACGGGTTTGGAATGACATGAGGGTGAGAAAAATTTACATTTTTGGGTGAACTAACCCTATAAATCAGCATGAAATCAAATTGAATGGCTAATAGAACATAAAGATAAAGACATAAAGAAAAAAAACAACAACAGTTAAAGACATTAAAACAACAAGCCAAACTGCATTTTTTTATGGGACACTCTGATCTAGATATCTTGCCTTTGAAAAACCCATATTTGGTCGACCACTATAGTAGATAGGCTACACTATACTGCCATCATGCCAAACGAATATATCTGGGACATTAACTCTAATTACATAATATAATTTAAAACAATGCAGTGTTTATATTGTACGTACGAATGTTTTAATGACGCTGATGATTTAAAAACGAGGATATAAATTAATGTCAACAATAGGCCCCTTTCGGTATCCATGTTAGCAGCGCGAGCGCACGATCGAGCCACCTTCTTCACCACCTGCAGAATGCGCAAGCTCGCGCCTCTCACTGCAGCGCGAGCTTCTTCCTTTATTACGCCAATACAGTCAATCCCCGAGATGCAACTTTAATATGAAACGCATTTAAAGATGCAACATTGTTTAATGTGCATGCACACATATGCTCTCGTGACATTTGTACAAACGCAGGGGGCTGGGGTGCAAAATTCACATTTGGGCTCGGGCAAATGGATGCTTGCTTACCTCCAGCGTTCGGATTTCTTTTTGTGTCAAGTCGTTGGATGTGGCACATTTGGTCCTCAGACCTTCCAGGCTGGAGATACTAATGTCAATCATGTTTTGCACCAGTTCGCACTGCTGCAAGGCTTTTTGCAAACTCAGATGATGCTCGTCGCTTTTGGTCATATTCTCCTCGTCCATAATTTGTGAGCAGTGGTCCTTTTCTTATGTGCAGGCTACTTTTTTCGCTCAATCAGATCAGAAAACACTTTTGATAGTGCGTTTAATGGTGTGATCATGAAAACCTAGACTCTACGTGTAAGGCGATTCCATTGTTGATATCCTGGTCTCCTGACGGTGTTGTCATCAGGGTTGCACAGTTTATGTTTGATGCTCCAGCTTGACTCTACCATAATACACAGATATTGAAGGAAGGAAGGAAAAAATAAAAATCAGATCCTCGCTGCGGTGGCATCAGCTAGATCCATTGCGCGCTTGTGAAATGCAACTCAAACTGAGACATCTTTGTCATAGATGATTAAGGAGAACGATAGGTGATCTTTCTTAACGATAACGTCTGATTTGACTGCCTGTATTCCCCTTCTGGAGCATCATCAGCTGCATCCCGGCGCTCCCCCATCACACCGACATGTTCGCGTCAATCAAATTCACAGCAACAGCATCAGCAGCATCGCATCGCATCGCCGACACAAGCAGGGGAGAGAGTTCTCGCGAGATAAGCATCAATGCAGTGAGCTCACTGTTTGAACTCGGAGGACCTTTTCTAATCAAACCACTTATATGTTCATGCTTTATAAAAGTAGTTTAACTGCCGTTCGAATGAACGTACTGCCCGGCCCCTAATGCATTTCCAAGTGTACTTTACAATTGACACGATCCACTCCAAAAATTATGATGACAAGATTCAACCTGATAACATTGACTTACACAGCAATAAAAGTCATTTTAAAAGGCAGGAAATAAGTCAGGTTCACCTTTTACAGGGCTATAGCCTATTATAGAGTGATTTGTTTTTTATAAAACAAAAAAACAAAAACAAGACGGTTTGCTGGTCTTTAGCTGATTTACACTGCATGGTCTAACAACCTGACCAAGTGCCAAAGTGCCCAGCAGCCACCTGAGCAAGTGTTAAAAAAAAATATATAATAATAATAATAATAATAATAATACAAAAATAATTATATATATATATATATATATATATATATATATATATATATATATATATATATATATATATATATATATATATATATATATATAAAATACAAACACACAAATACATTGTGTGTGCGTGTGTGTGTGTGTGTGTGTGTGTATGTGTGGTTTGTTCAGGTTGCAAACAAACCTGCACAAATTATAAGTGGTCTTTTTTTTAAACATTTTTTTCACACACGTACATATTTGAGGTCTTTTATTTTTAATTAGACTATGTATTACGGATTTATTTACGGATTTTTATATTATTAAGTGTTGCTTTTTACATCTATTTATATCTAATTATGTTTTTTAAATAATACCCTTACTTTGTAACCTCTAATTTTTAATTAATTTTAATTCACACCTAATGAAATTACATTTCTTACCACAGTATCAATCTGACAGCAAACCAAACTTGACTCGAATTACAAGCACCGAATAAAAATCAAACCTGCAAAAGCTTTATGTGCTTTATAATTTTGTGAGAAACCGTAAATACTCACGATAACTGCTGCAATATCGTACTAGGAAATGCAATGTATATATAAACCCATCCTTTTTAAACATGATACGTTTGGAGTCAGTGCACCATGCACATCGTTGACACAGTTAGTAACTAATGACTTTATTATCTCTTAAACTCTTATTATGAAATAACAGTAAACCAGTTCCTCGTTAAATCCCGCCTTCAGTTAAAGCGCGCTTCTGATTGGTCGAGAAACTGTCAGTAAGTGACGTTCGCGGATGGAAATCTCTGTGTAGTCAGAAAAACGCGCCAAGACACACATCGAAGGATTGATTGAACAAAATATAAGAGAAGAGAATGGCATCAACAAATAAAGCACAAACTCAGACGAGAAATTTACCATGGTAATTTAATTTGCATTTGGTAGTGAACAATTTT
The DNA here is from genome assembly GCF_949357685.1 of Gobio gobio. Taxonomy (NCBI): domain Eukaryota; kingdom Metazoa; phylum Chordata; class Actinopteri; order Cypriniformes; family Gobionidae; genus Gobio; species Gobio gobio. Next base: position 57,609,069 of record NC_137100.1, on the reverse strand, counting down.
CTCTTTTGTTGTCAGCAGATATTATAAGTAAAATGTGTTAATGCTCCTTGAGACAATGTTTAGCCGACATCACGTGCATCTTTGCACAGTTTTGCTTTGTTTACATTTGGATTGCACTTATTCTGCACGTATGACCATGATGGATTTATGAATAATAATAAACAACCACTGTCTGTAGTTGAGCTCGTCATGCAAAATGTATGAAAATAGATAAACGAGAATATATCAGACCTGCATTGTTGTTATGACAGCTGACATACTGATGGAGAAATGCTATGACTACTGAATATCTGAAAAGATAAGCTCTTTATTAATAATATCTACTTATAATGATAGCTATTAACATTGTAATATAATATCGTAATGTCATAGAGATCTAGGGTCAATTTAAAAAAGGTAAGAGAATTTCATTGGTGTTGATGTCACTTAAACAACATGATGTAACAAAAGTATTTTTTTTTTTTTTTTTTTACAGGGTTGAGAAGTACAGGCCACAGACATTAGATGATCTCATCTCTCACCAAGATATCCTGAGCACAAGTAAGCAGTGATATGTATGGATTATAAATTGGTTTCTGCCATTAGTATTATTATTAACAAATAAAGATTTGCACTGCAATACTACTATACTGTACATCTCTGAGTTATTAAAGAAATTGTTCACCCAAAATGAAAACTTCAGTTTGTTTCTTACACACAACTTTTGCATACTTTTGCAGTTTTAAAGCTCCATTCTTTATAATTGTTTTTTTTTTATTTGTTTTTTTAAGACCAGTACATTCTTGTAAATTTGATCTAAATGTACTTTTAATAAATGTCCACGTTCACTTTTTTCCACAGTCCAGAAGTTCATCAGTGAAGACCGATTGCCTCATCTGCTCTTCTATGGACCTCCAGGAACAGGAAAGACCTCTACTATACTCGCATGTGCCAAACAGCTGTACAAAGATAAAGAATTCAACTCCATGGTTCTGGAGGTACTGCAGATATTTTTTTGCAGAAGTTTTCCAAATGCAGATGTTTGGCGAAATCTTCCCCATGACAAAAAAAACGTATTGTCATCCATTTTATGTAGTTAGTTCCAAACCTATATGAGTTTTTTTTCTACTCTTGAATATTTTGAATAATATTGGTAATCAAACATTTGATGGTAGCCATTGACTTCCATAGTAGGATAAAATCCTATGGAAGTTAATGGCTACCGTCAACTGTCTGGTTACCAACATTATTTAAAATATCTTTAGTGTTCAACAGCTCATACAGGTGGTTGAGTAAGTGATGACAATTTCATTTTTGGGTGAACTATCCCTTTAAGGCTAAATATGCTTGTTGCAAATCTTTTGTAAAATTTTTGATGGGAACTATAAAACATTTTACTTGATCAGCTCAATGCATCAGATGACCGTGGTATAGATGTGGTGAGGGGGCCGATCCTCAGCTTTGCCAGTACGCGAACCATCTTCAAGTAAGAACTGTACCCACCCTTACAGCGCATTCATGAACAATTTGTATAATATAATAATGTTATCACACAAAATATAAAAAATTCATTTTCATGTAGCAACTTCTTTACTATTTGTTTCCATATTGCATGACATCTGGTTTTAGGCTTTTATTGCAATATTTACTGTTATTGTAAAATAACTGATAATTAGTTGTGTTCGCTCCTTGTAGGAAAGGCTTTAAGTTGGTGATCCTGGACGAGGCGGATGCTATGACCCAGGATGCACAGAATGCTTTGAGGAGAGGTAGCGTACCATCTGCCCCTCCATCAGTTCACCTGCTGAGCCCCCAAATGGCCCGATGGCAGAAGAATAGGGATCTGCCAATTCACTGTCCACAGTGAGACATGAATGAGAGCAGTGGGATTATGATTGGGGGGGGAAATGAAAGAGTTTAAGGTTAATTTGGACAAAGCATCTGATTTTATTAAATAACTGCATGCTTTATATCCAGTTTTTAAAATGTATAAAATGATGTTGTGGATATCTAAGTGGATAAAGATCTATTTATTATTATTATTATTCTACATAATTTGTTTTCAAATCGCTTAATTGCGATTAATCATGTCTTACAAAAGTTTTTGTTTACATAATATTTGTGTGTGTATATATTATTATATATTATTTATACAGCTCTGAAAAAAAAAAAAAAAAAAAAAAAAATATATATATATATATATATAATATATATTATACATAATTTTAACATAGTACATGTATATAGTACATATAATATATATACATGTTTTAATATATATATATATATATATATATATATATATATATATATATATATATATATATATATATATATATATATATATATATATATATATATATATATATATATATATATACATATACATATACATATACATATACATATACATACATACATACATACACACACACACATATTATGTAAGCAACTTTTTATGTTAGATGTGATTACATTTTTATATTACTATTTTTTTATATTATTATTAACTTAAGTTTGAACTTTTTAAGGCTTAACTTTATTATAAAAAAAAAAAATATATATATATATATATATATATATATATATATATATATATATATATATATATATATGTGTATATATATATATATATATATATGTATATATATATATGTGTATATATATATATATATATATATATATGTGTGTATATATATATATATATATATATATATATATATATATATATGTGTGTATATATATATATGTGTATATATATATATATATATACATATATATACATATATATACATGTATATACATGTATATACATGTATATACATGTATATATATATATATATATATATATATATATATATATATATATATATATATATGTATATATATATATATATATATATATATGTATATATGTATATATATGTATGTATATGTTTAATTTTGAGACCTGAATGAGAGAAGTTTGATTGGGGAAAAAGAGAGTTTAATCAATTTTTACAATGCATCTGATTTTATTAAATAATTGTGTTGTGAACATCTTGATATATAAAGATTTTTGATTATTTTTAAATTTTTTATTCTTAATTTAATTTAACATATTTGATATTATTCTTCTTTTCAAATATTTTTTATTATTTAAATAAATCATTTTTATTTTATTTTGAGGCAACAGTGTTAAATATTGTTAAGAGTAATTTTGACAACGCATCTGCTTTTATTAAATAAATGTTTTAAAATGCAAGAATGTCTTATTTGAAATAAAACTTTTTTGCCTGGTTTCACAGACAAGGCTTAGGTCTAGTCCCAGACTAAAATGCATGTTTGATCTAAAAATATGTCAGTGCCATTGTTTTGTCTCAAGATGCACACCATTAATTCCTTTTCTAATGCACGTGTATAAAAACAACTTAAATGCTCGCATTTAACTTAGCCCTGTCTGTGAAAGCAGGCCATTTTATTTTATTTTTGCCATCCCTTTGGAGATTTATTTGTGCAGACTTCATTGAACCACGTCTGATTCTCCTCTCACCCTCTATCCCTCTCTCAGTCATTGAGAAGTTCACAGAGAACACACGTTTCTGTCTGATCTGTAACTACCTCTCAAAGATCATACCTGCGCTGCAGTCTCGATGCACGCGGTTTCGTTTCGGGCCCCTGTCCCAGAGCCAGATGATCCCCAGACTAGAGCATGTGATACAGCAGGAGAGGTGAGACAAGTGGATGTTATTTATCAATGAAATTTAATGTTGAATTAATTGCATTCTGACAGAAATCTTCACCACTAACATTTCTTCAGAAAATGCAAAAAAAACTAGTTATGTTTATATTTTTGTTTAATAATAAGCGAGCCCTTTTTAAATAGAGCAACATTGAAAGACAATATTAAGACCGTCTAGTGTTTTTATCATAATTTTTGGATCATATCTGAAGTGAGTCATCATCAGATGGATCCACTCAAAAGACCCTGAACACAAAAGATCCCGGCTGGAGTGACCCAGCCCTATGGCCCATTTGATTAAAAAACTCTTCACACACAAACGCACGTTTTATATCGGCTCTGCCCTCTGGCGCAGGACAGCACTGATAACTTTGAGCAAATAAAACCATACATTGTGTTTCCCTAGCATAGATTCATAAATAATTAAAAATCTGCTTTGTTTTCACTGATAGCATTGACATCACTCCAGATGGCATGAAGGCCATTGTGACCCTCTCGACAGGAGACATGAGACGATCACTAAACATTTTACAGGTGTGTATCATGCGAAAAAGTGATGTTTTTAGGGTTTTCCGATCATTACATTGCTGCTGGCGTGACGAATATTCTTGAGGAAAATGTGTTATGTTTTGATGTGTAGAGTACCCATATGGCCTATGGGAAGGTGACAGAGGAGATGGTGTACACATGCACTGGACATCCTCTCAGATCAGACATCGCCAACATACTGGACTGGGCCCTCAATAAAGACTTCACCACTGCGTATAACCGTATCCTTTTTACTCCAGTGGTTGGTTAACGGTAATTAGTTCCTCAAGCTTTTCTGTTGCATATTAACCTTTCTTTTTTTAAATGTGAATAAAAAAATATATTTTTGACACTTTCTATTGATGATCTAAACTAGCATGTGTTGACTTTTCTTACCCAATCACATTTTTTCCCTTCTTTCTACTAGAATAAGATCTATTTAATATAATTTTATTTTAGTTTAATGTATTTTATTATTATTAATTTCCAACATTTTTATCATTAAAAAATATAAATGTTATTTTATTTTGAGACATGAATAAGAGCAGTGTGATTTTCGAATTTTGACTGCATCTGCTTTTGTTAATAACTGGATGTTTTATTCTAGGTTTTAAAATGCAAGAATGTCTGTTCTTGATAAAGATCTATTTTTTATTTTATTATATATATATATATATATATATATATATATATATATATATATATATATATATATATATATATATATATATATATATATATATATATATATATATATATATATATATAATTTATTATTTTTACTTATTTTATATTCTTAATTTCAAATATTTGTATTATTTTAAATAATAAATGTTTTATTTTATTTTATGTTTCTTATTATTTTATACAGTCCCGTTGGAGATTTATTTTGTGCAGACTTGCGATTGGGTAAAAAGGTCACCAATCTAATCAGTGTAAATAAAATTTTAATAAATATTAATTACATTTTCTAAAATTATCACCACAAAATATTATTATTAATGATAATAATGTAGATTCAACATTCGACCAAAGTAACCATAAACATAAATTAATAATTAAAATAAGTAAAAAGGTACATTTAAAAATATGTACATTTAAAAAGTAACATAAAATCCATATCAGGAAAATTACACCAAAAATAGATTATGCTCCATATATCCTAAACTCTGTTACGTTTGTGTTCTGTACATGTAATATTATCACTGATCAAACATCACATTTCTTTTATAAATATTTACTATAGAATCAAATGTTTTTAATATTGATATTTCTAATAAAATTATTATTTTAGGATATTTAATCATTTATGAGAATATCATTGTGGTGAAAATGCCGTTTCAAAAGTCCTTAACCAGGTTCAACAGAAATTCTGCAGCTCAAAACTCTGAAAGGTCTGGCACTTCATGACATTTTGACTGAAGTCCATCTTCTCATTCACCGCGGTAAGACCACACTGTTAACAGAGTTATTCAGCAATGCATAGCTCTATAATCGGTTCCTGTTTCAAAGAACTAAAGCAGCAGAGAGTCTAGAACACCGTCGGAACTCTAGTGATGAGCTCGATGTTTCCCCTGCCCTCGCTGCCATGGAGATCCTTTTGTGGTTGTCACGGAAACCGGTTCTTGTTTTTAAAGGACGCCTGTTAGAAGTAGCAGAGTGTAGCTAATGTACTAAATATTAAGCCTGCATCTAGACTGCAAAAATGAGTATATTCTAACTGTTGCATGGTAAAAAATATGTATCACACAGCATGTGTGTCTGGGTTTCTGTAGGGAAATTAAATGTTATTTTGCTCTAATGTTTTTGTCTCCATTTTAGTGGATTTCCCATCCTCTATCCGCATGGGTTTGCTTATAAAACTTGCAGATATTGAGTGAGTACATTCATTTTGTCAAGTTGTTAGTAAATCAGTAGAGCAAGAGATAAGCTGTATTTTATGGGTGTAACGGTACACGTATTCGTATCGAACCGTTTCGGTACAGGGCTTTCGGTTCGGTGCGCGTGTGTACGGTTTCCGAGTGCAATCTTTAACAGTTAACAGTTGACTTGTTGTAAGCGCGGAACACACTTCAATCCGAGTTCCCACACAAACACATTAAGTATTCAGTCCATTTTATCATGAATTTCAAACGATAAATGCCGTTTTGACGCTCTTTAATGTGACGTGACTGTATAGACGTGGCGTCAGTTCAACTTCAAGCGATGACACGCAGAGTGAACGCGATCATCTCTTCCTAAAGAATAAACATAAAAGATCTATGAACATCTCTTAAGGTATTAAAAGAAAAGAACATCTCTTAAGGTATGTTGTGGATACATTACAACTTACTGAAATGTATCATATGTCGTGTAATCGCTCAATCGGTGTTTCAACGGTGGAAAGACAATAAAACAGCTTGTAAACAATGTCACGTAGCATCACATTTACCTCAGGCAGTCATTTCCACAGCTGTTACTTCACTAGAGAGATTATTTTGCTAAATATATGCTCTGTATTAGCCTATATATTCATTGTATTCTACTTAACCTGTTAGTGATGTCTTGTTTATTTATTGTATGTTTAAATAAATCTGTCATGAAAATGACAGCCAGTGTATATAAATGATTACATTTCAACGAATTGGAGAAAAATATATATAATTAGATTTAGAAGTTAACACAAAAACTGCCTTATGTGAAACTTGAGCTAAAAATAAATAGCAACTGAATTTAGGCTAATAGTTTGGGCTCTGTTGTTAATCTTTAATAGCAATGTGTAAGTAATTGCTCCCTATTTAGTTTACAGCATTATCTTTAAGAAACTTTTAGTTATAATTGAATTAATTTAAGGACAGACTAATTTTTTTCAGAAAACCACTGTTTAATAAAAATAAATAAAAATCTATTTTGTAAAGCTGCTGTACCGAACCGTGACTTCAAAAACGAGGTACGTACCGAACCGTCAGTTTTGTGTACTGTTACACCCCTACTGTATTTATCACTGGTTTGATTACTGTTAAATATGAACAGCACCACTTCCATATACCCAGTGTTGGGGAAAGTTTGAAAAGTAATGCATTACAATTAGTGCTGGGCATCGATTAAAAAAATTAACTAATTAATCGCATTTTTTTCTGTAATTAATCGCGATTAATTGCAAGTTTTTAATATTTTGATATTGTAATTTCAGTTACTCTCCAAATTAATGTATAAACAATTTAAAGACAGCATATTTTAAATATGTGTTGTAATTGCATCTTTTTATGCACCTGAAGGCCAGTATCACTGATGTCTCTATGAAACATTAATGACGTTACATTACAGTATAACTGAAAGCTCCCAATTTCAACATTTATTAGGCTTTAAAAAAACAACTTTTAATTTAAGTGAACTTAAAACAATCTTTACATAAACCCAAAATAATAAATGTTATATTTACCCATATACATATACATATACAGAAATGTAATAGTTATCAAACAGCTTTCTTACCTGCATAAATAATAAATGAAATATAGATTAATCATCATTAAAGCTACAATTTTCTCTCTTCCCGTTGATCTTTGATGAACATTAATGACAGGCATCATCAGTGCTCCTGTCACTTTAAGAACGGCCGCGGATCTCACGCGCTGTCCCGCGCATCTCATTTCCTCACAACTCTTTAAGTTCATTTAAGACTCCTAATATGAGAATACTCAAAAATCCTCTGTTTTATTGTTTGTTCAAGGGCAAAAGAGAACTGGATGTGAGCAGGAAACTGACGCGAGTCTATCTATGCGTCGAGTGTGTGTGTGTGTGTGTGTGTGTGTCCCTTGATTAGCTGACATGAGACGCATCCACACACACACACACACACACAGGACATTGGCAAACAGCGCGTTCTCCAGTGTTTTGTCACGCTTGGAAGCATTTACATGAATAGGAGCGTGATGATTATGTAACGCTAAGCAAAAATGGATATAAAAACGGACGCTGCGTTATTTGCGTTAAATATTTTTAATGCGTTAAGCTGAAAAAATTAATCGCCAGCGTTAACGCGTTAATTTGCCCAGCCCTAATTACAATATTGCGTTACTCCCTTAAAAAAGTAACTAATTGAGTTACTTAGTTACTTTTTAAGAAAAGTAATGCGTTACGTTACTTTTGCGTTACTTTTTCTCACCTGGGCTGGGCTTGGTTTTTTTTTTATAACAAAAAGTTCTATTTTTGTGCAAATGTAAAGACCTCTTCATACCAAAATTTAAATAAGCCTCAGGCTGAGGTAAAAATGCAAATTCACGCATGAACAGTAGAGGGCGCAGCTCTGCTGTGCTGCCATTCTGGATAATGGAAGAATTGGTTTTACCAATAAAAACAAAAAATCTAGTATTTTTGCTCATGGTTTAACTGGATCATCAAAGGTCAGCAGCAAGACATTGGTCAATAAAGGTAGATTAAATGCATAAAAATATTTGTTTTATTTAACATTTAATTATTGGAGGTTTGACTGATTTTATTCATTTTGAGGAGTACTGAATCTATATTGTGCAAGTGAGAAATACATGCTTACATTTAATCTAGAACTTCAATAACCATCATGTTTACACACAACGCCTCTGCACTTACTCTTGATTTTTCTCAACATGGAGACAGGAGAGCTGTCAGTCAAATAAATGTGAAAAAGTAACTCCGATATTTTGTTGTAAATTTGAAAAGTAATGCGTTACTTTACTAGTTACTTGGAAAAAGTAATCTGATTACGTAACTCAAGTTACTTGTAATGCGTTACCCCCAACACTGCATATACCTCATGGATACATAACCTACATTAACTCTACTCACACGGCGCTTTTCCACTGCATGTGACACTGTATTTTTGTACATTATGTACTTGAGCTCAACTTCGGTTTTTTCCTTTTCAACCATAAGGTATCGTCTGGCCTCGGGAACCAATGAGAAGATCCAGCTGAGCTCAATGGTTGCTGCTTTCCAGGCTGTTAGAGACATAGTAGTCAGCGACGGATAGACCATTGGTTCACACCTGACACATGAAAGGGTTGTGATGTCATGTGAGGAAGTTCTTTACTACTTCATATTTTTTTGACAAAAACAAAACTGCTCAGAAACCTGTAATATTTTTTGAAATGTTTATTTTCAGTTCTTTGTAAAACAAATGCTACATTTTCGAAGTAATTGTGTAAAAAAATACAAGTTTTTAAATAAATATTCAAGTATAGCATCATAATTTAATGTCTCTTTGTTTTGAGTCTGGGGAAATTAGGCAACAGCTATAGCAAAGTTTGACCCACAAACATTACTTGTTTTCAGTCACCTGCAGTGTTCTTTACAATATATGATCTTTTGCTTTGGAACGTCCCTATATGTAAGGTATTCCAGGATTCTTTTTGGCAAAGGAAGAGCCTCCACCTGATAGGTTGAAACAGAGAATCTCAGGGCAACCCTGCTCAGATGCCTAAGGCTTGGAACAAGACGAGGAACTCTCCAGAATTTCACTTTTCCATCTCTGCACCTACAAATAATAAATAGTTCTTAATATTTATTCCAGTAGACAAATTTCAAACCCTAACATTTCTAGAGTAAACAAGAGCCAAAACGTAATGTTCCAACACATTGATGTGAACTGCAATACCCTGTAGCAATGACGCCCCCGTGTGGATGGAAAGCACAGCACACGCCACCAGTGCGGCTGTGATCGGTGTCGGCGACTAGTTTATCTTGTTCCAAATCCCAGATCTGTAACGCCCTGCAGGACAATACAGTGTCACCAGTAACAATAGTGAAAGTGGACGATCAGGTGTGAGGTCATCCTGTAATGTAGTTCTGAAAATGTACGATCTCAAATAGATAGTTTACTGCTCACCTGTAGTCTTTGAAAGCCAGCAGCAGGCCAACCGGAGAGAAACTCATAGATGTCAGTAAATTGTCACTTCTGTAAGCACACACCTCACAGTCTCTGGAAAGGGAAGAAAGTATTGCTTACATTACATTATGAGAAGTATGAGAAACAATACACTTTCAAAATCATTCAGCTTTAAATGTTACATTCGAAGGTTTGTCTCAAAATGTACTCTATAACTCGCAATTGTAAGCTTATATCTCACGATTCGAAGAAAAAAAACTCAGTTATAAAGTAAAGTAATAAAGTCAGAATTGCTCAATATAAATGCGCAATTGTGAAAAAAGCGAGTTTATACCTTTAAATTCAGAGTCTTTTCTCAGAAATGTGTATAAACTCCAACAGTGCAAGTTATAATGCATTCAGAAACAAACGGTTCTGAGAAATAAAAAAAGTCCAAATTGTGTTATATTCGCAATTGTGAGGAAACAAGTCAGAAATGTCAGATTAAACAGTTGCAATTATTTCTGATTTTTCTTTTCTCAGAAATGTGTATGAACTCCAAAAGTGCAAGTTATAATGCATTCAGAAACTCACGGTTCTGAGAAATAAAAGTCCTAATTGTGTGATATTCGCAATTGTGAGGAAAAAAAGTCAGAAATGTCAGATTCAAAAGTTGCAATTACCTTTTTAATTTTTTTTATTCCATGCTGGAAACAAGCTTCCATATGGTTACAAAAAAAATAGCCAAAAATATAATTTCTGACTCTAACACGGTTTTATTTTCTCTCTTCTGTGCAGCATGAAAGCAGATGTTTGTGCTGACACTTTATGGAACTTTTTGGTTCCAAAAAATGCTATACATTTATATAAACTTGCAAATGTCAGTTACAAACTCCAAATTGTGTGATATAAACTCACAATTCTAAGAAAAAAAGTCAAAATTGTGTGAAATAAACTCACAATTGTGAGGAAAAGTCTCCAAATTGTCACATAAAGAGTTGCAATAACCTTTTCATTAATTTAATTCCATGATGGAAACAAGCTCCCATATTATGTTTACAGAAAATAGCCCAAAAATCTCATTTTAAAACAGTATTATTTTCTTTCTGTGCAGCAGAAAACCAGATGTCCGTGCTGACATTTTCTGGAATGTTTGTTTAAAAAAAATTAAATAAATAAAGACGTGAGAAAGGAACATTTTGGTTTGCCAACATACTCTACTCTAGTCAGGAGATCTGCTGTGTACGGGTCCCACAGGTCCAGCCACCAGCCTGTTGTGGAATGGTACGACGCTACTGCGAGCAGCGCTCCGTCCTGGGAAAAGTCACATGATGCCATGGTGCGCTCGTGGTCGTATTTAAGGTGTCTCATGAAGGTGTAGGACCGCAAGCTCCACAAATACACCTTCTGTTGGGAACAAGAAATTCAGACAATGTAGAATGTATATTTTATATATATACACACACACATAAAAACTTGACTCTTTCCCTGCCAGCGTTTTGTGATAATTTTCACAAAATGTTCACGGACCACAGAATATTAAGTATTAAGTATGAATATCTGAACATGCAATATATCAAATGAAAGAACAGATCCTCTACTTTTTCATAAAAAAGCAAAATTTTGAGCAAAAAGCTGAGAAAATCACGTTTTTGTCAAAGACTACATCAGGATCGGATTCTGAACAATGATCAAAACATAGATGGATTAGATCAAGTCCATCAACACCCCAAAGCTTCTCAGTCCTATAGCTCATCCTGGGTTGACGTTTAATTCAGTAACACAAGACAGTTTTGATTTATATGCTGTTTAATGTTGGAGATCCTGTTATTTTGTATAAGCATATGATTACATATGATATCGCTTGTTTCTGCAACTTCTTCGCATTTGTTTTGATCAGGAGATTCAGCACTCTTTCAGAAGATGCGTAATAGCGCCCTCTACCGTATAACACGGAAACCGGAAAATTCAGTTTGGCGGAGAAAGAGTTAAGCTTAAAAACAAAAAAAATAGAAATGTTGGCAACTAACTAAAAAAAAGCTAAATAGAAATAATAGAAAACTGACTAAACCGAAAATATAAAAATAAAAACCGACTCAAAATATATACAGTAAATACTCAAAATAAATACAACAATAGTTTTTAAATACAACTAAAATAACACTAATAAACTCACAGAGTCGAGGTTGCCAACCGAGGCGATCATACTGCTGTCAGGTGATATGGAACATCTGAACACCCAGTAGTTTGGACCCCGCAGCACATGGGGACTGGTGCCTGCAAATATTAACAATACAATCAGGGCCGTGATTAGTAAAAAGTAAATCACAGAATCATTCATTTAACAGATTCATTTAAACCGTTTTATTCATTCATGAAAGAAGCAAGTGTCCATTGACCTTATGAATGAGTCACTGAATCATTGACTTACCCGATTCATTCAAAAACGGTGAATCATTCAAGAACAAAAAACTGCTGTGTACAACATGTTGCTGGGAGACACAATATTTCTGCTTTGTTTGGAACTATAAAAAATTCCTTGCAAAAAGGGCACTTATCTAATCCGAAACCAGATGCTTGAGTACCACTTGGGGTCTATCTGTGCACATGGCTGAATACAATGTTCATAAGTGCAGAATTAAAGACCATGAAAGCTTTTATCATCTCATTGCTAAGAAGTTTCTTCCACATCAGATGCTCTAACCTTTCTTTGCCAAGTTCCATATCCTTAAAGTTTTGTCTCGGGAGGCCGATACAAGCGTGAGACTTCCATTTGGAGTGAAGACCAAATCCCTGACAGGAGCCTCATGTCCAGTTAGAGTAAACCTCAGATTTCCTGGAGACAGAGCAGGGATTTACTAACATAATAAAATCTTATAGTACATACACTTCAGGTTGTGTGCCACCATCTTGTTAATATTTAGACCAATGTAAGTTCTTGTTGGTTCAATCTTACCAGTTGAGACGACCCACACTTGGATCGCGCCGTTGTTCAGACCAGTGGCCAGCAGTAGTTCATGGTCACGTCCGTTCTGATGTAAAACATCCATGCGGATAGACCGGCAGGGTCCAAACGCCAATGCCCACACCATCTGACCGCAGTTAAGCGTCTTCTCTTCACTGCATCCAGCTTCAGCATTACTGTTAATACAGACAAGAGGATTCAGCTGTGCTCTACATCTAAGTAGATGTTCTGAATCAGCATCCATCGTTGTTCCTTGGAACAGTCTTCCACATTATCGTCACTTTATGTTCAAAAAGTACTGTGATGGCATTGTGGTACAGCATCAAAAGATAGAGCGCGGTAGCACTTTATTTTACAATCTTGTTTCCTATTAACATACTATATACTTATTGTAGTAATGACACTGACTATGTACTAACCCTGAACATATCCCTAAACCGTAACCCAAGTAGTTACCTTACATTTCTCAGTACTTTTGTGGGCAAGTAGTACACTCTAAGTACATCAAAAGTGCACGTACTTTAAAATAAAATGCAACCGATAGAGCTGTGATATACTGTATCATGGTACTATATTAGTACAGTCATGTACCATTTGCAAAGAATGCCATGGTATATTAACATCACATGATCATATCAAGGTAAGTTTGATAACATGGAATTAATAATGTGGTCATTTTTATAAGGACTGTAGTAAAATAGTATTGTCAATAAATAAATAAATAAATAAATAAATAAAACACTGATGCATAAAATAGAATTGTCAATTACATTTACATGTATTCATTTTGTAGACGCTTTTATCCAAGTGACTTACAAATGAGGAATGCAGGAAGTGATTTGCCATGAAGAGGCGAATAATCACAAAAAGTGCTCAAAATACAACGTTTCAGACATTGCTTATAGTAGCATAAGCTAGAATAGGGATGGATTAAAGGAAAGTGAAAGCATAGTTTTTGTTTTTTTATAATGATATTAAGTGCTCAGGAAGAGAGGAGTTTTCAGCTGTCTTTTGAATGTCGTCAGTGATTGGAATTAATACAAATATATAAAATACTTTGATAACATGGCACTAATGTATGATCCATGTTATTTTATCATTGATATAACGTTACTATAGTAGTTTTGTATTAATATTGTAAAGTAGTTTTCATTTTAATTTTAGTTAACGTTTTAGTATTTTTGTCATTCTATAGTTTTCATTCATTTTTGTTTCAGTTAAACTAAATGAAAATGAAAAATTGTCAACTAGCAAAATATATATTTTTAAATATTTTGATTTAAAGTAACGAAAATGTTTTTTTAGCCAAGCATTGTACCAGTCTAAAAAAACCGGAAGTAGCCTATCATATTACTTTTTGTTCGTGACAGCTTGAAGGTACTCCCATAGGAGTAATGATGTTACATATATCAAGCTCATTGTGTTATATAATGAATTAATACGCACTCTTTGGATGTCAGGGGCCAGGGTAGGAGTTTGACGATGCCGTAGCCCATCGACCAAGCGAAATAAGATCCGTCCGGGGAGAAGCGGACGCTCCATGTCTCGCAGCCAGAGGTGCCGTACAGACGCGGGTGATGAGCGGGTTTCAGCTCCGCGATCAGATCATGCGGTTCTGTCACAAATAAACAGACCTGTCACACACAAAGACAAGCTGCGCATATCCGGAACTACTTCTTTACTACTTATATAAAAGGTATTTTCCTCATATACCAAATTGTACATTGTATATCATCTAAAATGATGTTAATCGTCTTACCTTTGACAGTACAACCTCGAAACAAAGTGCACATCTTCTTATCATCACATCATCTTGGTTACCCGTCGTCGCCTCACCTCTACACAGGGATTCATTTGATTCTGTGTAAATCACGTGACCCCGTTGTCAAAGGAGGAGCATACTTCTGAGCACAATAGGTGTGTCTACTGCATATTTACAGGGTTAAGGCGTGTTTTATGCTCACAGCTCTCAAATATAACACTGGAATCATTGTGCATGTATCGTGTGCTTTGTTTAAATGTTATTTTTGTATACAGTGTTACGTAAAAGCTAGTTTACTGTAAGCATTCTTTTATACATTCCTGAAATGATATATGGATGAACCAGTTAAGCACACACACATACACACACACACACATACATATATATATATATAAATGTGTGTGTGTGTGTGTGTGTGTGTGTGTGTGTGTGTGTGTGTGTGTGTGTGTGTGTGTGTGTGTGTGTGTGTGTGTGTGTATAATATGTATATATATATACAGTGGCATGAAAAAGTATGTGAACCGCTTGCAGAATCTGTGAAAATGGGAATAATTTTAACTAAATGAGAGGGATCATACAAAATGCATGTTATTTTTTTATCTAGTACTGTCCTGAATAAGATATTTTACATAAAAAATGTTTACATATTGTCCACAAGACAAAAAAATAGCTGAATTTATTAAAATAACCCTGATACAAAGTTTCTGAACCATTGATTCTCAGTGCTGTGTGTCGTTCCCTGGATGATCCACGGCTGTTTTTTTGTTTTGTGATGGTTGTTCACGAGTCCCTTGTTTGTCCTGAGCAGTTAAACTGCCCAATGTTCTTCAGAAAAATCCTCCAGGTCCTGCACATTCTTCAGTTTTCCAGCCTCTTTTTCATTTTTGAACCCTCTCCAGCAATGACTGAATGATTTTAAGATCCATCTTTTCACACTGAGGACAATTGAGGGACTCAAACACAACTATTAAAAAAGGTTCAAACATTCACTGATGCTTCAGAAGGAAACACAACGCATTAAAAGCCGGGGGTGAAAACCTATTGAATTTGAAAATCAAGGTAAATTGTACTTAATTTGTCTTCCAGGAAACATGCAAGTATCTTCTGTTGCTTCTGAAGGGCAGTACTAAATGAAAAAAAAATTATATTTAAACAAAATATGACAAATGTGGACATCTTCATCCTGTTCAGAAGTTTTCACAGTTTCAAATAACATGCATTTTGTATGATCCCTCTTATTTAGTTCAAATTATTCCCATTTTCACAGATTCGGCAAGCAGTTCACATACTTTTTCGTGTGTGTGTGTGTGTGTTTTTTCAGTTTTAAGTCTGGATGTCCTTGTTGGGAGACACAACAAGTGAATATGGAAAGAAATGACATCAATGTTCCTATAAAATATTAGATATTATTGTGAAAATGTTGCCAACTATTACTCCCATTATTACACTTCTTTTTTCATTACATGTTGCTCCAAGAATACATTAATATGCAAATTAGATACAGTGTGTAGATACATTGCATTGAATGGGAAAACCCATGTATGACCATTTTACCCACATATTGCATTAAGTAAAATGGTATATCAATTCATTCCATTATATCTTTCACAACATAGTTGAGAAGCATCTTTAAAAATAAAAAAAAAGTTTGGTTCAAAAAAAATTCTGAAACCTGAAAATTTGATTGGTGAATGAAAAAAAATCACATTGTTCTTGCCAATAAATGTAATTTCATGTAATTTTATTTTTTTTACACCAAGTCCCGGTGGCCTCTTACAAGGACATAGCATAACATATGAATAAAATGTAATAAAATAAAAAAATCCATTTGTTTCTTGTGCTCTAAACAATGTAATGACATGAAAAAAAAAAAAAAAAGCTAAATTCAAAAGACCAATGTAAAATTTCACAATGTAAAACTTGAAATGGTACAAAATAGGCTTCCAATAATTAAGTTTTTTTTATTATTATGCCATGAAATATGACCCAGACATACAGTATTCACCTATACATTTTTATGGAAAGCAATCATTCAAAACCAATTCCTTAACAACAGCATTCTGTAACAGTTCACGGACATACTTTAGTATGAAGTAGTAAAAGTTTTAATTTCACTATTTGAAGCCAGTATATTAAAAACTAATACTGAAAATAAAGACAGGGCCTCTTTAAAAATTTAAAAAGTTCTTTACACAGATCACTAGAATATTATACAAGTATAATATCACACACAAAAAAATAAAAATAATAATAATTTAATACAGTTCATAAATTTGAAGGATTGATTTTCTGTATATTCTGGTCATTACCAGTCTGCTGACTGATGTACTGCTTCGGTTTGATCTGGATGAGCTTGATCGGTGTGTTCCGTATTGTCTGCATTATCGTCATGATCAGCTATAAAGTAAACATAAAGATTTGTTTCAGCAAATCAGAAAGTACAAAGGATATAAAATTCATCATCAATAGTAAACATGGTATATTTTCGAGCCGAGAATAACTATATATTCTCTGAGAATGTTATGCTGATTTTGATGCTTGACTCTGATAAGCAATTAAATTTTTTTTTTAAATGTTCCTAATTTTGTTTTGAAGGTCTCATGCAATCCAATATCAAAAACCATTTTAATTTTCTCATAATATACATCGCACATCACCTATCGCACATTGTCTGAAAAATAAAGTAAATCTGATAAAGAAATCTGTCTCTAATCGGCCTTTCAGAGAGCCTACTCTGCTCTGATTGGTCAGATGGTTCAGTCTGTTGTGATTGGTCTATGGCTTACATTTTGTGTCAAAATGAAACGAAACACCCATTACCATATCTGAATTTCAGCTCCGGAGTGATACAGTGATACGAACAATGGCGTTGGAGTCCTTCGGAAGTGCATGCAATGTGGGTTTGCTTTCGCAGCTCAGAAAACAGCACCTTTTCAACATGTCAACATCACAAAACAAACTCTTCCAGGCCTCAGCTACAACTACGGTGTTTGAGGATGGGTCAAAGTACTAAAAAGACTAAATAGACAGTTAGTGGTTTGTCTCTCCTCTGACCATTACTGGTAATTTCTCACCACTAATAACTGGGAGCAACACACAAGTCTTGACGTTTCAGAGATACTCTGACCCAGTCGCCATTCCATTACAATTTTGCCCTTGTCAAAAGTCGCTCAGATCTTTATTCCTACCCATTTCTCCTGCATCCAAGGCCATCTTTACACCTGGTATTAAGATGCGTTTTGGTCGATTGGATTACAAGTGAATGACAATAAATACATGTGTAAAAAAGGTTTTAAGCTTTTGAGCTTGTCCACTTTCAGAGGTAGTCGAAAACACATTTGACCGGACTGTCTACTCTCCGCATACTGACCTAATGTGTAAACATTATGGGAAGCGCACTAGCCAGACAGGATATAAACTGTTGGCTGGAGACCCAAGTTTGTTTTGAAAACGTACCAAGCACAATGTTCTCACACCATTCCTGATTTCTAACACACACTCAAAGTGTTTGGCGTGGTCTGTCTTGCGGCTGTCGACAGAAACGAAAGCTACTGCTTTACATGTGTTTTTCAAATGACTCTGGTCACATTCATATGTAAATTGCACAAGCTTATTTAGTCCATTAGATCTGAAAAATCCCATGCATTTACATGCCCATAGACCCTCTCCTCAAAGAAATCAGGACAGAAGTGGTTGAAGGAGGACAAAAGAGACTAGGGGTGCTCCGATTGATCGGCATCCGATCTCGATCGGTCGATAATCGCTTTGGGATGATTGATCGGCGGTCTCTAAAAAGGCCGATCTCATGCTGACACATAAAACCAGCACCTGCCGTGAGAGCTAGGGCATGATATGCAGCGACACCGTCTCATTCTCTTTCCAGCGCGGGTAAAATAATTATAATGCTGAAGGTGAGGTACAATTCATATTTCTATTAAATAACTTACGTCTCACAGAAAGTTTTCAAATGACTGCGTAAGTTCACAAACTTCGCGCTCTCTCTCCCTTTCAAAATGCTCAAATGGCTTCATATCATCGCATCTGCACTTAAATCAAGCTGCACAGTTGACAGGATTTGCCACTGCTGACAGGATTTGCCACTTGCACAATCGAGGCAGTGTCGCATCGTCACTAAAGTTTATCATTTGCATTTATTTTAGTCTTGCCAGTGTTCAAACTTACGGTCTATGGTTCAAACCGCTCAGGACTCGCGCGCTCTCCAGACCGTGAGCGCGCGCCCACACACACACACACACACACACACACACACACACACACACACACACACACAGGCCATCTCACAAAAAGCTTGCGAGAACAAATTGCGGTGAAATGGTCAGATACACACAAATGATTGTACTAAATTAACGTCTTGACGAGTATGCACGTAAACCCCGTCGTGACTCGCGAGTGAACGTTTGTGCAACTGCATGTAACCGTATCCGTGTTCGCTCTTAAAGTGACAGCTGTCGAATAAACTGCTGCTGTCTCTGAGTTTCTCTGTCTTGTGTTGTTTGATGAACCTTTATGACACTCACTGCTCTTGAATGACTAACTTTTGCAACCTTAAGTGTAAGGATTAATCTAATTTAATTTATTCAGGGAAGACCAATATAAATTTACATTTGATTTCTTATTAAAAGTCTTTAGTATTTCTTATCTCAATACTAGTGTTAGACCTACCTGAAAATTTGTCTTTAAAAACAAAAATGCACTGCATGATCAAATATTTAGGTGAGATAATTATATACATTTATTTGGGAAAGATGGCCTACAGTAGCCTTAAGTTATCTCATTTTCTAAAATAAACACTTGGTGGTTCTTCAAGATCTTGACTCTAGCCTATTTCTACAGTTTTTTTTCTCAATACAGTTAATTTAGAGTTAGTTTCATTTCTACAAATGGTGCAAACTCTGCAAGATTATAGATAAAAGATTCCCATTCCCCTGCCATTCTGTGATCGGCAGTGATCGACAATCGGCAGATCATGATCTTGGTGATCGGTAATCGGTGATCGGCCCCAAAAATGCTGATCGGAGCATCTCTAAAAGAGACGGATTAAAACACCAGGTGTAAACGGGAATGTGTCTGCCACCAAAGGCATCTTAATACCAGGTGTAAACAGGGCCCAACACATTGATTACCAGAGCTGATTGTTTTCATTTGAGGTGCGTTCCATTCGACAGGGTCCGTATGCAATGTTCACTTCTCCCTACTCCCTGAGCGCGGTATATCAGTTGAAGTGGACTTCGCTGACAATAATCGCTTATTTGGAACGCAACGACAGGGTCGCGCAGATTATGATATAACATAATTTACTTTCAAATTTAAAACCATATAATATACATTTACAAAACACACAGTATGCATCTACAAATGTAATCGAAATATTGTCTATTAGTTTTATTTATATATATATAAAACACAAAAACAAAAACACTTGATTTCAGAACACACTTGATTTCACACACCTCCAACTCTATCAAGATGCAAAACAGTGTCTTCACTTTTATCTTTTTACACATTCATTTCCCACATATAATTGAATGAGGAAAGGAAAAACAAAAGAGAACAGCAACAACAGACTAGCATGTTGACTACTTGAACATAAATTTTGCTCTCCTTTCTTTCTGGCCAGCAAATTTCTCAATGACTCTCTGATCAAAGTCAGTCATCTCAGTAGTGTCATGACGTTTGCATTGTTCAGTTAGATATTTGAGGTCTCTTACCCCCGTTGTTGTCCACAAAACTTCAGAACCGACACTTCGAAATAAAAGACAGGGAAAGCAATCAAGGGCATTGCTAACAACACATCCAGCCAGCCACCTACGTTTCTCATAACTAGCGCGTGAAACTCCGAGTGCAGCTGCGTCCTCTGTCACTGGCCTGCTGCTGGATTTGTAAATCGCGTTGGTCCGGTTCGGGATCCTTTATCATTTTGTTTTCTTCCAACGAACGCCTTGTGAAAGAATTTGGTTTAACTGCTGCCATCTCTACAAAAGTGATCATCCTAATAAGGTTTTGGCAGAGTCGGAGTGACGGTGTCGCCCGTGCACTTTCGCTTTAGTGGCCAAGAGTGTAAAGTTGAATGACAGGTGACGAGAACCAATCAGATTGGATAAAATAACACGCATCCAATTCTGATTCGCCAGGGACGCAACGACCTGCGTCCGGAGGAGGATCTTTAAGAACCAATTAGAGACCAGCTTCAGGTCACATGCTGCCCGTATATTTTTGTACTCAGATAGACATCCATTTGTCCGGCGTCCCTCACGCATGAAACCGCATGAAACATATTGAAGAACATATAAAATAGTTAACCCATCAAAGACAGTTTTTATTCAATGCTGAGGCTCTTACTAACAGCCAGCACATCGTATGAGTAAACTATTTTATTTTATTTTTATTTCACTTTTATATAATTTATTAATTTTTGTATACATGTATATTTCTGGAATTTTGATGGGGGCGGCGCCCCAGCGCCCTCTATTGACCAGCCGCCACTGCAACAATGACCAAAGTGAAGGGGCGACAACTAGTTTACCTAGTTTAGTGATATGCTCTGCTATCTATCCTTGTGTGGAAATTTACAGTGACTGTACATTTTCTCTGAGCCAATCAGAATCATTCAACTTGCAGTAATGACGTGATTAGACCTTGAAAACAGTATAACTGTTCAGAAATTGTATGTACGATAGGCGGAGGCGGGTAGGCTGGTAGAGGGAGCGCGGCCTACGAACTCCTTGTGAGACTTGAAGCTGGCTTCTGCTGATGAAACTGCAAACTATTCTTCAGTAAATTTTTCTTTAATTAATTTAACTCCTCACTCTTGGTCTTCATTTTTCACTACTGGTCCTGGGTCCAAAGCCGTTACCCCAACACTATGTATAAATGTATTCTTAATCAATGGTCTTTGTAGCGGTCTCAGAGCTTTCTTTCCCACACGCAGCAGCATAGTAAACATTCCTGAGATAAATAAAGTAAAATATAAACAATGACAGCCCTCAACTTTTAATTTGTTTACATACTCATAAAATATAATATGCGAATGTAACCGTTATTGCCATAACCATTCATAAATACTTTAGTTTGTATAATAACTATGAATATTCAAATGCATAAGTAAACTCCTCCATCGCAGAGCTGTTTAAAAACTCTTCCAACGGCTCTGCTTCATCGTTAGTTCAGACAGGTGATGCGACGCGCAATGACAGTTGGGTGATTTTCACTCTCCACTTCCTGTGAAGTGATGTGTCGATGTTCCCTTCTTCCCTACGCCGTTCGGAGTACCCCAAACTGAACATTTTCGCTCCCTTTGGATTGGAATCTCACTTAAGATGGCGAAATACCCTGTGAAGTCCCCTTCGCAGTCCATTTACGATCAAATGGAACGCACCTTTGATCTACCCAGACCTTAATATGTGGCCTCATTAGATGATGATCAACGATATTCGTTTCACCTGTGGCCATAATGTTTCGGCTTAAAGGTGATGATACACAGAGCAACTTTTTGAGCAATGTTTCTGGGCAATGTTGCAGTCAACAGGCAACCAGGTGAGATATAGGGCCGACAACCGATCTAAAGTATCCTGATAGAAATTTGTTGCCCTTTCTCAATAGGAAAGTGCCCAAGCAACATCGTTCGGCAACGTTGCCCAAAAAAGTTGCCCTTATATCATCACCTTAACAGTGTCAATTCCTTTTTTTTAAAACACAAAAGAGTCTGAAAAATATTCAGGAAGCCATTGACTTACTGGATGGTATTATGTGAATCTCTACGAGTGTGGTCGCATGTCCGTTTGTCAGCGGAGGGAGTTGTGGAACAGAATCGTGGAAAATCTCCTCTTCTTCATCGGAGTCCACTAAACTCAGTATATCCCCTCTGTCATCATCTAAAGGACTAGAAAAAAAATATTATAATGCCTCAGCTTTACACATCCTTACTGGCACAAGACGTACAGTATGTGGGAAAACACTAAACTTAGATTTACTGCTGTCATTACTATGATTATTAATCAATGTTTTGCAGTCATTTTCTGTGGTTTTACTTACCTAAATCCTAAACCTGAAAAATAATAAAAGAAAAACATCTATATGAAGAATCTTCATTAAAGCATCTTTATATAGGTATCAGTATGCAAAAATCCTTACCAATGCAAATTCTATCACGCTTCGTATATACGGTCACGCCGACAACGATTCCTATCATCATTACCAAAATGGAGACAAAGATGCCAACTATGGCCCCTCCATTACCTGCAGAGGCTGAGAATAAAGATTAAATGCTGTTAAAATGTACATAGCCTAAAACTTATTTTCTTAGAAAGGAAAGACATTTATGTGGGGGAAGTTGTGTGATACTTTTAGGGGAAAAGGAGAGGTATTACAGAGCAATGTCAGAAACATCTTGTCTGGTCACATTCATGCACAGGTGTCATAGCTTTAGTATTTGAAGTATCTCCGGATCTGAGCTCTGATGTATTATTTTAAGCATGCGTCTCATTCTTAAACAACTGAAATCATCCTACATCTGCATTAACCTCACAAATCCTGGCAAGAACATGTCTGGGTCATTTTTCTTATGGAAAATTAAGCCTGTTGTTAGGGCTATTAAGATATTTTCATGTAATTTCCCCCCAAATTCTACCATAATGCAAAGAAGGTAATGTTCAATTAATGCAATAATATTAGTGTTGTCAAATTGATTAATTTGCAATTAATCGCATTTAACATGGAAGTTTGTTGCCCATGTACATACACACATATATATATATATATATATATACACATATACATATATATATATATATACACATACAGTGGGGAGAACAAGAATTTTATACACTGCCGATTTTGCAGGTTTGCCCACTTACAAACCATGTAGAAGTCTGTAATTTTTATCATAGGTACTCTTCAACTGTGAGTGATGGAATCACAGAAAATCACATTGTATGATTTTTAAGTTATTAATTTGCATTTTATTGCATGACATACGTATTTGATACATCAGAAAAGCAGAACTTAATATTTGGTACAGAAACCTGTTACGTTTCCTTTAGTTCTTGACCAGGTTTGCACACACTGAAGCAGAGATTTTGGCCCACTCCTCCATACAGACCTTCTCCAGATCCTTCAGGTTTCGGGGCTGTCGCTGGGCAATACGGACTTTCAGCTCCCTCCAAAGATTTTCTATTGGGTTCAGCTCTGAAGACTGGCTAGGCCCCTCCAGGAACTTGAGATGCTTCTTACGGAGCCACTCCTTAGTTGCCCTGGCTGTGTGTTTCGGGTCGTTGTCATGCTGGAAGACCAAGCCATGACCCATCTTCAATGCTCTTACTGAGGGAAAGAGGTTGTTGGCCAAGATCTCGCGATACATGGCCCCGGTCATCCTCCCCTCAATACGGTGCAGTCGTCCTGACCCTTTGCAGAAAAGCATCCCCAAAGAATGATGTTTCCACCACCATGCTTCACGGTTGGGATGGTGTTCTTGGGGTTGACCTCATCCTTCTTCTTCCTCCAAACACGACGAGTGGAGTTTAGACCAAAAAGCTCTATTTTTGTCTCAGCAGACCACATAACCTTCTCCCATTCCTCCTCTGGATCATCCAGATGGTCATTGGCAAACTTCAGATGGGCCTGGACATGCGCTGGCTTGAGCAGGGGGACCTTGTGTGCGCTGCAGGATTTTAATCCATGACGGCGTAGTGTGTTACTAATGGTTTTCTTTGAGACTGTGGTCCCAGCTCTCTTCAGGTCATTGACCAGGTCCTGCCGTGAAGTTCTGGGCTGATCCCTCACCTTCCTAATTATCATTGATGCCCCACGAGGTGAGATCTTGCATGGTGCCCCAGACTGAGGGAGATTGACCGCCATCTTGAACTCCTTCCATTTTCTAATAATTGCGGCAACAGTTGTTGCCTTTTCACCAAGCTGCTTGCCTATTGTCCTGTAGCCCATCCCAGCCTTGTGCAGGTCAACAATTTTATCCCTGATGTCCTTACACAGCTCTCTGGTCTTGGCCATTGTGGAGAGGTTGGAGTCTGTTTGATTGAGTGTGTGGACAGGTGTCTTTTATATAGGTAACAAGTTCAAACAAGTGCAGTTAATACAGGTAATGAGTGGAGAACAGGAGGGCTTCTTAAAGAAAAACTAACAGGTCTGTGAGAGCCGGAATTCTTACTGGTTGGTAGGTGATCAAATACTTATGTCATGCAATAAAATGCAAATTAATTATTTAAAAATCATACAATGTGATTTTCTGGATTTTTAGATTCCGTCTCTCACAGTTCAAGTGTACCTATGATAAAAAATTACAGACCTCTACATGCCTTGTAAGTAGGAAAACCTGCAAAATCAGTAGTGTATCAAATAATGGTTCTCCCAACTGTATATATACACACACTGTTAAGGCATAATATTATGACTACTGACAGGTGAAGTGAATAACACTGATCGTCCCTTCATCATGGCACCTGTTAGTGGGTGGGATATATTAGGCAGCAAATTAACATTTTGTCCTCAAAGTCGATGTGTTAGAAGCGGGAAAAATGGGCAAGCGTAAGGATTTGAGCACGTTTGACAAGGGCCAAATTGTGAAGACTGGGTCAGAGAATCACCAAAACTGCAGCTCTTGTGGGGTGTTCCCAGTCTGCAGTGGTCAGTATCTATCAAAAGTGGTCCAAGGAAGGAACACTGGTGAACCGGCGACAGGGTCATGGGCGGCCAAGGCTCATTGATGCACGTGGGGAGCGAAGGCTGGTCCGTGTGGTCAGCAAGTTAATGCTGGTTCTGATAGAATGGTGTCAGAATACACAGTACATCGCAGTTTGTTGCATATGGGGCGTAAATGTATTATATATATATATATATATATATATTTATATATAAATTTGAGGGGAAATATGTTCTTTCCATGAAAATAGTGCTACAATGCAAAAATATGAATAGTATAAAAATAAGTTAAATTTCATTATCCTTTATCAATTTCTGTTGAAGTTGATTTCAAATGTGATCTGGACATGTTTTAACTAGGATAAAAGGATAGTTAAGGATACTAGGATAATTATTAATTAAATATATGAAATATATAAAAGTATGGCGAAACATTCAAGGTTGTAACTTACTCCTCACATTTAGAACCACTTCCAGCTCTCTTGCAGCAAGAGGGTTTTCACTGTAGCAGTAGTAGATCCCTTCATCGTCCTTTGTTACATTGATTATAGTGAGATGGTATGTGGGTTTATCATCAGACACAATGTATTTCAAGGTGTTGTTGATGACATCGTCCATTTTCTTCCAGACAGTCTTAGCTGGTGGGAGAGATTGGGTCTCAGTACAGATGAGGGTGATATTACTGCCCTCCAGAGCGAATACCAGGGGGTCTCCTTCAGGATACGGAATCGCTGGAAGACACATCAAAAATAATGGTTTCAATTCAGCTGCAGATGCAGTTGGAAGAAGAAAAAAAAGAGGATGATAAGCAAAAACACAAACTATAATATTCTGGGAATGTATAAAGATCAAGAAACATTTGTGGCACTAAATGGGATAGCACATACTGTTTTAAAGATTCTTTGGACATACATGCAGTCCATCACGCCATTGGTTATGTCGGCCCAGTCAAACAAAATTGCAATTTGACTTTTAGGTAAAAACCGGACTGCATATTAGAAAAAAAAAATCTCAGGGGAAATACACTAGGTTTTAATTTTGAGGTGGAACATTTTTAAATATTTTTTGAAATTGAAGTATTTAATGCTAAATAAGGCTGAAATTATTTGATAAAAAAACTTGATAGCCAATTATTTTACATATTAAAAACAGTAATATTGTGAAATGTTATTAAAAATTTAAAAAAAAATCTATTTTAATATATTATAAAATGTCATTTATTTTTTATTATACCTTTTTCAGGACTCTTTGATAAATAAAAGTTCATAAGAACAGCATTTATTTGAACATTTAGGACATACATTGAGAATGTATATCCTTAATGAATAAAAGTATTATTATTTTTTTTTTTTTTTAACTAAATATGACTGACAAAAAAATATTGGTTGAAAGCTGAAATATTGAAATATTGGTAGAAAGCTGAAAATGGTGCCTTTTAGTTTTTTAATTTGCATTTCCTTTTACGCACACAACCATTAAGATGTCCCAACATTTTAATGGTATTGTGCGTAAAAGGAAATGCAAATTAAAAAACTAAAAGGCACCATCTTCAATATTTCAGCTTTCAGCCAATATTTTTTTGCTTAGTCAAAGAATTTAACAATGATGGCAGCAGCACCAGCTAACTTGTACTCTGCTGACATTAAGGCCACTTTAAAGTCATTACATGGAGAAAGGTCAAATAAAACAGGGAAGGCTTTCATTAAAGGGTTAGTTCACCCAAAAAAATGTATTCTTTCATTAATTACTCACGCTCATGTCGTTCCAAACTCATAAGACTTTCATTCATCTTCAAAACACAAATGAAGATATTTTTGATTTGATTATTTCAATTTATGTCCCTCCATTAGCAATCTATGTAACTATCACTTTGACACTTTGAACAAAGTTCATAAAGAGATCATAAAACTAGTCCATATGAATTGAGCGGTTTAGTACACATTTTCTGAAGAGACTCAATCACTAATATGATGAACAGATTGAATTTAGGCTTTTATTCACAAATAAACATTCATAAATGCACACATCAGTGGTAAACGGAAGCTCAAGCATGTTCATTTGATGTGCGAGAACCAATGAGGTTCATTCTCGTGTTACACAACACGTTTGAGCTTCCTCAAGAACCAATGAGGTTCATTCTTGTGTTACACAGCCCATTGGAGCTTCCTCAAGAACCAATGAGATTCATTCTCGCGTTACACAGCCCGTTTGAGCTTCCTCAAGAACCAATGAGGTTCATTCTTGTGTTACACAACATGTTTGAGCTTCTGCAAGAACCAATGAGGTTAATTCTCGTGTTACGCAGCCCGTTTGAGCTTCCTCAAGAACCAATGAGGTTCATTCTTGTGTGTTACGCAGCATGTTTGAGCTTCTGCAAGAACCAATGAGGTTAATTCTCGTGTTACACAGCCCATTGGAGCTTCCTCAAGAACCAATGAGGTTCATTCTTGTGTTACACAGCATGTTTGAGCTTCTGCAAGAACCAATGAGGTTAATTCTCGTGTTACACAGCCCATTGGAGCTTCCTCAAGAACCAATGAGGTTCATTCTTGTGTTACACAGCCCATTGGAGCTTCCTCAAGAACCAATGAGGTTCATTCTTGTGTTACACAGCCCATTGGAGCTTCCTCAAGAACCAATGAGGTTCATTCTTGTGTTACACAGCCCATTGGAGCTTCCTCAAGAACCAATGAGGTTCATTCTTGTGTTACACAGCCCATTGGAGCTTCCTCAAGAACCAATGAGGTTCATTCTTGTGTTACACAGCATGTTTGAGCTTCCGCAAGAACCAATGAGGTCCATTCTTGTGATACACAGCATGTTTGAGCTTCTGCAAGAACCAATGAGGTCCATTCTTGTGTTACACAGCCCGTTTGAGCTTCCTCAAGAACCAATGAGGTCCATTCTTGTGTTACACAGCCCGTTTGAGCTTCCGCAAGAACCAATGAGGTTCATTCTTGTGTTACACAGCCCGTTTGAGCTTCCTCAAGAACCAATGAGGTTCATTCTTGTGTTACACAGCCCGTTTGAGCTTCCTCAAGAACCAATGAGGTCCATTCTTGTGTTACACAGCCCGTTTGAGCTTCCGCAAGAACCAATGAGGTTCATTCTTGTGTTACACAGCCCGTTTGAGCTTCCTCAAGAACCAATGAGGTCCATTCTTGTGTTACACAGCCCGTTTGAGCTTCCGCAAGAACCAATGAGGTTCATTCTTGTGATACACAGCATGTTTGAGCTTCCGCAAGAACCAATGAGGTCCATTCTTGTGTTACACAGCCCGTTTGAGCTTCCGCAAGAACCAATGAGGTTCATTCTTGTGTGTTACACAGCACGTTTGAGCTTCTGCAAGAACCAATGAGATTCATTCTCGCGTTACACAGCCCGTTTGAGCTTCCTCAAGAACCAATGAGGTTCATTCTTGTGTTATGCAGCACATTTGAGCTTCTGCTGCTAGTTGCGTAGCTGTCAATGGAGGTACAGAAAGCTTACATTTAAAATATTTTTTGGGTTTGGAACGACATGAGAGGGTGAGTAATCCCTTTAAGTATAGTAGGTAAATCTCATGAAAACATATCTGGTTCATATTTTTCATTTTAGAAATAGAAAAATGGTCTTACCAAGTTTAAAAGAGCAGGATTTCTCCACTCCAGTCACGTGATGCCCAGTACACTTCACTTCCTCTTTATCATGCAATATATACCTATTCACATTAATCTCCAAACTTTCTGTCTCCTGGTATGTGGAGTTAATCATGGGACCCTTGGCTATTACAGATTTTTCGAAGACCTCATCCCAGTGCAGAGTGGGGACAGGATAACCTCCATGCCAGGTGCATATGAACAAGACATCTGATGGCTCATTTGCCAGCTCCCAACTGCACTCCGGATGCCTCTCTGAAGCATCTGAAAAAGGCATTAGAGACAATTAAAGCCTATATATCACAAATCTAACAAAGAAAGTAAATCAGGAAATGACTCCTGAAAATATTCTGGCATGATTTTAACATTCTCAAGGTAAACTGAAAGAGGCAAATAGAGTTGCTGCAAAGAACCATTTATAAAAGTACTTTTCCAAAACATACAGTAAACTAGGATTTCCTGGCTCTTGTTCACAGTTGTCATGGAGAGTGTATTCTGGGATGTACAGGTGTACATCCCTTGATCTTGTGGCTGGATTTTGCTTATGGAGAACTCAAGGGCAGATTCGCTCCCAGACGCCTTGTCAGGATTATCCTGCGCCAAATTTTCAACTGTCCATGTCAGGTTTTGTGAGGGATAAGACTCACTGGAGCAATTAAAATACACATCTGAACTTTTAATGACAAATACTGTTCCATTCTTTAGAGGAGTTGCTGGTCTTATGTCCAGTGATATGCTAGTGGGACCATCTGAAATATAAATCAAAAGCACAAATGTTAATAAAAATGAATTTGACTCTCACAAACCACGTCTCATTTCAATCATCAGAAACTGTTCTTTAGGACTTCAGGATTAACAGAAGCTCTTAAAATATTACATAACAAATGAACCTAGTTTAACTTTCCACTTTTCCATTCAAAAGTTTGGGGCTGGTAGGATTTTTTTACGTTTTTGAAAGAAGTCTCATATGCGCACCAAGGCTATATTTATTTCATCAAAAATATTAGTAAAATATTATTACATTTAAAAAAATTGTTTAATATTTTAATGTATTGTAAAATGTAATTTATTCCTATGCTGCAAACGCTGAATTTTGAGCATCATTACTCATATACAGTCTTCAGTGTCACATGATCCTTCAGAAATCATTCTAATATGCTGATTTGCTGCTCAAGAGACATTTATTATTGTTAGTATCAAGGCTGAAAACAGATGTGCTGCTTAATATTTTTGCGGAAATGATTATGCTTTTTTTAGGATTAACATTTATTTTAAATAGATTTTTCCCAACACTATAAATGTCTTTATGGCTACTTTTGATCAATTTAATGCCTCCTTGCTGAATACAAGTATTCATCTCTTTACTAAACTGTTGAGAGGTAATGTATGGTTTATGTATTTCCTGTTGTTGCTGTACTCTTTAAAATGTTCAAAAGAACTAGACTGATTACTTGTGATTACAGTTAGTCGTTATGTTTGGTGGCTATCCTACACATCTCAGTCACATGATGGTGGTTTTCTTGGTTCATGCATAGCAGTTAAACCAGAAAAACCTGTTTGAAGTCGGACAGAAACTAGAGACATCTATTGCATATCAAAGCTTTGCATTGTCACATTAGTATGATTTTAGATATCTATAACACCATACCGGCAATTTGAAGCTGGATGTTTGAGTGAGTTTGCCATGAGCTGCCACCCTTTGTTTGGGATTCACATGTATACAGGCCATTATCAATAAACTGAAGGCCACTGATCCTCAGAGAACCATTGCTCAAAATGGAAAGATGCTTGGATGGATTCGAAGGGTTTTGGGTGGCAACAACAGCTCCATCTTTCTTCCAATGATAAAGAACTGAAGACGCATTAACTGGCTGGTCAAGACACTGTAGTGTAGTATTCATGCCTTTCTCTCCGATAACATACTGCCGCACCTGCTCCTCTGACACTACAGGAAGAATGACACATACAATGTGGTTTAGTGTGATCGCTTACAAATATGCAGCAAAAGTACTATGGTAATACCATGTTTTTGGTTTTTTTCTTTGTTTTTTTTATATGGTACAATTATAAACAATATATAAACACTTGATCTGAGGTACCATGTAAATATCATTAAGTGCCATGGTTTCACTTACAAAATATTACCAAAACGTAGTAGGGTACTACCCTACTAGTATCCTACTAACTATAATCCCCAAGAGTGCAATGTAAATAATAATAATATCTCAATGTCTATTTAAATAAAACCAGAATAAATGTACTTGCCAACTCACCTGTTTGATGTGAGAGAAGAAGCAGATATAGAACTATTGCAGATATTGTCATTGTAGGATTGTCAGGATGCCCCATCAGATTATGGGATAAAATATCTTCCTTTGCAAATTCGAATGAGTTTCCTTTTGTTTCGCGCAAAACGCATCAAAACCTTCTGTATGAATTACATAAATAACCAAAAATATTATTAGGATAAAATCGTGTCCGTTCTAAATTCGCTTTAGGGGTTTGAATCCGGTGTATTATGTTTTACGTTTGATTCATGCCTATGTTCAACCTGTCCGGCTGTTTACTTGCGGTTCTTTCCCGGAAACTTTGAAATCGCTGTTTGACCACACCCTTTACCTGCGCTCTTAAAGAGACACACACACATTTCACATGCAAGGTTCCCCAAATAGTCGAGTCTTGCAGGTTGATCAGGTTCACAATGTTAGACCATGTTATCCAGAAGCTCCTCTTTACTCTACATTGTGCCTATTATACCTCAACGTATCACTCATATCCAACTACCAAATATGGTAAATGTAATGATATGCTTTTGTGAAGTTAATGTTGTCGATAAAATTAACCTGAAGGGTTTTAAAGGGATAGTTCACCCAAATATGAAAATTCTGTCATCATTTACCCACCCTCAAGTTGTTCCAAACCTGTATGAATTAATTTAATGTAGGCCTAGTATGGTATTTTTGTTACTGTTTTCATTTGCGTTTAAATTCTTGAATATTTTTTTCTTAAATAAATGAAGTAGCTTTATGCTTTGCAATATTATATGTGCAAAATGTAATTTTCGCCATACATTTAAACATACAGTATAAACAGAGAGAGAGAGAGTGTGTGTGTGTGTGTGTGTGTGTGTGTGTGTGTGTGTGTGTGTGTGTGTGTGTGTGTGTGTGTGTGTGTGTGTGTGTGTTGTGGGGACACAAAATGTCCCCACAAAGATGGCAATATCCCATATCCTTGTCCTTTTGGGGACATTTTTGGTATTTGGTATTTTTGGTATATATATATATATATATATATATATATATATATTGGTTCTCTATCTAATGTTCATACATATTAATGTTTAAGTATTACTTTAAAAACCTATTACATATTTGTCCATACATGTATTACTTATCATTTTAGTATTAACTGATTTGTGCAAAATATGTCTAGTTCCAATGTTGCAACTTTCACCTCCGATAGAGGGCGCCAAAGCTTTACATTTCTGACGTCTCTACATGTGTGCGACACTATTTTGGTTCCCCCGCGTTTGGTGCCGGTGAAAATCCGTCCTACCCATTTTCAATATGTCAGGCTGTAAGAAGCCACGAGCTGTAGCAAATCCTCTGGAGTCGACCATTACAACACCGAGTGAAAGAATACTGAAAGAATGTCACACTTTATATATCGACAACGAGAACGGTAAATAACACATTCGTATGTACGTTAAACACATGTTGCTGTTGTGTCTTTGATGTGATCTAGCATTATGAAACACTGTAAGGTGCAAATCAGCTTGAAAGTTCAACGTCCGACATAGGTAATGCTGTTAGTTATATTTATACTGTGTCACTCATTCAGAAGGTGTGTTATTGGATATGTCTAAAAACAAAGTCAACTACCAACCTAGACAGTTTAGGACTTCACATGATAAATGGCTGCATGAATATGTAGGCGCAAAGCTCACAGGGTTTTGAGACAGTCATGTTGGCCAGTTGTCTCTGCATGTCACAGTGTATATACAGTAATAGTATATACACAAATTGGTGATTATAATAGATCCTCAAGTTCATCTAAACTGAAAAGGTCTTTTACAGTATTTACAGTATACAGGTGCATGTTTGTATGCACATCTCTAAACACACCCACATGTAGGTAGATAGATAGAAAGATAGATAGATACAGAAGATAGATAGATAGATAAATACAGTTGATAGATAGATACAGACGATAGATAGATAAATACAGTAGATAGATAGATAGATAGATAGATAGATAGATAGATAGATAGATAGATAGATAGATAGCATCTTAAAATTGTTGTTGAGAAGCAATCATGTTTTGATAACAAAGCCCTTTTATCTATTTGACAGGATTGGTGAAAATGGCAGAGAGTTTGGGAGTGAGGCTGTTACCTCCTCGGAAAAAAATTATAGTTATGATCATGGGAAACCATTCTGCCGGAAAAAGCTCCTTCATTAACTGGTAATCACATCAAAAACACCTTATGTCCCAAAATGATCTGGAAATCTAAAGATTTTATATATATATATATATATATATATATATATATATATATATATATATATATATATATATATATATACATACATACATACATACAAATAATATATATATATACAAAAATGGGGACAAGAAAATTCTCAATGATAATAATAAAAAAATAATGTATTAATTTTCTTGTCCCCATTTTTTTTGTTATATCCCAACATTAAGACAGTGGTTCTCTACCTTTTTGACTCCACTGTCCACATAAATATAAAAAAGGATTATGAATAAGGATAAGGATTTAAAAAAATAATAATTTTTTTTACCTGATATATTTCTACCTGATAAAATATTTTAGAGCTTGGCATAGAAACTAGAAAAATGTACATTCATTATATTGATTATTATTATATAGATTGTGTTACTTTACATGACATATCCAGGTCTAGAAATAACACTTTTCAAATGAATTTAAATTTAAATTTTAAGTTAGAGGCCACTTTGCTGAGAACCACTGCATTAGACCATATATTTCTTTAAAAATATAAAAAAAAAATGCCAAAAGAGGATAAATAATATATATGTAAAAGGGGATAAAAATCTTTCAGGTATGTGGAGGAGCACATACAGAAGACAGGTGTGGCCATAGAGACTCAAGGCTTCACATTTATAACCAGTGGAAGAAAACGAGAGTCACTAACAGTAAGTACATTTACTTGCACACCACACTGTTTACGCTCTTAACCCCCGTATACGTAGCAAGGAAAATGTTGTTTGCGTTTGATTATTAGCGCACATATTTATCTGTTTAGTAAAGTATAGTAGTCATGTGACTTATTTATTCTGCTGGCGCTCATATTTAAGACCAGCAGTGGGGCAGAGTAATGGCAGTGAATATAAAACACATGAACAGAGATGCCAAGAAAAAAGCTGATCAATTTTACAGAATTCAAGTTAGCACAGACTATTTTTTAAATTTTATTTCTTATTTAATATTAGCTTTTATTTTTATATTTTTGTGTTCATTTTAGTTCTGTTTTTAGTCATTTCATCATGTGCTTTTTGTTATATTGTCATTCTTTTTTTATATTGATATTTAGGTTTAATTTATTTTTTATTTCAGTTTTAGTTATTATTTATTTATTTCAGTTTATTGCCAAGGCAGCATTTATTATTTTAATTTAGTTGAAGTTTCTCAACTAATATTTTATTTTATTTCAGCTTTATTTTAATTAACAATTTTTTTTTATTATTATTCGTTTTAATTAGTTTTAGTTAAAGATAATAACCCTGTCATAGACCTGACCAAATGTAACATTCACAGACATTTATATGTACTTACTAAACAATCCATCTCCATATACCAGCGGAGGAGCGCAGATAATGCATGTATTACAGAGGATATACATATTAACTGTACATCTTCTTGTGTGTTTTTGTATTCACTGCCATTACTTTGCCCTCTTGATGGTAATAAATATGGCGGATGGGGAAAGTCACGTGACTGAAACAGATGAGTAGTGAAAGTGCATTTAGTTAGTGGTGGCTGCGTCCGAAATCTTAAAAATGCTGCCTTCTGAGGCAAGATAAGAAGGCTTCAAGGCACGTCCAAATCCAATGTTCACTTCCTGTCTCCTGAGATATCGTCATCTCATCGATTTGTGAAGACAGCATAGATGTACCTGTCGCTGTCTTTGATATCCCACAATCCTGTGCGTTCCATTCAATGACAGTTAAGGATGGTGTCTGAAAGTTGCGGTAGCTGGTCAGTTTGTGTGTAAATGTAAATTTTTCACTAATATTTTAAACTTTTGATGTCAATCTTAATGAGAAATTACTATAGTACTAATTCAATAATTGCTTATCGTTATCACCAAAGCTCGCTTTATTTAGCTTTAGATCATTAAACCGTTACGCTGCCTCAGAAGTCTGAGAAATCAGTTTTGTAAGATACCTTCATGCGCAAACGCTGCCTGCAAAGTCATTGCCTGACAGGGCAGCGAGGCTACAAGTCAGATGCCCACGTTTTCAGGCGCAGCCGATAAGGCGATTAATAATGACTCATGGGTCAAATGTCGACACTGTTGTCATAAAGACCAGCTGCCAAAACCAAGCTGCAAAGAGATCAATCAAACGAAAACACATTAGCTGAACCTGTTTGAATGAATTTTTCAAAGCAGCCCTTTAAAAAAAAACACGTGCTTTAGTGCTTATAGAGACATTATTCTTAAAGAAATGTTTGTTTGCTTTCAGCCACCGATAATAGTGTCATAGGCTCAGATTCATTTGATACATTTTGACATGTTTAAATCCATTCCACAGAAATCAGAGCAAAAAATCCTGCCCAATCCTGTTTCTCTATTATTTCCTGTTCTCACTCTACTTTCCTCTCTAATGGCACAAATCCAAAAAACGTCCTTGTGAGTAGATACAGACTCCATCTAA
Source organism: Gobio gobio (assembly GCF_949357685.1). NCBI lineage: Eukaryota > Metazoa > Chordata > Actinopteri > Cypriniformes > Gobionidae > Gobio > Gobio gobio. Next base: position 57,573,048 of record NC_137100.1, on the reverse strand, counting down.
TTTTTTTCTGCTGTTTGAGAAGGAATTTCTCCAGAATTAATTGAAATATGGTAAAAAGTGCCAAACAGAACTGAGAGTACTTCACTTTTTAATTATTATCAAAACAGCTAAAATATGAGCCCGGCATAGGAGTGAGTTGAAAATCTGTGAAACTTTCTCCGGAATTCTGCCGGTGTAAATTCCATATGAGCTTACTAATAACTGACATTCTTCTGTTGTGTGATGGCGTCTGTGAATGCTTCGTTTGAGTGCAATGATATCTGCAGTTCAGTTCACTTTACTAACTTAATTAAGTTTACTTAATACTTTATTCAGTTGTTCTAAACCTGTATGATTTTCTTTTCTTTCCAAAAGAAGATATTTTGAAGAATGTGGGTAACCAAACAGTTGATGGTCCCCATTGACTGGTTTCATTCGTTTTAACCTATGGTTTTAACATGCGCTTTTCCGAGCGTGCGCAAACACCTGTCAAACTCGTGATTACTGGACTAAGTAACTTAGTCGTCTTACTGCGCTAATACTGTCACATACACACAAGGTTAACATAAACACAGTCGGTTATGTCTAAAGTGAAAGTAAAATCAGCGTGTGTCTGTATATTAGATGCACAGGTCTTAAATTGACAGCAGCGCAGCCTATAGTGAACACGCTCTCCTTAAAGGGACAGTTACCCTCTAAAATGATGTCATTATTTACTCACTCTAATATTGTTCCAAACCTGTATTCATTTCTAGATGACAGAATTTTCATCTTTGAGTGAACTTTCCCTTTAATGTTAATACAACAACAAAAGACAAAGAGAAAATCACTCACTGCTCTTGACTGAAAAACTTTAATACTGTAGCTTTAATAAGAATCAGTGTATATTTTATAGTGAAGTCTATGTAGTGTTTTATTTTTACATTTATTCATTCAATTTCATACTTAAATGCTGCTGTACAGCTCTGAGCTGCCAGTAAATCCTTATATATATTTATTTTATATTATACAATACACTAAGAATGTGTACAAGGGTTTTTTTAAAGTAAAGTTTTAAGTTTAAGGTTTTTCAATTCTTTTAAGTAAAATAAAGAAATAATAAAATAGTATTTTTTTCTCCTTAACCTCTTGCTGTTCCTGTCGCTTAAGCATAGAATAGCAAAAAACTGATGTGGCAAGCCATCAGAACCGAACCGAACCAAAAACCGAGGTATGTATTGAACCGTGGACTAACTGTATTGTTGCATCCCTAGTTCATACTATGGAAGTCAATGGGGATCAGCAACTGTTTGGTTATCCACATTCTTCAAAATATCTTCTTTTGGAAAGAAAAGAAAATCATACAGGTTTAGAACAACTTAAAGGTTTTTTAACATTAATATGAGTTCCCCTAGCCTGTATATGGTCCCCAAGTGGCTAGAAATTTCGATAGGTGTAAACCGAGATCTGGGTGTCCTGCTCTGCCTTTGAGAAAATGAGAGCTCAGACGAGCCGATCTGGAATCTTCCCTTTATGCCGTCATATAGGGAAAGGTTACCTCCCCTTCCTCTGCTTTGCCCGCCCAGAGAATTTGGAGAAAATGGATTCAGTTTATTTTAGTCGCAATGTCAGCACAGGCTTTACAAACAGACTTTACGATATGGAATCGACAGCACCGCCACAAACAGTGAGCAACAGTGTTCATTAATGCCTGATCTGTGATCAGTGATTTCTGATGTGTAGCTAATTATTCAAGTTCACACAGACTTTCTTTCTAAATCGTTTAATACTGTTTATGCATCAGTGAATCAAGCCAGTGACTAAACGATCAACTTCACATTCATTGTTTCTCTTAGTAGCATGAAACAAATCTGGTATTTAAATGATTAAACTACAGAGATCGATCAAAGAACACTCTCTTTATTATGTTCGGAGCTGTGAATCACACGTCGCGAGTGTATCTGCACACTTGCCCAAACTCCCGTTATAATGAATGTTATGCTGCACAACGAAGCTCTTACTGTATTCATATCGATGTCATGTTTGCTGTCAGTTGCAAAAAGTATTTTCTGAGAGAAATAGTGTTGCAATGACGAGATCACTGCATTCACACGATAAACAGACTGTCTGTGTACTCAATGCTCGTCACTGCAGCCTTTCATGTGATGGGAAAAAATATAAAAATAATGCTATAATCAACACTTTCACGATTCGTTCATCTCGACAGCTGTACTGGTAAAAAAAAAATTGTAAAAGTATTCGAGAGGGGTCCCACATGTTACAAAGTTCGTAGAATAAGTTGGAAGAAGACCGGGTCGGCGTGACTGGGACTCGTGTTTATTCAGAACTCTCAGATACAACCAAATAAACTCGCGCTCACAGCGCTCTCAACAACTCGGTACAATATAGGGCTGCAACGACGCGTCGACGTCGTCGATGACGTCGACTACGAAAATACGTCGACGTGCGTGAAATGCGTCGACGCGTCGGCGGCACATTATTTACGTTCTAGAATGGAACAGAAGATCTAGAATAATGGCAGCTTCTGCTCCCGGGCATAGTGAAAATTATCATTTATCATATAAAGCCAGACCGCGACATTCAAAAATGTGGGAGTACTTTAAACAGAAGCCGAGTAAAACTGTGCTTTGTTCGCTCTGTAACGCCGGTTTCACACTGCGCGCGCAGGCAGAGCAGAAGCTGTGCGCGTGGAGAGCGGGAGCTTTCACACTGCCAATCAGTGTTGCCAAGTCCGCTTTTTTCCGCGGAATTGGGCTACTTCTACACTGTTGCCGCGGGCTGTGTCTCATGTCCGCGGGTTGAAGCAAAAAAACACACATATTTAACCACCCGAACGCGATGTTTACCAGAGAACCTCCCCGAAACGCGATTGGGCTTGTTTTGAGTAACGAATGGGTGGGTTTTGTTGTGTAAACCTGGCAACCCTGCCAGTGTTCTCTCGCGCAGCTGAACGCGCCACGCGTGTATTGCAACAGACGGTCACATTTTCCGGGGTTCTTCTCCGACCCCAGTACGTCTCGTGCTTTTATTTATTATGGGCTGCATATATCTCCTGTTAATGCGACCTGGTTCCCCTCTGTCCCAAACACATATGCATAAAACATGCTGTATATAGGTAGTTTACATGATTAAAGAAACATTAAAGTTAAGATATGCCTCTAGCTTTAATCATTTAAATGTGTCTTTGAAGTTTGGGCAAAAACTTCTGGCAGCTTTAGTCGTTGTTTATGCACATGTATCTTCAAAATAGACGACTAGTTATACTATATTAAAACTATGCTGAAAGCTCCTGTATGTGAACCTTTTGCAGATAAATACAAGTGCATTTTCGTTTACAATTGACACAAATCAATAAGTAAATCATACTCAACTACTAGCCTATAGTAAACAACTTTTCCTAATTAGGCCTACTCTGTATACATTTTATTATGAATAGTATCATTATATATTATGTTTAAAAAGCTTCTTGTGTTCATATATTTCATTATAAAATGGCATACTATGTACACTACCTTTCCTGAAATACAATTAATATTGTCATCATTCATTGATTTCATGTTAAAATAATATACAAATTCACTACCCTCTTTGAAATACAATAATCAGTAAAAAAGAATCATAAGATTAATCTGGGAAAATAATCGTTAGATTAGTCGACTAATCGAAAAAATAATCGTTAGATTAGTCGACAGAAAAAATAATCGTTAGTTGCAGCTCTACTACAATATAACTTTCTCAGCTATCTTCCTCCAGCTCTCCGTCTCTGGTCCACGGGTGCCCAGTCCCTCTCTCTCTGGCAATGCTTGCAGACCTCGCTAAACCACGCCCCCTACGCCACATAATCTAATACTCATTTCAAATGCAAAGATTTCAGCCAATCACAACAGTGGGCGTTTTCAGTCTCACAGCAGACACACCCCTTCAAACAAAGCATTCAAGCCAGAGGGCTAATATCAGGATAGAAAAATGCCTTTTATTTCTAAATTAAGACATTTTGTGATGTAAAAATCATACTACCAATATAAATACACCTCAGGAAACATTAAAAAATGATTTTAAAAATCCATGATTTTCCACGCTATGGGACCTTTAAGTGAGAGTAAATGGTGAGAGAATTTTCATTTTTGGTGAACTATACCTTTAATTTTATAGCTTTAGTTTATACTCTTTCTGTATGTCAATAATGGTCTCATTTGTGTCTATTTATTTGACTTTGGGAACTGTAGGATAAACATCTAAGATACTTAAAATATAACTTAGTTCTCCATTAAAGGGATAGTTCACCCAAAGATGAAAATTAATTACCCTCATGAATAAAGATATTTTTGATGAAATCTGAGAGCTTTCTGTCCCTCCATTGACAGCTAAAGAGTGCATAAAGAGATCGTAAAACTAATCCATATGAATTGAGTGGTTTAGTCCAAATTTTCTGAAGAGACTCGATTGCTTTATATGATGAACAGATTGAATTTAGGCTTTTATTCCCATATAAACACTGATTAGCGGACATAAACTGAAGCTCAAACGTGATGCGTAACATGAGAATGAACCTCATTGGTTCTTACGGAAGCTCAAACGTGCTTGTGCTGCTTAACATGAGAATGAACCTCATTGGTTCTCGCGGAAGCTCAAACGTGCTGCGTAACTCATGAGAATGAACCTCATTGGTTCTCGCGAAAGCTCAAACGTGCTGCGTAACTCATGAGAATGAACCTCATTGGTTCTTGAGGAAGCTCAAACGTGCTGCGTAACTCATGAGAATGAACCTCATTGGTTCTTGAGGAAGCTCAAACGTGCTGCGTAACTCATGAGAATGAACCTCATTGGTTCTTGAGGAAGCTCAAACGTGCTGCGTAACTCATGAGAATGAACCTCATTGGTTCTTGAGGAAGTTCAAACGTGCTGCGTAACACATGAGAATGAACCTCATTGGTTCTTGAGGAAGCTCAAATGTGATGCGTAACACGAGAATGAACCTCATTGGTTCTTACACGTCAAGCGAACATGCTTGAGCTTCCATTTGCCACAATTGATTTGTCAGTTGATGAAACTTTAAATGTGTATAAAAACATAAATTCAATCTGTTCATCATATAAAGCAATCGAGTCTATTCAGAAAATTTGGACTAAGCCGCTCCATTTTAGGATCTATTTATGAACTTTTTGAAGCTTCAAACTGGTAGTTGCGTAGCTATCAATGGAGGCACAGAAATCGCTCCGATTTCATCAAAAAGATCTTCATTTGTGTTCTGAAGATGAACGAAAGTCTTACGGGTTTGGAACGACATGAGGGTGAGACATTTCCATTTTTGGATGAACTATCCCTTTAAATCTCCTGAGCCATAAAAGAGCAACCCATGCGCAATGCAATGTTCTTCTGATGGATTCAGATTATGAATCCTGTATTAAAAAGGAAATGCTTAGGCAAGAGCCAGAGGGAAAACTACATCCGTACATGTGGTGAAAGAGTACACAATATCACAGCTTAGTAAATCGCTCCTTCTGGAAGCAGAAGGGTTCTCTTAAAGACACAGCGTCTTTTTTCCCTAGCATATATGGCTCTCCCTCTCTCTCTTTCATTCTCTGTCTCTGTGAAGAAGACTTCAACGGAGTAATGTAATTGCGGTGAAGGAGTGATATGAAAGGATTATCAGCTCTTTACAGGAAGAGCCTACCAGGAGAACAGGAAGAGAGCTGCAGTGTCCGAGAGTATCACACCATCACCCAGCCTGCAGAGAGAAAGAGAGAGAGGGAAAGGGAGAGCAGGGAGCCTCCCTACAGTGGGCCTGGCTTCTGACTTCACACCACATACTCCTCTTTAAATGTGCCTTATCTTTCCTTTCTCAACATGTTTGCTTCTTTTCCTTACAGGGAAATGCAACGTTACACCTCTACCCACATTTCAGACCTCTACTGGAGTTCAAAGGTAGGAAATTATAATCTCAGATTGATATTTAACTTGAACTCTTCTGTCAAAAGCTGTATGTGCAGTATATATTAAACAGGTTTAGGTTTAATCAGTATTATAGAGATGTTATGATTCATAAGAAACATATCTCCATCATTTACCAATGTCTCAAATCCAAAGTTATCTCTTGATTTCGATATTTCAGCACCTTTAAATGTGACTTTTAGGGATGTGTGTAGCTCCGTATGTTGCTATGTTTATCATTTTGATTTTCGTAGTCTTTCGTAGTAAATACTCATATTTACCAAACAAATATGAATATTTCTTCTGTTGCATGCATATTGAATGTGAGTAAATGACAACATAGGTGTTGTTGGCTATTGTGCATGGTAGCACAATAAAAAAAGAGAATTTTATGAACTCCTCAAATATGTGCAGTTTGTTGTACCTCTTAAGCTATTTTCCTCATTTATTGCTTAGAGGCTGAGAAAAATGTGTAGTCGAGGCAGGCGAGTCTACAGCTATGACTAACACCGCACACTGAGTCATGAGAGCGAATGCAGGGTCCGCCTGAGATCGCGAAACATAGCAACACATCTCATTCACATGCTCCTGGATAAACTCCCTCCGGCTCTGCTGACTTAACGCTTTTCACTGTGTATTTATGTAAGAGTCCAGCTGATGTCACAGATTGGCTGCATCTTACGTTGGGGAGTGATGGGGCTTCGTTGGTGTAGGTGAGTGATCTTTGGGTGTGTCAGAGGGCATCATCGCCACACACTGACCGTGCAGTTTTCCTTCAGTGGGCAGTGTGGGCTCACCTGGTGCAGAGAACCAGAATGAGTCATTCACATTGACAACAGTGCAGCATTGGTGGGTTACAGAGGGAGAAATGTCTTCCCACGATCGACTGTACAAATATGAAATGAAAGCAGAGTATTGTATAGCCATCACATACTGTATCACGAGCCTGACATAATTATGAGATGCGCTCTTAAAGCAGTCTACTTGAACAGTAAAACACGCATGCATCCTTCTTTTTATTGCACTTTATTTTAAGTAAAATAAACAATTTTCTGGTTATTTTTGTCTATTGAATCTCATCCTACTTTGTTTGAAGTTTTTAGCTAAGTTTATGAGAACGAACATTTTTATTTATGTAAAAATTTAGGTTTTTATGTGCTTGAAAACCTCTATATGGTGTCGCATTGGAGATTTCGCTTGGCTTCAAGCGTTTAAAACGCCTGTGTTGGTTGTTCGGATGTGGGTGTGTGTAGGAAAGAATAATGAGATTTGCGATTGGTGCATTGTTTGGGTGTGGTTTTGGCCGGTTTGTCTTATCTCAATAAGTTTGAGCCCATCATTATGACTCGGGTCTCTCCGCAGTGGTGCTGCTTTGCAGTTTGGAGATGACGGGGCACTTTCTTGACCTTTGACTTTTCCCCAGTGGACTAGATCCCTCAGTATCTCCTTCCACCTTTCAGCAGCAATGCCAGCAATGCGAGATGCATCTCTCCAGTTACCCTTTCTCGTTTAAAAAGATTCAAAGTGAGTCTAAGTGATTACTGAGCCTATCAAATGCACATGACTAATAGGATTTTAATCTGTGGAATGAAAGTTTGAGCTCAGCAAAATTAGATTATTTTTTTTTTTTTCAAGAAATGATTGGTTTTATTTAGCAAAGATGCATTAAATTGCTCAAAAGTGACAGTATGGACAGAATCCTGGAAAAGAAAAGTGTATAATGGTTTTGACAAAAATATTAAGCAGCACAACTGTTTTCAACATTGATAATAATAACAATGTTTCTTGAGCAGCAAATCATGTGACACTGAGGACTGGAGTAATGATGCTGAAAATGCACAGGAATAAATTGCATTTTAAAATATATAAAAGATTAATATATTATATAATATTAATATATTATATCTAATATATACATATTGATATTAACATACATACTGTGTGTGTATATATATATATATATATATATATATATAATTTAAAAATCTAAAGTGTAATAATATTTCTATTTTTACTGATTTTTTTAAACAAATACATGTAGCCTTGGTGAGCATTTCATTATGAATTCAATTATTTACTATTAAGTTCTCATTAAAAGTCAAATGAGTTTATTCTCTTTGTGTATGCTTGTAATGGTCTCATTTGTGTCTATTTATATTTCTCTTTAGACTGAAAATTCAACTTAGCAATTACTGGAATTAATTATACTATAAAATACTTTTAAAATAACTTTTCTATTTATTTATTTTAAATTGTAATAATAATTCACAATTTTACTGTATTTACTGTTACTGTAATTTTTTTAATGAATGCCGCTTTGGTTAGCAGAAGAGACTTCTTTTAAAAACATTTGAACAAATCTTACCGACCTCAAACTTTTGAATGGTAGTGTATATGGTGGGGAAAGAGTCCACATCCATTTTATATCTCTGCATCATTACTGTCCGTCAACATTTCTGTGTTCTAGGAAGTTTAGAAGAAACATTAAGTCTCTGTGATCTACCGTTAAGCAATAATGTTTTACCAGAGAATTCCTCTAGATCTTATTACAGCAGATTGATTTTAAACGTGTGCAGTAAGACAGAGAGAGCAGTTGAGAGACAGAGAGAGATGGACAGGCTGATTTGAGGGTGTGTTTGTGCAACTTTAGTGAATGTAGATGAGACGGAACAAATCGGGTTTGTGGGAGATCTTGCACACCTGCAGCCACTATAAAGAGCTTCAGTGTAAACCGCAGATGTGTTGTCAAGGTAGCAGATTCAAGGATATTAGGTGCGATGCTTTCACACCTAATATCTAAAACAATGTCTATTAAACAATCTAACCTACTGTATGCTTTTCACCTGCCGAATGACACTAAAAAACACTCCAAAAACCTCCAAGAACGTGTTAAAGTCATTCAGATCATGTAAGCAACCATAAAGTCAGTGAAGCACCAGTTGCAATCTTTAGAAAATGTGAAAATGTTGTTTCATCTTATATTTATGTTTTTAAAACTCTTAGCGGATCAGTATTGGCCGGCTGGCGTTACTTCACAGTCGTTCTTCACTGGCTAGCTTTATGTGGCTCTACCTTAAAGCTGCCAGTTGAAGAGCTGTTGTGGGTAATCATTACAACAGACCACCAGAGGGCCCGAAAGGTCAGGAAAGTGGGATGAATCAGATTCGAAGAGCAAAGAGTCAATCAGAATTGATCACCATGTTTTATTTATCAAATGGATTTTCCCCCCTAGAATTTAGTTTTGAATCCACATGATGAATCTGTACATGTTTCTAATGCCAGCGCAGTTTTATAAATGCCTGCAGTTGTATATTGTAGGTGTCACGGATTACCTGAGTGCTGAGATTTCCACCTCCAAACAGAAGAAATTCAGCCTGGTGACGTTTGTGGACACTCCAGGGTTGGTTGATGGAGACATGGTGTACCCCTTTGATGTCAACAATGCCATCACCTCTTTTGGTAAGGCTGTGTTTCATCATTGTGGACCGTTTTATCTTCTATAGGCTACTTCTCTGAGATTTTATGCATTACATTATTTGTATTTTGTATAAATCTTCTGAGACTGATTTTAAAAGGAGCGATTTACTCTTTTAATGAGCCAAGCTATTTTTTATGTTTAGGGGGACTTCTTTTAATATTTTTTTGGCTTTTAGTCAATGCACTGTTGAGTTGATATTATTAACTAAAACTATTAAAAAATAATTTGTGTTAATTGAAATAATGCTGAATTAAAATTAGATGTAAAAACTTAAAATGTTTAAATGCAAATTCAAACTGAAATAAATTAAGTTGAAGTAATACAAATATTCAAACTAAAAATTAGATTAAGTTAATATAACCTAATAATAGGATAGAAATTATTATAGTCTAAATTAACTGTAGTGTTTGACATTTGACGATTGACCAATCAGAATCAAGTATACAAGAGTGTCGTCAAGATGATTTAACATAGTCAGGAGCATTTAACGTGCATAGTCTTTCTCATACAAGACAATATTGATGTAGCAAATTGCATTGTAGCAATTATATTATAGCCAGTAGCAGATCCTGGTTCACGGCTTGTGACTTAAATGAAAGACTATTGGCTTTTTTAAAAAAGAACAAGCCCTTCGATATGTCCCGAACCAACATCCTTTTTCAGAAGGAAATGTCAACATAAGAAGGAAAATTTGTCAAACCTTTTTAAGATTGATTATCTTTTTAAGCTGATGAGACAAAATGTCAATGCCATTTTGTTTCCTCATGCATTTGAGTGTTGTTTTATGTCCTAAATTAAATCGCACAACTGTTATTTCGTTAAAAAAGGATTTGACATCTGTGTGTGTATTCAGGTGAGCAGGCAGACCTCGTCTTCGTGTTTTTTGACCCGATGGGACAGGCGTTGTGCAAGCGTACATTGAACATCGTTGAGAAGCTGAGTGAGAAGTGTGGAGACAAACTGCGCTTTTACCTGAGCAAAGCTGACGAGGCTGGACGAGAAACGGACAGACAGGTGTGTGTGTGTGTGTGTGTGTGTGTGTGTGTGTGTGTGTGTGTGTGTGTGTGTGTGTGTGTGTGTGTGTGCGTGCATGCGTGGACATGTGTGAGTGTATGTGTCTATTACAGAAAGATGTATTAAAGGAACACGCCGACTTTTTGGGACTTTAGCTTATTCATCGTATCCCACAGAGTTAGATAAGTCCATACATACCATTCTCATCTCCGTGCATCTCATAACTCTGTCTGACGCACCCACCGCTAGCCAAGCTTAGCACAAAGACTGGAGGTAAATGGCTCCAGCTAGCCTACTGCTCAATAAGTGACAAAATAACGCCAACATTTTCCTATTTACATGTTGTGATGTGTACAGTTACATCATGTACTTAGACCGACAGAAAATTAAAAGTTGCTATTTTCTAGGCCAATATGGCTCGGAACTATACTCTCATTCCTGCATAATAATCAATAACCTGCATAAAGGAACTTTGTGGGGAGTTTAATTCTAGGGGAGTTGGAAAATGAGCCTATTTTCAAAAAAAGTGGAGTGTTCCATTAATCATTTGGCGAAGTAATATGGACACGTAATGCGGTCAAGACTTGCCTGGAGCTACTTTAGCCGTGCGTTTCCCTGAAATTAATTGCACACCTTAGAATGTTCATCAACCAATCAGATTCAAGCATTCAACAGCCCCGTAGTATAATAAAAAATGTAATCTTCTGCGAGTTTCTATTCAGCATTAGCTCATCTTAAGGTCAAATGTCTACGTCAGTCTTATACTGTACATGGTGTTCTTTTTATTCCCACAGCGAGTGATGATGCAGATTGTCCAAGAGCTGTGCAGGAGACCTGGACTCAACAAATGTGGCTTCGAAATGCCCACGATATACATCCCCAACCCTCAAAAAGTAAGAAATGATGGTAACAGACTGGCTTGTTGGTTAAATGTCTATGGTTTCCCTCCTAGGACTGGAATCAGACATGAGTAATGGAAGCCTGCTCATGCTGCACTGCTCTGTCAGAGGAAATGGATTTATGTCTCTCTGCAGCATTTACATTAATGAGTTCTGTCAGTCAGCAGAGAATGAGACACTTTTCTTAAAGGCCCGACTTAAAGCTACAAAGAAAAAATGTGCTGATTCTATTAAGATTCCTTACTAAGAGATCTAGCTAAAATTTCAGGTAGAAATGTATATTTATATTCAGCAAGAATGCATTAAATTGACAGTAAAGACATTTATGTTACAAAAGATTTCAATATTAAATATATTCAGTTCTTTTGAACTTTCATGAAAAAGAATTAGCAGTTTTCTACAAAACATATTAAGCAGCACAACTGTTTTCAACCTTGATAATAATAATAAATGTTTCTTGAGCAGCAAATCATCATTATAATAGAATGATTTCTGATTGATCATGTGACACTGAAGACTGGAGTAATGCTGAAAATTCACCTTTTTAAAATAGAAAACAGTAATATTTCACAGCATTACTGTTATCACTGTAATTTTGATTGGATAAATGCAGCCTTGGTGAGCAGAAGAGACATTAAAAAAAAATTCCCCAAATGACCCCCAACATTACTAAGATATATAAAAATGACAAAATTGATGGAATTACTGAAATGACAAAATAACTGATATTGAGCTGTTCATATCCTCAAAATGTCAATACTCATAACGAAAAATTCATCCATATGCAGCTTTGTTGGTCATCACTCCATTAATTCAGCTCTTGCAAAATGTTGATTGTTACGTTGCTTGGCAACTGTAAACAGCCTGTAGTTATGCTAAAGAGCTATATTTCTATATCAATAGTTTGTTTTGGATTTTTATAACGCCTCTCAGCTCAGATGTGGTGATATTGCACAGCCTCTTTTGGCTTATTGCTTTACTATGTAATTGCACATGACACACTACTAGTATAGATTGTTGATATAAAGTGAATATAAAATTATTGAAATTGATTTTGGTGTGTGTGTGTGCAGCCCAGCAGATGCATCAACCAGATTGATGAGGTGTGTGAAACCATTGAGAAGAGCATAAACCAGGCAGTGCAGAAAACACTCGACCAGCTGGAGAAAGACTGCAACCTGGTCATCTCTACCATCAACCATACACTGGAGCAGGACCGGTACACATCCATCCATCATCTCATCTGTTCTATATCATGACCCATATAATGTAATATTTATCAGTTTCGCATGTATTTGTCTTTCCCTCAGGATGAACGTGGGCTGTAATAGAAGCAACCGTTTTAATTCATTCCTGTGCGGAGTTCTGGGAATCTTCCTTCCATCGCTCTTCATCCTTAGCTTCATCATCAGCACTTTCGCTCCAGAGGAACTGGACACTCTTGTAGGAGAGGGGTTGGCTAAAATGCTCTACTTTTCCACAGTATGTACTCATTTTCATGTTTTCTGAAATTTTGTTTAAAGCGATAGTACACCCAAAAATTAAAATTCTCATCATTTACTCACCTTCACACTTTCCCTGATGGATATGAGTTTCTTTCTTAAGATAAACTCAAACGAAGATTTTAAAGAAAAGAATCCATCTGTTGGAGTCCATATAATGCCATTGAATAAATGCCACTAGTTTGACACTTAAAAAACCACACACAGCGATCGTGACGATAATCCAACCCCACTGGACGAATCAATGTCTTTTGAAGCAAAACGATTGATGTGTGTAAGAAAAACACTAATATTATTAACTCTTTCGCTGTTATATGTTAGGGGGCGCTATGACACATCTTCTGAAAGAGTACAGAATCTCCTGATCAAAACCAAGCTGCAATCTCCCGCGGTCTCTCGAAGTCAAAATGGAAGTGACTTAAACTACAATTCATCGACTGGCCACTAGAGACAGGCTCCAAAATGGAGTCTAATCTGTATCTCCCCCATGTTAAAATGCCCAACTTTATAGCAGATCCTTCATGACAACTGTGAGGGGGTGAATTTTTTTTATAACTCATCCGTTTAAATTATATTAAGCCTTAACGTTCTGCATAATTAAGGGCGTGGCCACTTGAGTGACAGGTGGATTGCCACTATGGTTGAGCTAGGTGGGCGTGGTTTCAGCAACCAGGCACCTCAACTCCACCCACATCCCGCCTCTGCCCATTTTCAGTATCCCATTTTCACTCCTCCACACAGATCTTCTCTAGATCAGTCAGGTTTCTGGCCTGTCGCTGAGAAACACAGAGTTTGAGCTCCCTCCAAAGATTCTCTATTGGGTTTAGGTCTGGAGACTGGCTAGGCCACGCCAGAACCTTGATATGCTTCTTACAGAGCCACTCCTTGGTTATCCTGGCTGTGTGCTTCGGGTCATTGTCATGTTGGAAGACCCAGCCTCGACCCATCTTCAATGCTCTAACTAAGGGAAGGAGGTTGTTCCCCAAAATCTCGCAATACATGGCCCCGGTCATCCTCTCCTTAATACAGTGCAGTCGCCCTGTCCCATGTGCAGAAAAACACCCCCAAAGCATGATGCTACCACCCCCATGCTTCACAGTAGGGATGGTGTTCTTGGGATGGTACTCATCATTCTTCTTCCTCCAAACACGTTTAGTGGAATTATGACCAAAAAGTTCTATTTTGGTCTCATCTGACCACATGACTTTCTCCCATGATTCCTCTGGATTATCCAAATGGTCATTGGCAAACTTAAGACAGGCCTGGACATGTGCTGGTTTAAGCAGGGGAACCTTCCGTGCCATGCATGATTTCAAACCATGACGTCTTAGTGTATTACCAACAGTAACCTTGGAAACGGTGGTCCCAGCTCTTTTCAGGTCATTGACCAGCTCCTCCCGTGTAGTTCTGGGCTGATTTCTCATCTTTTTTAGGATCATTGAGACCCCACGAGGTGAGATCTTGCCTGGAGCCCCAGTCCGAGGGAGATTGACAATCATGTTTAGCTTCTTCCATTTTCTAATGATTGCTCCAACAGTGGACCTTTTTTCACCAAGCTGCTTGGCAATTTCCCCATAGCCCTTTCCAGCCTTGTGGAGGTGTACAATTTTGTCTCTAGTGCAGGGTACCAGCGGGATCTTAAAAAGTTTTAAATGTCTTTCAATTTCAAAATAAAATGAATTTTAGGCCTTAAAAAGTCTTAAATTCGCTGAAGTATTCAGTTCTAGGTCTTAAATATTTTCAAACGGATTTTCATTTTCCTATGTCCATGTAACGCTACCTCTTGCTCATTGAAATGCTCCCGCAGCGCCTTTAGTGTGTGTGTTCTAGTTCGTTCTTTCGCTAGTCCAACTATTGTTTGCTGTATTACAACTACGAATGAGACCAACATGCATCTTATATTGCAGCCAATCAGCTTTCGTGTAATTGGCGCGAGGCTCTTTCAAATTGTACCACAGACACATCAAACAGATTTTATTCTTCAGCTTCAGTTTTTCCAGTTCACGCGATTGTGAAAGCAAAGCGAAGGCGAATCTTTCTTACCTGCCATCTCACATAATGACCAAATAAAAGTATGATGTGCCTGATAGCACTAAAAAAAGTGATGTAAACCCCAAACTCATTCGCTACTGACACACGGACAGATGTCAGACTGGCTGCGGATTCTGTGCACACGTTTGCCGCCTGTCGCCACTCGCGCGAGTGTACCGAATGTGTTCTATTTCTAGACACCATTTCTAGGCACATTACTGTAGGTCTTAAAGTGAAAGCAACCCAATATAGCCTAGCCTATTCCCACTCCTGTCTGTGTCATTAATATTAATCAAACAACAACAACGGGGAAAAACAAACAGTAGCCGACCTAAACTTAAAGCACTGTTTGTATCTGTATATTTAAGTTGTATTTATTTGTCCTATTGTCAGACAAGATTCATGCAATTTGTTTGTTTTATTGCCGTGTGACCTGTATTCTGCATCTAACATAATGATATGGTAAATTAGGCATCCTAATTATGAAAGAACAAAAAACATGCACATTTCTGAAAATGACCACCACCACAAAATCATATATATATATATGAACACACACACACACACACACACACTCAACCGGTCAAAAGTTTGAGAACGGTAAGATTTTTCAAATGTTTTTAAAGAAGTCTCTTCTGCTCACCAAGTCTGCATTTATTTTGATCCATTTTACAATTTAAAATAACTTTTTTTATATTTGAATATATTTTAAAATGCAATTTATTTCTGTAATTTAAAGCTGAATTTTCCGCATCATTACTCCAGACTTTAGAGTCACATAATCCTTCAGATTATCCTTCGACAAACGCAACCGAACGCAACACTACCTCTTCTCCACGAGGGAGAGCAACAAGACCACGCCCCCCTCGCGTATTCTTGTGGGCGGAGGTTAGTCAACAAACTGTTCTACTGACGTCATTAAAGCAGGATGTACAGGGATGTAGTCCAAACCGGCCGTTCGCTGTAGGCTTTGAAAGGGAACTTCTGTTAAATAAAATATCTCGCTTGGCATTGAACTTTGAGCTTTATAATTTTACAGGCATTATTTATGCTTTAACAGCAACATTACACACTAACTAAAGTTTGAAAAATGGGATCACGAAGAACAGGACCTTTAAATTAATTAAATTAAATTTTAATTTTTTAATTTAGTCTTAAAAAGGTCTTAAAAAGTCTTAAATTTGACTTGGTGAAACCTGCAGATACCCTGTAGTGTCTTTGGACAGCTCTTTGGTCTTGGCCATGTTAGTAGTTGGATTCTTACTGATTGAATGGGGTGGACAGTCTTTATGCAGCTAACGACCTCAAACAGGTGCATCTAATTTAGGATAATAAATGGAGTGGAGGTGGACATTTTAAAGGCAGGCTAACAGGTCTTTGAGGGTCAGAATTCTAGCTGATAGACAGGTGTTCAAATACTTATTTGCAGCTGTATCATACAAATAAATAGTTAAAAAATCATACATTGTAATTTCTGGATTTTTTTTTTTTTAGATTATGTCTCTCACAGTGGACATGCACCTACGATGACAATTTCAGACCCCTCTATGATTTCTAAGTGGGAGAACTTGCAAAATAGCAGGGTGTTCAAATACTTATTTTCCTCACTGTAAATATATAAATATGCAATATATCAAAATAAAGAACAGAGCATCTGCTTTTAAACAAAACAAATTGTTTTTATCAAAGTTTACATCCGGATCGGATTCATAACGATGATCAAAACAGAGATGGAGTAGATCGAGTCCATCAAAACAAGGTTTTCACAACAAAACCCGTCCAATTGCTACTGAAAACAAGCCCAGTCGTGTTTCAGGTGGAGTTCCCTGGTAAAAATCGCATTCATGTGGCTAAATATGACATACTTGGGGTTGCTTCAACCCGCGGACATGAAAAACAGCCAGTAGCAAGTCTGGCAACAGTGTTAAAGTAGCCCAATTCTGCGGAAAGCCGTGGACTTAGCAACACTGATCAACACCCCCGAAGCTTCACAGTCTTGTAGCTCGTTCTGGGTCGACATTTCATTCAGTAACATTGGGCAGTTTTGATTTATATGGCGTTTAATGTTTGATGATCATGTTATTTTACATATGCATATGATTACGTATGATATTGCTTGTCTCTGCTTCTTCTTCGTCTGTGTTTTGATCAGGCGATTGAGTACTCTTTCAGAAGTCTGTTATTGCAGGGACATCGACATTGTCACACCCATAAACATGACGCGGAACAAAACAAACTGTGATTGGTTGTGTTACATGTCAGTCAAACGTGTTCTTGGGCGGTCTTTGGCCAATGAAAGCTGCGATAGAGTCCAGACCTTCTGCCGGTCTGGCTACACGAGGCTAGGAAAGAGTTAACTGTGAAGTTTACGCAAGAAGTAATGCGGAAGCGCAGAGGACCGCCACTTCATGCGAGCTTCACAATGTACTTGCATCACGAGTCACAACATCCGTCTCATGCACGCTCATATGACAGTAGACTGAAAACACTGATTTATAGTTAAATATTAGTCGTTTTTTTTGCATACACCTATCGTTTCGCTTCAGAAGACATTGATTCATCAAACGTGAACCGAGCGCCGCCCATTCACCTAGAGATTGATTATTTTCATAAAAATCTTTTTTGTGTATCTGAAGAAAGTCATATGCATGAGGGATGGCATGAGGGTGAGTAAATGATGAGAGAATTTTCCTTTTCGGGTGAACTATCCCTTTAGGGTTTGTTTCCATCGCATGTGAATCAGTGTTTTATTTTTCTTCTGTTTATGTGTTTGTGTTTTAATAGGGAATAGTGGTGTATCTGTGGGACTGTATTCCTGAAGACTGGCAGATATTGTTTGTGATCACCTTCGGTGCTCTGTCCTACTTTATGCTCTTTCTGGCCAAGTATTTTGCACGGTGAGCAAACCCGTCTCTAATCGTTTCCTTTTGTTGTCACAAGGGGGCAGCGTAACTCTGATATCATTTATATGGATTTATTTAGTACTTTATCCTCTGGCTATGTTTGGGATAGCATACTAACATAACTGTTTATTCAACTTGCACAATGCAACCATATGCAATTGTTCTGTAGATATAGAATAGCCAGATACTTTATTATACAACAGAGCATATGGCATGGAAATAACTTATCCCACAATACAATGCATGCAACTTCACAACAAAATACATGTTTAACATCCTTTTTTTTCACTTTCATAATGCAAAAATGCATTTGTTTTCAACTTGACAACACTTGCAAAATTAAAGTCAGCTACATGCATATTATAGGTCTTATTGTGAACAATTCATCTATGCCAGTTTCATTTTTAAAAACTTTTTTGGCCTCATAATGTTTAGTCAAAATGTCATAACTGGATCTTTTGGTGAAAACGACACCGACTTCTCTCTGATGACGTATGCAGGAGTTATTTTAATGGTGACTTCATGAGTTGAATTAATGCTCTGATCTCCTTCAGTCAGGGCAACAAAACGCTTACTAAGAGAGAGAAGAAGAAACTGGCGGAGTGCAGTGATTACATCCAGGATGTTGTCAAATCCAAGAAGGTACGACATACATTAGCATTGCTATCGATGTTTGAACAAATCAGCTTAATCCAACCTAATGTGGTTTCCAGTAGGGCTAGGTGATTTATTCAGTATTCACCACTGTGAATAACATAATCACACTATTTATTTAGCCATACAAGATATACAGTAGTAGTATTAGTAGTAATAATCATTCCTTGTGTTGACAATTACTTACTGTCAAAAGTTTGGGATCAGTAGGATTTATTTATTTTTTGAAATAAATATTTTTATTCAGCAAGGACGCATTAAATTGATCAAAAGTGACGGTAAAGGCATGTATAATGTTACAAATTTCTATTTCAAATATTTTTACTCCTCAAATAATCTTGAGAAAAAATGCATCACTTTTTACACAAAAATATTAATCAGCACGACTGTTTTTAACATTGATAACAATAAGAAATGTTCCTTGAGCAGCAAATCAGCATATTAGAATGATTTCTGAAGGATCATGTGACACTGAAGACTGGAGTAATGATGCCGAACATTCAACTTTGATCACAGGAATAAAGGACATTTTTAAATAAAATTCAAAAACGGTTATTTAAATTGTAATAATATTTCATAATGTTGTTTTCACTGTATTTTTGATCAAATAAATGCAGCTTTAGAGACTTCTTTAAAAGACATCATGAAATCTTACTGAGCTCAAACTTTTCAGCATTAGTGTGTTTCTGATTTTAACTTCAGTAGCAAAACTGGCATGAAAGCGATTCTTTTTTAAAATTATTAATTAACTCTTTTTCAGTTTCATGTATTCAAATATTGTATAAAAAATTATATAGGTTTTTCTTATACTATACTATACTGAAATTTAGAGAAAACCATGTGCAAAACAGGCCTTTTAACTTGATTTTTATTGTATTTTAATTTTTACATTAAAATATTTTCCTATGAAAAAGAAATCACTCTTTTAAACCATCTAAAAATATACATTAAATAACATAAAAAGGATATAAAATATCGGTGTCTATTCACACCAAGTGCAAATAGCGTGCCTTGTTGGCAAATGCTATTCACACTAGCTCCGCCTAACAATGCCTGTTTGGGCCAAACACGATTTTAAAAAGTGCTCATATTTCAACGTCTTCAGTGGCACAATCAGTAAAGCGTGTGGCTAATGGATCTTGGTTTTGACGCGATCGACCCGAGTTCGAATCCGCCTTTTTGCAGAGCTCGCTCTTATCTCTTTTGCTATCACAAATCACATCAGAAAAGGCGTTTACTTTCAATAAAAATTAAGAAAATGTTCTAAATGTGGAAATAAAGTGCCTAACGAAATGTTTAATTACAATAAAAGCATTTATTGGGTAAGGGTTGGGTTAGGGGTAGGTGTAAGGAGGGATTGTATTGTCCCATTAAGGTGGCATCCATTTAATAATTTTAATAAATATAATAATTTACACTCTGTTATTATTGCATCCTGTTAATGTACAACAATACTGAGGTGCAAATAGTATGTATCTGTCTAATTACTATTTACACATAATGCAAAGAACGGCTACTTTTACATGGTGCAGATAGAAAATATCAGCTTAGTATGCCATATCCCTTAGTAAATAGCATCTACAGCTATTTGCACTTAGTGTAAATATCATCTATCGCTAAGAAAATGTGTTATTTTCACTTAGTGTAAATGGAATCTAGTTGCTATTAACACAATAGCCGCTGCCATAAAATATTGCGTTACAATAACCAGCTGACAAGTGCCTCTGAAACCACCAGACCAGCTTAACCAGCTTGGCTTGGCTGTAAGACCAGCTAACCCCCTTAGGATGAAATTGAAAGAGCCTGAATTTGAAATGTAACCCTTTAGAAGGATTGCAGATGACGTTTGTCTTCCTCTAATCTTGTAATATTTGTCATCTTTATCTTAGCGGAAACTGTACGAGGAGTATCTTCGCCAGTGTGCGGCAGAATATGATTTCTGAAGGAAGCCGGCGTGACGGGAGTCGCATCCGTGTGTGAAAATACTGGTGTAGTTTCATAGTGACATGAGTGATAATTGCAAACCGGTGCCTTTTTGTTAAAAGTCAAGTGTTGAACAAAATGTGATATACAAACATGACCTCAATATTCGCCTACACCAGCTAGTTTTTCTATGTGAAGCATTTTTTTATAATCAGACCTTGAACTGTTTATTATCACCATATAACGCTGATTATCCGGAGACATTAGCCTGGTTTCTGCAGCCTTGTTTTGATCTCCAGGTGCACTCTGGGAGAAACCAATGGTACGCTTGCCCACCGAATTCAACCTCTTATTCTCTCTACTCAGTGTTTATAAAGAGAGAGACATTTCTATTTTTTACATGGTAACAGAAGAATTTCTCCCAGCAGCCACAGAAGAAGCACTCAACTGACTTTAGGTCTTCCTGTCACTCATATGTATATGTGAATGTACTGTTGCATGTTTTATGTGGTTTATATAGGATTTTAAAATGATGATCTGTAGTGATTTGAAGTGATGCTGCCTACAAATGTTAAAACTGTAGCCATTTTTTAGGGCATTGTTTTATGAATATTATGAACTTGCATCAGTCAAATAACTGGTTTTGATTATGGATAATGACTGAGATCCAATTTTTAACCGTCCATATATAAAGCAGTTACATGTACTGGGTGGAATCACACACTGCTATATTTTTTAACTTTATTTTGTTTGATTTTTCAGCTTTTTAAATGTAAATTGAGAAAGATTTCAATTTAAACGGATGGTTCACCCAAAAATGTCCTCAAGTTGTTCTAAACCTGTACGAGTTTCTTTCATCTCATGCACATAGAAGATATTTTGACCATTAACTTCCATAGTATGGAAAATAATACTATGAAAGTCTATGGGGACCAGAAACTCATACAGGTTTGGAACAACATGAGGGTGAGTACATTTTGGGTGAACTATCCCTTTAAGAAACCGTAGCACTTCCATGGCTTTTAAATGAAAATGCCTTTACCTCAGTATTGCAAAAATGCCTTTGTTAGGACTGCAATAATTGTCATTTTTCAGAATGTTTTCACAGTGTATACAGTGCTTTTCCAAATGGATGATTTTAACATTTAAAATGTTTTTTTTAGCTATGCTGATTTTTAGCCGTCTTACAGAAAAAGTCTTCTTGTGCTATAATAAATAGCTTGCTTGTGTTAGTACATTTGAAAGAACAAAAAGCACAATAAAATGTTATAGCAACAAATTTATTCATCATTTTGTATTCCACCGGAACCTGTCCCATATGACTGAAACCTCCAATCCCTGAGTTAGTACCAAAGAAAAGCTATAGGAGGTCAGAGCTACAAGAAAAGCATTCATTATTATTGTGCACAGTCTAAAAATACAATCAACAATCAATCAGTCTGTCATCAAGAAATCATTTTACGATTAGTCAAAAAATACAGGCCTCGACTTTTATAATACGAGCATTTCTATAGATAAAGTTATAGCTTTAAATATTTGTCGTCTTGTGCAATTAACTAGCAGGGCAACCACAGTTCCCATGAGCGAGAGGTATATTGTCATTGTTAAAGGTCAGCGAGTGTTTCAGGCCAGTCCTGGTGCACAGGCTCATGCTTCCGTTTGGGGTGAGAACATTCAAAATGACAGCATCGCTGGAGATAGTCCTATAAATTTGAACTTGAAACGCTTAAAGGCTGGGAGCATTGAATGAAAGATAGATTTAGCAATTCATGAAGACTGTCGATAACATGTCCAGATCATAGTTCACTGTAAAATCATATGTGACCCTGGACCACAAAACCAGTCATAAGGGTCAAAATTGAGATTTACACATATGAAAGCTGAATAAATAAGCTTTCCATTGCTGTATGGTTTGTTAGAATAGGAATATTTGGCCGAGATGTAACTATTTGAAAATTGGAATCTGGTGCAAAAAAAATCGAAATATTGAGAAAATCGCCTTTGAATTTGTCCAAATGAAGTCCTTAGCAATGCATATTACTAATAATAATACATTTTTGATATATTTACGGTAGGAAATTTACAAAAAAATCTTCATGGAATATGATCTTTACTTAATATCCTAATGATTTTTGGCATAAAAGAAAAATGTATAATTTTGACCCGTACAATGTATTGTTGGCTATTGCCACAAATATACCCCTGCGACTTATGACTGGGTTTGTGGTCCAGGGTCACATATTATAACATTTTATATAAAGAAAATGTCTGAAAAAAAAAAAAAAAATGTTATTATAGTAATAAATTATACATTGCAGTAATGAGAATGTGGGGGGAAATGTGCTGAATGGCAAAAACTCTATATATATATATGTACACACACAAATTTATAATACAAAATGATGAATTTACGGTAAGTGTGTATATACATAAACATATCCCTCCAAATTCTCATTACTGAAATATATGTAAAACAGTATGTTTTATATATTAATGATAAAAATATTGCATTCATATATATAATTAGTGCTGTCAAATCGATTAATCGTGATTAACCGCATTCAAAATAAGTTCATGTTTACATAATATATGTTTATGTGTATAATTATGTATACATAAATACACACACACACGTGTATATATTTAAGAAAATTTGTATATATAATATAAATTATACAAATATATATACAGTTTATACATGCAAATATTTCTTTATTTAATCGATTTGACAGCTCTAATATATATATATATATATATATTAATGCCATTATGAAAATAACGTCACAATGCAAAAAAATAAATAAAGGTCCTAAAATTTGACTTCCTTTTCTTTTAAGCTATATATTTCTTTTGATTATGGTTTTGTGATATTCACCCATTGACCATGTAAATTGTGATGTATGATAATGTATCATATATTTGATTTATATTCATAGACATTGACATATGGACCGTGTTATCTTCCCTGAATAATAATCGCACGTTAAAATCCTTTGGGAAATTCTTAATGAAAACGAATGCCCTATGCATATGAATTATCATGCATCTGCTCTCTCTACATCTACAAACTGCCGCAAGCGAAGCTGCATATTTCGATGAGAGCCAGACATCAGATCTGTTCTCGTTCCCGTAGCCAGGCTAATCAGTAGCAGAGGTTCGGTAGAAAAAGTGCAGTCTTATTTTTTGAACGTTTCTTCAGGTAACAGCTGTATATATATATACAAAGACGCATGTACAAAATAAAATATGACAATTCCCCTTAACGGCTCTCCTGTGAACACTGTACAGGCAGATGCTTCATGCAAAAGCAGAGAGGTCCGAGTCGACCAACCCCGCGAAAGAGAGAGAGAGAGAGAGAGAGAGCGCTGTCCTGTCTAGTACAGAGGGTAAAAACCAGGTATGGCTCATTTGTTAGCGCTGTGAATGAATCCAGGCCTGGAGAGGTTCCACCTCACGGGGACGGCGTCCTCCTCGGCACGGCCCAGGTGCTCGGTTTAGGACAGCATACGTCTCCCATCTAGTGTCCCACGTCACCAACTGCAGCTGCAGCACTAAGACTATGTCTGTTACAGGAGAGCGTCCGAGTTTGGCAAGGAAAACTCATGGAGCATGATGTGCACGTCCTCACTGTGAGCCTTTGTCTATCAGCCATGACATGTCTCCTGTCCTGCAGGGGGAAAAAATTTGGAATTTTAAACACAAGTTACTGTCTTTTCTAGCTAAGGATGTTAAAATTCAAGGGGTGTGTGTCAAGGTTACTATCGTTACCGAAGCTTAAAGGGATAGGGTAATTTTTTTACTCACCCTCAAGCCATCCTATGTGTATATGACATTCTTCTTTCAGACGAATACAATCGGAGTTATATTAATAAATATCCTGGCTAATCCAAGCTTTATAATGGCAGCCCAAAATATTAAAGGGGTGGTTGCATGCGATTTCACTTTTTTAACTTTAGTTAGTGTGTAATGTTGCAGCTTGAGCATAAACAGTATCTGCAAAGTTACAGCGCTGATAGTTCAATGCAAACGGAGATATTGTCTTTTAAAGTTATGGCAGTTTATTGCCTACAAAAAAACGTCCGGTTTGGACTACAACAAGCTTCTTCCCGGGTTGGTGACATCATAAACTCTTGCTATTAACATAAACACTGCCCCGCGAATACGCAACAAAGTGGGCGAGGCCACGTCGGAGTCATTACAAAAGAGAAAGAGCTGTTGCAGAACTACAAACTACATTTGGCCATCTAACCAATCTAAGACCATTGCGTTTTTCGGAGGGATGGGCTTCAAAGAAGCAGGAAGCAAACGAGCCGTTCAAAGGACAGTGGAGACAGCGGTGTGGAAAAATATAAGAAAAATACAGCGTTTTTCAAAAAAAGAAGTATTAAGACATGTTATACTGCGCCCCATAAACACAACCAAGCCTAGAAAAAAAACACGGAACCACCCCTTTAAGAATTTAAAAAGTGCGTCCATCCATGTAAAAGGTAATCCATACGACTCCGGGGGGTTATTAAAGGCCTTCTGAAGCGAATCGATGGGTTTATGTAAGGAAAATATCCATATGTTAAAGGCCCACTGAAATCAAAATAAAAAATTTTAGCTTTTAGTATGATTATCTTAGCCTTAAGGTTATGAATAAGCTGGTGTGTTCCAAAACAATGACAAAATGTGCATTTAGGAGATATAAGTATTCAAAATTTACAGTCTCTCACTTCCGTTAAAACGAATCACAGATTTTGATGACATCATCGCAGACTTCACCTTCTCATCAAATCTTCTGTCCAATCAAATGCGCTCTAGAATCTGAAGTCCCGCCCCCTGCATTATAAATAGACCCTGAACTGCGTCTGTAAACGGTCAGTTGTTCACGCATTAACTATTTTCTACATGGTGAACGGCGCATAGCGAACTCTACATGCGATAGGAAACGATTCAGACGGTTTAAGTGTGTTTTCAATTGAGGTGAATTAAGTCTGGGTTCACGATAGTTTTACGCGCACCGCAGCAACGCACACACATAGACCAGAGCCGTTGACTAGAGACACGAGAGCGCAGCGCGGATCATATGCGCGAGTCGGCGCAAACATGTCGGACTCATTTAAATGCTGCACAGAATGCTGTATTTCAAAGAGTTATGGAGGAGATTATGATGATAAACGGTTAGATTGATAAACAGAAAGGCTCTAGTCAAACTGTGGTAATAACGAAACGCTGTTGGCTGCTAACAGCTGCAGCCGTTTCAGGGGAAATTACGTCAACACATTGAACAATGCTGCTCGTTCGTTCCAAGGCACTTCAGTGGGCCTTTAACACATTATAAAGTAAAATATCTAGCTTCCAGCGGACACCCTTCCCTATTCAACTTACGAAAAAAGCATAACTGGCACGACGATGATGTCGGGCGTAGCGTTAGCGTTTTGAACTGCGAGAGGCGTTACACTTTCTTCAGAAGTTGAATATGGACGGCGGTCCACCGAAAGCTAGATATTGTACCTTACAGTCCCTCCAGAAAAACACGATTATGCGATTGCATGATTTAATGCATAATCAGCCAAAGTCTGCAAAATATGCAGGGCTAGCATGATTTCATAATCCCCGCATTTTCATTGCAAAAAAGTAGAGCCACCATTTCCCCCTATTTCCATGGGAAATTTTTGAAGTGAAGTACCCGACGTGAACGTCATCAAAAATCTGCAAACCCCATGGTGAAACCATGATGAAGCACGCAAATTCCCATTTGCCAACAAAAATAACAGCAAAAGACCGCGCAAAGCAGTTTCCCGGTGTGTTGACCGATTTCAAAAAACAGCATCATGAAGCTTCGAAGCGTTATAAATCAGTGAGTCGATTCAGCGGTTTGGATCGCCAAAGTCCCGTATTTCAGCAGTCTGACACGCGATCCGAATCATGAATCGACTCGCTGATTCATAACGGTCCGAACCGCTGAATCGACTGGCTGATTCATAACGCTTCGAAGCTTCATGATGCTGTTTTTTGAATCGGTCATCACTATATAAGTCGTTATTTAGGGTTTTTTTGCGCACAAAAACTATTCTCGTCGCTCCATAAAGTTATTGTAGAACCACTGTAGTGAGATGGACTTTGTAACGACGTCTTTAGTACCTTTTATGGGTCTTGAGAGTGTAAAGTGCATTGTGCCAATAGAGGCTTTTCTGAGCCATCGGATTTCAACTAAAATATCTTCATTTGTGTTCCGAAGATGAACGGAGGTCTTACGGGTGTCGAACGACATGAGGGTCAGTCATTAATGACAGAATTTTCATTTTTGGGTGAACTAACCCTTTAAGAGATTGCACTTTGTGCATTGGAAGCACTCAAATGTCTGTTTTGTATAGCTACCTCTGTAAAACAGGAAGTTATTTATTCATTTTTTCAGAAGTTGTAGCATATTCCTTTTATAAAGCTACAGAACTTGTTTGACTCAATGTTTTGTAAATTTGAGCCATGTGTTTATTAAGGTCTTCAATAAAACAAGATGAGAACTTAAATATTCCCAGCACTTTCTGTGATGTAGTGCTTTTTTTTCTCTTTTTCATCAAACCGCAGTTTTTGCAAGTTCCCGCAATTTTATCGCATAAAATTGCATAAATATCCCGCATTTTCCATCGCATTTTTTAAGAAACGTGCCGCATAATCAAGGATTTTTGCCCGCAACAATCACAAAAAAAGCCGCATTTTTCTGGAAGGACTGACCTTATAACGTGTTAAATATGGATATTTTTTTTACAAAAAGCCATCATTTAGCTTCAGAAGGTCTTTATTTACACCGTATGGATTACTTTTATAATGGAGAGGCTACTCACTACTCACCTTTCCGGCGTGATTGCGCAATCCGTGGTGTGTCGCTGAGCAGCGCAAGATGAGCAATTTTTTTTCTTGAAAATGACCAATGGTTTGACCCTATTCCTTGGCTGTGATGCGGAGAAAAATGAGCTCCAGATGCTCTGCAGCGAGCACTACTTGCTTTTTTGGGCTTCAAATTTTGGGCTGCCATTATAAAGCTTGGAAGAGCCGGGACATGTTTTAATATAACTCTGATTGTATTCGTCTGAAAGAAGAATGTCATACACCTAGGATGGCTTGAGGGTGAGTAAATCATGGGGTAATCATATTTTAATACTACTAAAAAACATTTTGGGTAAATTAAATAAATGTAAAATAACATTAAATATTAGATGAAAAACTTGAACTTGGAAGATTTCATGTCTATACTTTGCAATGACATGTTTAAACCTTAATACATCTTACTACAGTCACTGTTTTCTGTGAAACTAGAAAATGTACTTACTCCACGTCACGTTTCCTAATCGTCTTTCCAGAGCGAAAGACTTCTGCAACCCGTGACACAATGGGGTCGTAGTTCATACTGGCCACGGCTACCACCTCCTCACTCCTGTAATCACGGTGGATTAAACACAGAACACTGAGCTTCATCAGCTGAACACTGAATATAACAAAACACATATCGCTACGACAACAATAGCATAGTATAAGATTATAAATGAATACAGTGCATGGCAAAAGTTTGGAAACATTCAAAAATGTGTATTTTTGAAAGAAGTCTCTTATGCTTACTAAGGCTGCATTTATTTAATCAAAAATACAGTAATATTGTGAAATATTATTACAAACTATTCTAATTGAATATATTTTATGATGTAATTTATTCCTGTGATCAAAGCTGAATTTTCAGCATCATTACTCCAGTCTTCAGTGTCACATGATCCTTCAGAAATCATCTAATATAATGATCTGCTGCTCAATAAACATGAATTATTATTATTAATGTTGAAAACAGTTGTGCTGCTTAGTGTTTGCAAGTACAATACTGTTAAGCAAGTATAATAGTGTTATTTTCCTTAGAAAAATAATAAATCTAGTAATTATTTTGATCTGTTTCTTTCATCTGTGAGATAATTATATACATATTTATTTTTACTTTCGATTTGATTTATTTGATTTTTATTTCTTTTTAGCAGCTCCAGCAGTGGATGAGCTGGAGATTTATTACCATGGCAGGCCTTTATGACAGATTTCAGGAAATAAGAATAATGCAGTTAATATTGTACATTATGTAAATTGTACAGATTATGTCTAGAAAAATCATAAACTCAAACTTTGTGCTGATTAACATAATGAGCAACATTCCAAAAAATTATAACGGAAATGACATATTATTGTAATTTAGTCCCTGAAACCCATTTTACTGTAATCACAGACTAAATAAATTTTTAAAAGTTTAGCTTGACTTGCAAAAACATAAGTCAAGTATCAACGAATCAATAACGCTTTCTGTGCAAAACTAGTGTTTAAGCTATTAAAGTGTTTTCTGATCAGTTGCATCTATGAATATCCAGATGAATGTCATTAATAATGATAAATGTGATCAAATACACTCACTTTGTGTAGAATGTTATTATTATCGTTTTTATTTTAAATTATAATAATAATTTATCATTAAAATACAAAAATATAAAATGTCTTTATTTGTTTTGTTTAATTTTATAATTTAATAAAATAATAGAATAGAATAGATTATAAAATTGAACAAAACAATAAAGAAATGTATTATCAATGCAATGACAGTATTGTACTTTAAATAAAAAAATGAGTACATAATAATACATTTAATGAAAATCAAATAGACTCACAAATTATTATTATTATTATTATCATTATGAATAATAATGATTTATCAAAACTATACAAATATAAAACTTCTTTATTAATTTGTTTAATTTTATAATTGAATCAAATAAAATATTAATAATAATACTTTTATTAAATAATACAATTGAACAAACAATTATTATTAATGCAATAATAGCATTGTACTTTAAAATAAAATAAAAAATCAAGTAGATAATAATAAATATAATGATTTAATTAAAATCAAAAAGACTCACTTTGTGTAGAATGCTACAAATTATTATTATTATTATCATTATGAATAATAATAATTTATCAGAAATATACAAATATAAAACTTCTTTATTTGTTTAATCAAATAATCATTTGTTTATCATTTAATCAAATACAAATATTATCAATAATAATAATTGTATTAAATAATACAATTGAACAAACCAATAAAGAAATGTATTATTAATGAAATAATAGCATTGTACTTAAAAAATTAAATAATATTTGAGTACATAATAATAATGATAATAATAATAATAATAATCAAATAAACTCACTTTGTGTAGAATGCCACAAATTTCAGCTCATCCAAATCTCCCTGGATGACGACATCATCAAAGCCATCTCCATAACCTTGACAACAAGATTTAAAGCACTTGAGATGCTTCAAAGCAGCGTTGACGGTGAAACTTCGTCAAACATTCACTGAGTCTTGCGTTTTCTTCATGAAGTGCATTTTTCAGTGCTAGAAGTTTGTCCTTACCTGCATATCGTATGCTTTTCCCAAACATGGCTGTCCAGAAATAAGGCACCGTTTTAAGGTCTGAGGCCTTTCCCATCATGCTAAGGGCAGCCACTCTACCTGCAGTGGAAGATGGAAAAATGGAAAAATCTAGTTGAATAAACGAATGAAACATTATTTGGCATAAGCACATGAAAACACCCCAAAGGGCTACGGGTCTTACCGTGTACATGAGCCATCTGCCAGTGGGGTATGTTCACCTTCTTATTGCTGCGTAGAGCTAGAGGAAACGTTACCACGTCACCCCCGGCGAAGACCCCATCGATGTTCGTCTGCATGGTCTGAAAGGGTTAAAGGGTTTACACAGTATTATGACATTGTCCTTTAGACTCATTATCATGTAATACTCTAGGTCATCGCACTAAAACAACAATTTATCACTGATACAGTAGAAATAGGTATGGGCAGATAAGCAGAGCTTGCAGAAACAGACAGTTTGGTAACGTGTGATAACATGCAGTAAGAGATTTACAGTACATACAGTAGCACGCAGTAACAGACGGAACAGTATTGCAGAGTGACTGAACCTTATTGACTGGGATGAATCCTTTGGAGTCCATGTGCACTCCGCTCTGCTTCAGGAATGCCGTGGCTGGACCTGAGCCTAAACACACACACTTATAATCAGGACCCTGACACAAATATGTATTTCATAATTGTTTTACGGTTTAAATCTGTTTAAAGCTGGTTAACTGCAAGTATTCATTGTGACAATTTACTGTAACCCATATAGTTTGACAACATGTCCCAATATAATGTGTTATGTATTTGTTTTCCTGGACATAGAATATAGACACACACACATATATATATTTATTTATTATCTCTTCATGATTATCTCTTCATCACGGCACCTGTTAGTAGGTGGGATCTATTAGGCAGCAAGTGAACATTTTGTCCTTAAAGTTGATGTGTTAGAAGCAGGAAAAAAATGGGCAAGCGTAAGGATTTGAGCGAGTTTGATATGGGCCAGATTGTGATGGCTAGACGAGGTTAGAGCATCTCCAAAACTGCAGCCTTTGTGGGGTGTTCCCGGTCTGCAGTGGTCAAAAGTGGTCTATCTATCAAAAGTGGTCCAAGGAAGGAACAGTGGTGAACTGGCGACAGGGACATGGGCGGCCAAGTCTCAATGATTGGGAGCGAAGGCTGGCCCGTGTGGTCTGATCAAACAGACGAGCTACTGTAGCTCAAATTGCTCAAGAAGTTAAAGCTACACTATGTAACTTTTCCGTCCACTAGAGGTCGCCTGTTCAAAACAAAGGCGTAGTTTGATGACGCCACGTTTGAGCGCAGAATCTTGGGACATGTGGTCTTCACCTCACAGCCGGTGGGAAACAGTCAGGATAGGACTCGGGCAGAAATCATGTTCATGGATGCGATTATTAACATTACTGTAGTCTGAAGCAGAAGCAGGACCGAGTGTTGTGGAGCTGAGCAAGGCTGCAGGAGTGATTGAAGAGCGGGACTGTTATTATGGCATAGTCGCCGGCGGGACTTTTATTATGACACGGTTGCCGGCGCCACTTCCTCTTTTCCAGTCATGAGTATGAGGTAACGCAACTCTGTTTATCGTATTAGATATATCTGAGTGTGTTGAAAAGGAAGTTATGACGTTCGCTCAGCGGCTGCTATGACACTTGTTCACACTGCAGTGAGAGTAAAGTGTTTCACTGAATAAAACCGAGGGTGACGCAGATATGACGCAATCGACAGGCGACTCCCTCACACGCATAGCTCACACGTCCCGGTTCCTTGGTTAAAATAGCAATTTCTCACGATTTACAAATAGTTGGAAACATTTGGGATATTCTAAGTACTCAACTGAACAAAATATATAACACTGGCCTAGTGGTTTCTGGATATTTTACTGCAAAAATCCTACATAGTTCACCTTTAATGCTGGTTCAGAAAACACAGTGCTTCGCAGTTTGATGCGTATGGGGCTGGACAGTGGTCATAATGTTATGGCTGATCGTGTATGTAAACAAAAACTTTCATGTTAGATGCGAATAATCGCGATTCATCAATTTGACACCACTAATATATATATATATATATATATATATATATATATATATATATATATATATATATATATATATACACACACTACTACTGCTCAAATGTTTGAGGTCAGAAAGATGTATTCGAAATAAATTAATACTTTTATTGAGCAAAGATGCATTCAATTTATCAAAAAATACAGTAAAGACATATATAATGTTACAAAAGACTTTTTGAACGTTCTAAAAATCCTGAAAAAAAATTATATTAAGCAGCACAAATGTTTCTTGAGCAGCAAATCAGCATATTAGAATGATTTCTTAAGGATCATGTGACACTGAAGACTGGAGTAATGATGCTGAAAATCCAGCTTCGATCACAGGAATAAAATACATTTTAATATATATTCAAATAGAATCTAAAAATATTTCACAATATTACTGTTGTATTTACTGCAGTTTTATCAAACAAGTGAAGCTTTAGTAAGCATAAGAGACTTCTTTTGAAAAATGTAAACATTTGTATTATTTATTTGTTTTTATAGTAAAGACTACAGTGGGATTTGCTACAGGAAATGAAAGAAGAGAAAAAAATGAGAGGTTGAATTTCTGTAATTTCATCGACTCAGAAAAAAATGAGAGGTTGAATTTCTGTAATTTCATCGACTCACCTATGCCAATAACACAGACGTCAGCTCTTAAGACTTTGCCACTTTTTAGAACCACTTCTTTTAACTATTGAAACAAAAGAAACAAAAATATTTCAGTTTCACATTTATGTTTTTATAGTTGGCACTTTCTGACCACTGTGACTTAATCTCATTATGTTATTTTTTTTGAAAGACAAATTTATCAAAAGTGTAATTTCATAATAGATCACAATTCAGCTTATTCTCAATTATACATTTACTTCACTGACTGGTGCTTACTCGTGTTATAAGTTCTTGTATAATATCCCAGGGCCAATCCATTATTGCAAAAGCTGCGTTAGAAAATATTCAAAGCTAAGCAGTGCCACTGTGAGAGCAAGCGTAATTAATCAATCTACAGGAACGAGAGAGAGAGAGAGAGACAGAGACAGAGAGAGACAGAGAGAGAGAGACAGACAGAGAGAGACAGAGAGAGACCTACACTTCACTGAACTCCTGTTTCTCTCACTTTCATGATACCTGTCCATTATGCCCTCGCATCTCCCACACCTCGTTCAACATGTAGAACTTCACCCTGTTCAACTCGAACAGCTGAGTAGAGAAACAAAAAGGAAACAAATGGCAATGAGAGAAATACTCCTTGAATAGGTTTAATGTGATAACAGCAAGGGATAATAATATACAGTCAGTGAGTCAGAGTTTATTACGTAAGAAGAGAAAGACAACTGAGTGATAAGAGATGCATGAAACTATAATGTAGGAAATTGGTGGTGTGGGACAACAATCAGTTTTATAATAGTTGAATGTTATTATACAAACTGAAAACACTGGAAAACGCAATTATTTAAAATGTTTTCATTTAAACATGCTTAACTTTGCTATTATACAATTATTGCCAAAGAAAATGCAATTGCTTTTCTATGAACTAAACTGCATTGTTTAACACTTAAACAATAATTTTGCTTTCTAAGCTTTAAAGGTTCATACTTCACATTAAAACATTTTTTTA
The DNA here is from genome assembly GCF_949357685.1 of Gobio gobio. Taxonomy (NCBI): domain Eukaryota; kingdom Metazoa; phylum Chordata; class Actinopteri; order Cypriniformes; family Gobionidae; genus Gobio; species Gobio gobio. The sequence goes on along the minus strand of NC_137100.1, from coordinate 57,539,603 downwards.
AATTAAAATTAATTAAAATTTAATTAATCAAAATTATTTTGGGCATTTGACCATTTGAAGATTACTTTAAATGCTTAAATGTTAATATTATTATATATTCAAATACATAATACTATTAAATTTTAAGCATCTAAGTAATCTCTCTCTCTCTCTCTCTCTCTCTCTCTCTCTCTCTCTCTCTCTCTCTCTCTCTCTCTCTCTCTCTCTCTCTCTCTCTCTCTCTCTCTCTCTCTCTCTCTCTCTCTCTCTCTCTCTCTCTCTCTCTCTCTCTCTCTCTCTCTCTCTCTCTCTCTCTCTCTCTCTCTCTCTCTCTCTCTCTCTCTATATATATATATATATATATATATATATATATATATATAATATATATATATATATACACAGTATATATTTACAGTGAGGAAAATAAGTATTTGAACACCCTGCTATTTTGCAAGTTCTCCTACTTAGAAATCATGGAAATCATCCTAGGTGCATGTCCACCTAGGAAGAAATCACAATGTATGATTTTCTAACTATTTATTTGTATGATACAGCTGCAATTAAGTATTTGAACACCTGAGAAAATCAATGTTAATATTTGGTACAGTAGCCTTTGTTTGCAATTACAGAGGTCAAACGTTTCCTGCTTTGCACACACTGCAGGAGAGATTTTGGCCCACTCCTCCACACAGATCTTCTCTAGATCAGTCAGGTTTCTGGCCTGTCGCTGAGAAACACAGAGTTTGAGCTCCCTCCAAAGATTCTCTATTGGGTTTAGGTCTGGAGACTGGCTAGGTCACGCCAGAACCTTGATATGCTTCTTACAGAGCCACTCCTTGGTTATCCTGGCTGTGTGCTTCGGGTCATTGTCATGTTGGAAGACCCAGCCTCGACCCATCTTCAATGCTCTAACTGAGGGAAGGAGGTTGTTCCCCAAAATCTCGCAATACATGGCCCCGGTCATCCTCTCCTTAATACAGTGCAGTCGCCCTGTCCCATGTGCAGAAAAACACCCCCAAATCATGATGCTACCACCCCCATGCTTCACAGTAGGGATGGTGTTCTTGGGATGGTACTCATCATTCTTCTTCTTCCTCCAAACACGTTTAGTGGAATTATAACCAAAAAGTTCTATTTTGGTCTCGTCTGACCACATGACTTTCTCCCATGACTCCTCTGGATCATCCAAATGGTCATTGGCAAACTTAAGACGGGCCTGGACATGTGCTGGTTTAAGCAGGGGAACCTTCCGTGCCATGCATGATTTCAAACCATGACGTCTTAGTGTATTACCAACAGTAACCTTGGAAACGGTGGTCCCAGCTCTTTTCAGGTCATTGACCAGCTCCTCCCATGTAGTTCTGGGCTGATTTCTCACCTTTCTTAGGATCATTGAGACCCCATGAGGTGAGATCTTGCCTGGAGCCCCAGTCTGAGGGAGATTGAGAGTTTAGCTTCTTCCATTTTCTAATGATTGCTCCAACTGTGGACCTTTTTTCACCAAGCTGCTTGGCAATTTCCCCGTAGCCCTTTCCAGCCTTGTGGAGGTGTACAATTTTGTCTCTAGTGTCTTTGGACAGCTCTTTGGTCTTGGCCATGTTAGTAGTTGGATTCTTACTGATTGAATGGGGTGGACAGTCTTTATGCAGCTAACAACCTCAAACAGGTGCATCTAATTTAGGATAATAAATGGAGTGGAGGTGGACATTTTAAAGGCAGACTAACAGGTCTTTGAGGGTCAGAATTCTAGCTGATAGACAGGTGTTCAAATACTTATTTGCAGGTGTATCATACAAATAAATAGTTAAAAAATCATACATTGTGATTTCTGGATTTTTTTTTTAGATTATGTCTCTCACAGTGGACATGCACCTAGGATGACAATTTCAGACCCCTCCATGATTTCTAAGTGGGAGAACTTGCAAAATAGCAGGGAGTTCAAATACTTATTTTCCTCGCTGTATATATATATATATATATACACACACATCGATCAGGCATAACATTATCGGTTTTCCATTATCAGCCCTGACCCATCCAGGCATGGACTCCACTATCTGGTGGTATCTGGCACCAAGATGTTAGCAGCAGATCCTTTAAGTCCTGTAAGTTGCAAGGTGGGGCCTCCATGGATTGGACTTGTTTGCTCAGCACATCCCACAGATGCTCGATTGGATTGAGATCTGGGGAATTTGGAGGCCAAGTCAACACCTCAAACTGTTGTTGTGCTCCTCAAACCATTCCTGAACCATTTTTGCTTTGTGGCAGGGTGCATTATCTGCTGAAAGAGCCACAGCCACCAGGGAATACCATTTCCATGAAAGGGTGTACATGGTCTGCAACAATGCTTAGGTAGGTTGTACGTGTCAAAGTAACATCCACATGGATAGCAGGACCCAAGGTTTCCCAGCAGAAAATTGCCCAAAGCATCACACTTTCTCCGCCGGCTTGCCTTCTTCCCATAGTGCATCCTGGTGCCATGTGTTCCCCAGGTAAGCGACGCACACACACCCGGTCATCCACGTGATGTAAAAGAAAACGTGATTAATTCGACCAGGCCACCTTTTTCCATTGATCCGTGGTCCAGTTCTGATGCTCACGTGCAGGGGTCAGCATGGTCACCCTGACTGGTCTACAGCTATGCATTTCCATACGCAACAAACTGCGATGCCCTGTGTATTCTGACACCTTTCTATCAGAACCAGCATTAACTTCTTGAGCAATTTGAGCTACAGTAGTTCGTCTGTTTGATCGGACCACACGGGCCAGCCTTCGCTCCCCACATGCATCAATGAGCCTTGGCCGGCCATGACCCTGTCGCCGGTTCACCACTGTTCCTTCACTTCACCTGTCAGTGGTCATAATGTTATGCCTGTATATATATAAATATTTAAAATATATATATATTTAAAACACCTGTAGATCCTATAGCACCCGTATATACATATTATACACCCTACTGTGCAATAAATGTGTGCAATACTTTACCTCAGACATTTCACATATAGCACCTTATAACTTATATATAGTACCTATATTTACAAAACATCTGTACATATTCTATTCCATCCGAAGCGCTTCTGTCACATTGCATTTCCACCATTGTGTGTTTAACTTACAAATTTATTTTTATGTTACTTGTCTCTTGTCTTGTCAATTTACATTGTGTACTGGAAGCTTCTGTAACCAAAACAAATTCCTCGTGTGTGTAAGCACACCTGGCAATAAAGCTCATTCTGATTCTGATTCTGATTCTGATATATACACACACACTGCCGTTCAAAAGTTTTTGATCGGCAAAGTCTCTTATGCTCACAAGGCTGCATGTATTTTATAAAAATTAAAAAAAAACTGTAATATTGTGAAATATTATGAAAATGTAAAATAATGTTTTACACAACTGTTTTCAACATTGATAATAATCATAAATGTTTCTTGAGCAGCAAATCAGCATATTAGAATGATTTCTGAAGGATCATGTGACACTAAAGACTGGAGTAATGATGCTGAAAATTCAGCTCTGCATCACAGGAATAAATTACATTTAAAAATATATTCAAATAGAAAACAGTTATTTTACAATTTAATATTCAACAATATTAAATTTTGTATTTTTTAATAAAATAAATACTGTCTTGGTGAGCATAAGAGACTTCTTCTAAAAACATCTTAAAATCTTACCGATCAAAAAAAAATATATAATAATAATAATAATAATAATATATATATATATATATATATATTTCAGTCTTTTTCTCTCTCTCTCATATGTAACCCCGCCTGTTCGAACCTGCCCTGGACTCGAACCCTAGCTTCTCTTGAGATCAGAGGAGTGAGGTTTACTCGCACAGCAACTACTAGCTGGCCTCCGTTACAAACACACACACACACACACACACACACACACACACACACACACACACATACACACATACACATATATATATATATATATATATATATATATATATATATATATATATACACACATGGTTTATATTTTGATGGATGGATGGATGGATGGATGGATGGATGGATGGATGGATGGATGGATGGATGATTAAATAGATACATTCTCTCACCTTCATCAAAGCTTTCCCCACTTTCTCTCCTAGAGCTTTACGGAATGGCACGGCGTCTATGCCGATCACTGACACTGAGTGAGCCTTATCTGTGAGAGCTGCCGCCACCTCCATACCTGTACACCAGACATCACATACAACCATTCTTCATAAAGCAGCCCAGAAAGTATGAGGATACTTTTGTTTAAATAAATGACATCTGCAAACAAATTCTGTTTTTGGCAATGATTTTGTAACCTCAACTGACGTCAAGGTGATTTTAGTGGATGCATGAAGTCAGTTTTCCTCAAGTTCACATCTTAAAGTGTGGCTTTAAAGCGGTAGTTTATCATTTATTTTATCATTAGTTAGTTTATCATTATCATTTACTCACCCTCATGTCATTCCAAACCCGTAAGACTTTTGTTCATCCATATGAATTGAGCAGTTTAGTCCAAAGAGACTCGATTGCTTTATATACTGAACAGATTGAATTTAGGCTTTTATTCACATATAAACATTCATCAATGCACATCAGTTGTGGTAAACAGAAGCTCAAGCATGTTCGCTTGATGTGTGAGAACCAATGAGGTTCATTCTCGTGTGTTACGCAGCACGTTTGAGCTTCAGCAAGAACCAATGAGGTTCATTCTCGTGTGTTACGCAGCACGTTTGAGCTTCAGCAAGAACCAATGAGGTTTATTCTCGTGTGTTACGCAGCGCGTTTGAGCTTCAGCAAGAACCAATGAGGTTCATTCTCGTGTTACGCAGCACGTTTGAGCTTCAGCAAGAACCAATGAGGTTCATTCTCGTGTTACGCAGCACGTTTAAGCTTCTGCAAGAACCAATGAGGTTAATTCTGGTGTTACGCAGCACGTTTGAGCTTCAGCAAGAACCAATGAGGTTAATTCTCGTGTTACGCATCACGTTTAAGCTTCTGCAAGAACCAATGAGGTTCATTCTTGTGTGTTACGCAGCACGTTTAAGCTTCTGCAAGAACCAATGAGGTTCATTCTCATGTTACGCATCACGTTTAAGCTTCTGCAAGAACCAATGAGGTTAATTCTCGTGTTACGCAGCACGTTTGAGCTTCAGCAAGAACCAATGAGGTTCATTCTCATGTTACGCATCACGTTTAAGCTTCTGCAAGAACCAATGAGGTTCATTCTCGTGTTACGCATCACGTTTGAGCTTCTGCAAGAACCAATGAGGTTCTTTCTCGTGTTACGCAGCACGTTTGAGCTTCTGCAAGAACCAATGAGGTTCATTCTCGTGTTACGCAGCACGTTTGAGCTTCTGCAAGAACCAATGAGGTTCATTCTCGTGTTACGCAGCACGTTTGAGCTTCAGCAAGAACCAATGAGGTTCTTTCTCGTGTTACGCAGCACGTTTGAGCTTCTGCAAGAACCAATGAGGTTAATTCTCGTGTTACGCAGCGCGTTTGAGCTTCAGCAAGAACCAATGAGGTTCATTCTCGTGTGTTACGCAACACGTTTGAGCTTCTGCAAGAACCAATGAGGTTCATTCTCGTGTGTTACGCAACAAGTTTGAGCTTCAGCAAGAACCAATGAGGTTCATTCTCATGTTACGCATCACGTTTAAGCTTCTGCAAGAACCAATGAGGTTCATTCTCGTGTTACGCATCACGTTTAAGCTTCTGCAAGAACCAATGAGGTTCATTCTCGTGTTACGCAGCACGTTTAAGCTTCTGCAAGAACCAATGAGGTTCATTCTCGTGTTACGCAGCACGTTTGAGCTTCTGCAAGAACCAATGAGGTTCATTCTCATGTTACGCAGCACGTTTGAGCTTCTGCAAGAACCAATGAGGTTCATTCTCGTGTTACGCATCACGTTTAAGCTTCTGCAAGAACCAATGAGGTTCTTTCTCGTGTTACGCAGCACGTTTGAGCTTCTGCAAGAACCAATGAGGTTCATTCTCGTGTTACGCATCACGTTTAAGCTTCTGCAAGAACCAATGAGGTTCTTTCTCGTGTTACGCAGCACGTTTGAGCTTCTGCAAGAACCAATGAGGTTAATTCTCGTGTTACGCAGCACGTTTGAGCTTCAGCAAGAACCAATGAGGTTCATTCTCGTGTGTTACGCAACACGTTTGAGCTTCTGCAAGAACCAATGAGGTTCATTCTCGTGTGTTACGCAACAAGTTTGAGCTTCAGCAAGAACCAATGAGGTTACTTACTACTTACTCTACTCTCTCTACACCCATGACTGTTTGTCCACACACAGCTCCACCTCGATCATCAAGTTTGCTGATGATACTGTTGTCCTGGGTCTCATCTCCAACAACAATGAGACGGCATACTTGGACGAAGTGGAGCAACTGACATCATGGTGCCAGGACAACTGTCTCTCTCTGAATGTTAACAAGACCAAAGAACTGATTGTGGACTTCAGGAAGAGACAGCATCGGTCATACTCCCCTCTCATGATCAGCGGGACACCGGTAGAGAGAGTGAGCAGCTTCAAATACCTGGGAGTGAACATCTCCGAGGATCTGACCTGGACTACACACATCCAGACACAGGTGAAAAAAGCCAGGCAAAGACTGTACCACCTGCGCCAGCTGAGGAAATTCAGGGTTTCACCAGCCATCCTGAAAACTTTCTATCGAGGGGCGATAGAAAGTGTCCTGACTCAGTGCATCACAGCGTGGTACGGGAACAGCACCAGTCACGACTGCAAAGCCCTGCAAAGAGTGGTGCGCTTATCCGAGCGCATCTCAGGCTCAGCTCTCCCGTCTCTGCAGGACATCTACACCAAACGCTGCAGAGGTAGAGCTACCAAAATCATCAGAGACATTAATCACCCTGCAAACTCTCACTTCACCCTGCTGCCATCTGGTAAGCGCTTCCGTAGCCTGATGGCAAAGACTGAAAGACTCAGGAGGAGTTTCTTCCCCCAGGCCATCAGACTCCTGAACTCAGTCACGTGACTTCACTTCACCCCGCACACGCATAAACATACGGTTTTTTAACATTAACATCCACATACTGCAATTGCACTGCACTTTACTTTCCTATTGTTACTGCGTAACAACCTGTAATAAACCTTGCACATTATACTTCTTTATATATACATATATATATATTTTATGTTAACCACTTATTTTTAAGTCTACAGTTTATCTCACTTATCATATCCACATATTTTTTATATTTTTATTTATCTTATTTCCTATTTTTATCTTTTACTTGATTTATTTATAATTCTACTTATGTTAATACTTTTTATTCTAATTTTATTCTATTTCTATTTTAATTTCTTGTAACTGTTATTTGCACTGTCCATGGAGCGGACCTGTTTACATTTCACTGCCAGTTGTATATTGTGTATATAACTGTGTATGTGACAAATAAAACTCTTGAATCTTGAATCTTGGTTCATTCTCATGTTACGCATCACGTTTAAGCTTCTGCAAGAACCAATGAGGTTCATTCTCGTGTTACGCATCACGTTTAAGCTTCTGCAAGAACCAATGAGGTTCATTCTCGTGTTACGCATCACGTTTAAGCTTCTGCAAGAACCAATGAGGTTCTTTCTCGTGTTACGCAGCACGTTTGAGCTTCTGCAAGAACCAATGAGGTTCATTCTCGTGTGTTACGCAACACGTTTGAGCTTCTGCAAGAACCAATGAGGTTCATTCTCGTGTGTTACGCAACACGTTTGAGCTTCTGCAAGAACCAATGAGGTTCATTCTCGTGTGTTACGCAACACGTTTGAGCTTCTGCAAGAACCAATGAGGTTCATTCTCGTGTGTTACGCAACACGTTTGAGCTTCTGCAAGAACCAATGAGGTTCATTCTCGTGTGTTACGCAACAAGTTTGAGCTTCAGCAAGAACCAATGAGGTTCATTCTCATGTTACGCATCACGTTTAAGCTTCTGCAAGAACCAATGAGGTTCATTCTCGTGTTACGCTTCACGTTTAAGCTTCTGCAAGAACCAATGAGGTTCATTCTCGTGTTACGCAGCACGTTTGAGCTTCTGCAAGAACCAATGAGGTTCATTCTCGTGTTACGCATCACGTTTAAGCTTCTGCAAGAACCAATGAGGTTCTTTCTCGTGTTACGCAGCACGTTTGAGCTTCTGCAAGAACCAATGAGGTTCATTCTCGTGTTACGCATCACGTTTAAGCTTCTACAAGAACCAATGAGGTTCTTTCTCATGTTACGCAGCACGTTTGAGCTTCTGCAAGAACCAATGAGGTTAATTCTCGTGTTACGCAGCACGTTTGAGCTTCAGCAAGAACCAATGAGGTTCATTCTCGTGTGTTACGCAACACGTTTGAGCTTCTGCAAGAACCAATGAGGTTCATTCTCATGTTACGCAGCACGTTTGAGCTTCTGCAAGAACCAATGAGGTTTATTCTCGTGTTACGCATCACGTTTAAGCTTCTGCAAGAACCAATGAGGTTCTTTTTCGTGTTACGCAGCACGTTTGAGCTTCTGCAAGAACCAATGAGGTTAATTCTCGTGTTACGCAGCACGTTTGAGCTTCAGCAAGAACCAATGAGGTTCATTCTCGTGTGTTACGCAACACGTTTGAGCTTCTGCAAGAACCAATGAGGTTCATTCTCGTGTGTTACGCAACACGTTTGAGCTTCAGCAAGAACCAATGAGGTTCATTCTCATGTTACGCATCACGTTTAAGCTTCTGCAAGAACCAATGAGGTTAATTCTCGTGTTACGCAGCACGTTTGAGCTTCAGCAAGAACCAATGAGGTTCATTCTCATGTTACGCATCACGTTTAAGCTTCTGCAAGAACCAATGAGGTTCATTCTCGTGTTACGCATCACGTTTGAGCTTCTGCAAGAACCAATGAGGTTCTTTCTCGTGTTACGCAGCACGTTTGAGCTTCTGCAAGAACCAATGAGGTTCATTCTCGTGTTACGCAGCACGTTTGAGCTTCTGCAAGAACCAATGAGGTTCATTCTCGTGTTACGCAGCACGTTTGAGCTTCAGCAAGAACCAATGAGGTTCTTTCTCGTGTTACGCAGCACGTTTGAGCTTCTGCAAGAACCAATGAGGTTAATTCTCGTGTTACGCAGCGCGTTTGAGCTTCAGCAAGAACCAATGAGGTTCATTCTCGTGTGTTACGCAACACGTTTGAGCTTCTGCAAGAACCAATGAGGTTCATTCTCGTGTGTTACGCAACAAGTTTGAGCTTCAGCAAGAACCAATGAGGTTCATTCTCATGTTACGCATCACGTTTAAGCTTCTGCAAGAACCAATGAGGTTCATTCTCGTGTTACGCATCACGTTTAAGCTTCTGCAAGAACCAATGAGGTTCATTCTCGTGTTACGCAGCACGTTTAAGCTTCTGCAAGAACCAATGAGGTTCATTCTCGTGTTACGCAGCACGTTTGAGCTTCTGCAAGAACCAATGAGGTTCATTCTCATGTTACGCAGCACGTTTGAGCTTCTGCAAGAACCAATGAGGTTCATTCTCGTGTTACGCATCACGTTTAAGCTTCTGCAAGAACCAATGAGGTTCTTTCTCGTGTTACGCAGCACGTTTGAGCTTCTGCAAGAACCAATGAGGTTCATTCTCGTGTTACGCATCACGTTTAAGCTTCTGCAAGAACCAATGAGGTTCTTTCTCGTGTTACGCAGCACGTTTGAGCTTCTGCAAGAACCAATGAGGTTAATTCTCGTGTTACGCAGCACGTTTGAGCTTCAGCAAGAACCAATGAGGTTCATTCTCGTGTGTTACGCAACACGTTTGAGCTTCTGCAAGAACCAATGAGGTTCATTCTCGTGTGTTACGCAACAAGTTTGAGCTTCAGCAAGAACCAATGAGGTTCATTCTCATGTTACGCATCACGTTTAAGCTTCTGCAAGAACCAATGAGGTTCATTCTCGTGTTACGCATCACGTTTAAGCTTCTGCAAGAACCAATGAGGTTCATTCTCGTGTTACGCATCACGTTTAAGCTTCTGCAAGAACCAATGAGGTTCTTTCTCGTGTTACGCAGCACGTTTGAGCTTCTGCAAGAACCAATGAGGTTCATTCTCGTGTGTTACGCAACACGTTTGAGCTTCTGCAAGAACCAATGAGGTTCATTCTCGTGTGTTACGCAACACGTTTGAGCTTCTGCAAGAACCAATGAGGTTCATTCTCGTGTGTTACGCAACAAGTTTGAGCTTCAGCAAGAACCAATGAGGTTCATTCTCATGTTACGCATCACGTTTAAGCTTCTGCAAGAACCAATGAGGTTCATTCTCGTGTTACGCATCACGTTTAAGCTTCTGCAAGAACCAATGAGGTTCATTCTCGTGTTACGCAGCACGTTTGAGCTTCTGCAAGAACCAATGAGGTTCATTCTCGTGTGTTACGCAACACGTTTAAGCTTCTGCAAGAACCAATGAGGTTCTTTCTCGTGTTACGCATCACGTTTGAGCTTCTGCAAGAACCAATGAGGTTCATTCTCGTGTTACGCATCACGTTTAAGCTTCTGCAAGAACCAATGAGGTTCTTTCTCGTGTTACGCAGCACGTTTGAGCTTCTGCAAGAACCAATGAGGTTAATTCTCGTGTTACGCAGCACGTTTGAGCTTCAGCAAGAACCAATGAGGTTCATTCTCGTGTGTTACGCAACACGTTTGAGCTTCTGCAAGAACCAATGAGGTTCATTCTCATGTTACGCAGCACGTTTGAGCTTCTGCAAGAACCAATGAGGTTCATTCTCGTGTTACGCATCACGTTTAAGCTTCTGCAAGAACCAATGAGGTTCTTTTTCGTGTTACGCAGCACGTTTGAGCTTCTGCAAGAACCAATGAGGTTAATTCTCGTGTTACGCAGCACGTTTGAGCTTCAGCAAGAACCAATGAGGTTCATTCTCGTGTGTTACGCAACACGTTTGAGCTTCTGCAAGAACCAATGAGGTTCATTCTCGTGTGTTACGCAACACGTTTGAGCTTCTGCAAGAACCAATGAGGTTCATTCTCGTGTGTTACGCAACAAGTTTGAGCTTCAGCAAGAACCAATGAGGTTCATTCTCATGTTACGCATCACGTTTAAGCTTCTGCAAGAACCAATGAGGTTCATTCTCGTGTTACGCATCACGTTTAAGCTTCTGCAAGAACCAATGAGGTTCATTCTCGTGTTACGCATCACGTTTAAGCTTCTGCAAGAACCAATGAGGTTCTTTCTCGTGTTACGCAGCACGTTTGAGCTTCTGCAAGAACCAATGAGGTTCATTCTCGTGTGTTACGCAACACGTTTGAGCTTCTGCAAGAACCAATGAGGTTCATTCTCGTGTGTTACGCAACACGTTTGAGCTTCTGCAAGAACCAATGAGGTTCATTCTCGTGTGTTACGCAACAAGTTTGAGCTTCAGCAAGAACCAATGAGGTTCATTCTCATGTTACGCATCACGTTTAAGCTTCTGCAAGAACCAATGAGGTTCATTCTCGTGTTACGCATCACGTTTAAGCTTCTGCAAGAACCAATGAGGTTCATTCTCGTGTTACGCAGCACGTTTGAGCTTCTGCAAGAACCAATGAGGTTCATTCTCGTGTGTTACGCAACACGTTTAAGCTTCTGCAAGAACCAATGAGGTTCTTTCTCGTGTTACGCAGCACGTTTGAGCTTCTGCAAGAACCAATGAGGTTCATTCTCGTGTTACGCATCACGTTTAAGCTTCTGCAAGAACCAATGAGGTTCTTTCTCGTGTTACGCAGCACGTTTGAGCTTCTGCAAGAACCAATGAGGTTAATTCTCGTGTTACGCAGCACGTTTGAGCTTCAGCAAGAACCAATGAGGTTCATTCTCGTGTGTTACGCAACACGTTTGAGCTTCTGCAAGAACCAATGAGGTTCATTCTCATGTTACGCAGCACGTTTGAGCTTCTGCAAGAACCAATGAGGTTCATTCTCGTGTTACGCATCACGTTTAAGCTTCTGCAAGAACCAATGAGGTTCTTTTTCGTGTTACGCAGCACGTTTGAGCTTCTGCAAGAACCAATGAGGTTAATTCTCGTGTTACGCAGCACGTTTGAGCTTCAGCAAGAACCAATGAGGTTCATTCTCGTGTGTTACGCAACACGTTTGAGCTTCTGCAAGAACCAATGAGGTTCATTCTCGTGTGTTACGCAACACGTTTGAGCTTCAGCAAGAACCAATGAGGTTCATTCTCATGTTACGCATCACGTTTAAGCTTCTGCAAGAACCAATGAGGTTCATTCTCGTGTTACGCATCACGTTTAAGCTTCTGCAAGAACCAATGAGGTTCTTTTTCGTGTTACGCAGCACGTTTGAGCTTCTGCAAGAACCAATGAGGTTAATTCTCGTGTTACGCAGCACGTTTGAGCTTCAGCAAGAACCAATGAGGTTCATTCTCGTGTGTTACGCAACACGTTTGAGCTTCTGCAAGAACCAATGAGGTTCATTCTCGTGTGTTACGCAACACGTTTGAGCTTCAGCAAGAACCAATGAGGTTCATTCTCATGTTACGCATCACGTTTAAGCTTCTGCAAGAACCAATGAGGTTCATTCTCGTGTTACGCATCACGTTTAAGCTTCTGCAAGAACCAATGAGGTTCATTCTCGTGTTACGCAGCACGTTTGAGCTTCTGCAAGAACCAATGAGGTTCATTCTCGTGTTACGCATCACGTTTAAGCTTCTGCAAGAACCAATGAGGTTCTTTCTCGTGTTACGCAGCACGTTTGAGCTTCTGCAAGAACCAATGAGGTTCATTCTCGTGTTACGCATCACGTTTAAGCTTCTGCAAGAACCAATGAGGTTCTTTCTCGTGTTACGCAGCACGTTTGAGCTTCTGCAAGAACCAATGAGGTTAATTCTCGTGTTACGCAGCACGTTTGAGCTTCAGCAAGAACCAATGAGGTTCATTCTCGTGTGTTACGCAACACGTTTGAGCTTCTGCAAGAACCAATGAGGTTCATTCTCATGTTACGCAGCACGTTTGAGCTTCTGCAAGAACCAATGAGGTTCATTCTCGTGTTACGCATCACGTTTAAGCTTCTGCAAGAACCAATGAGGTTCATTCTCGTGTTACGCATCACGTTTAAGCTTCTGCAAGAACCAATGAGGTTCTTTCTCGTGTTACGCAGCACGTTTGAGCTTCTGCAAGAACCAATGAGGTTCATTCTCGTGTTACGCATCACGTTTAAGCTTCTGCAAGAACCAATGAGGTTCTTTCTCGTGTTACGCAGCACGTTTGAGCTTCTGCAAGAACCAATGAGGTTAATTCTCGTGTTACGCAGCACGTTTGAGCTTCAGCAAGAACCAATGAGGTTCATTCTCGTGTGTTACGCAACACGTTTGAGCTTCTGCAAGAACCAATGAGGTTCTTTTTCGTGTTACGCAGCACGTTTGAGCTTCTGCAAGAACCAATGAGGTTAATTCTCGTGTTACGCAGCACGTTTGAGCTTCAGCAAGAACCAATGAGGTTCATTCTCGTGTGTTACGCAACACGTTTGAGCTTCTGCAAGAACCAATGAGGTTCATTCTCGTGTGTTACGCAACACGTTTGAGCTTCAGCAAGAACCAATGAGGTTCATTCTCATGTTACGCATCACGTTTAAGCTTCTGCAAGAACCAATGAGGTTCATTCTCGTGTTACGCATCACGTTTAAGCTTCTGCAAGAACCAATGAGGTTCTTTTCGTGTTACGCAGCACGTTTGAGCTTCTGCAAGAACCAATGAGGTTAATTCTCGTGTTACGCAGCACGTTTGAGCTTCAGCAAGAACCAATGAGGTTCATTCTCGTGTGTTACGCAACACGTTTGAGCTTCTGCAAGAACCAATGAGGTTCATTCTCGTGTGTTACGCAACACGTTTGAGCTTCAGCAAGAACCAATGAGGTTCATTCTCATGTTACGCATCACGTTTAAGCTTCTGCAAGAACCAATGAGGTTCATTCTCGTGTTACGCATCACGTTTAAGCTTCTGCAAGAACCAATGAGGTTCATTCTCGTGTTACGCAGCACGTTTGAGCTTCTGCAAGAACCAATGAGGTTCATTCTCGTGTTACGCATCACGTTTAAGCTTCTGCAAGAACCAATGAGGTTCTTTCTCGTGTTACGCAGCACGTTTGAGCTTCTGCAAGAACCAATGAGGTTCATTCTCGTGTTACGCATCACGTTTAAGCTTCTGCAAGAACCAATGAGGTTCTTTCTCGTGTTACGCAGCACGTTTGAGCTTCTGCAAGAACCAATGAGGTTAATTCTCGTGTTACGCAGCACGTTTGAGCTTCAGCAAGAACCAATGAGGTTCATTCTCGTGTGTTACGCAACACGTTTGAGCTTCTGCAAGAACCAATGAGGTTCATTCTCATGTTACGCAGCACGTTTGAGCTTCTGCAAGAACCAATGAGGTTCATTCTCGTGTTACGCATCACGTTTAAGCTTCTGCAAGAACCAATGAGGTTCATTCTCGTGTTACGCATCACGTTTAAGCTTCTGCAAGAACCAATGAGGTTCATTCTCGTGTTACGCAGCACGTTTGAGCTTCTGCAAGAACCAATGAGGTTAATTCTCGTGTTACGCATCACGTTTAAGCTTCTGCAAGAACCAATGAGGTTCTTTCTCGTGTTACGCAGCACGTTTGAGCTTCTGCAAGAACCAATGAGGTTCTTTCTCGTGTTACGCAGCACGTTTGAGCTTCTGCAAGAACCAATGAGGTTCATTCTCGTGTTACGCATCACGTTTAAGCTTCTGCAAGAACCAATGAGGTTCTTTCTCGTGTTACGCAGCACGTTTGAGCTTCTGCAAGAACCAATGAGGTTAATTCTCGTGTTACGCAGCACGTTTGAGCTTCAGCAAGAACCAATGAGGTTCATTCTCGTGTGTTACGCAACACGTTTGAGCTTCTGCAAGAACCAATGAGGTTCATTCTCATGTTACGCAGCACGTTTGAGCTTCTGCAAGAACCAATGAGGTTCATTCTCGTGTTACGCATCACGTTTAAGCTTCTGCAAGAACCAATGAGGTTCTTTTTCGTGTTACGCAGCACGTTTGAGCTTCTGCAAGAACCAATGAGGTTAATTCTCGTGTTACGCAGCACGTTTGAGCTTCAGCGAGAACCAATGAGGTTCATTCTCGTGTGTTACGCAACACGTTTGAGCTTCTGCAAGAACCAATGAGGTTCATTCTCGTGTGTTACGCAACACGTTTGAGCTTCAGCAAGAACCAATGAGGTTCATTCTCGTGTTACGCAGCACATTTGAGCTTCTGTAAGAACCAATGAGGTTCATTCTCGTGTGTTACGCAGCACGTTTAAGCTTCTGCAAGAACCAATGAGGTTCATTCTCGTGTGTTACGCAACACGTTTGAGCTTCTGCAAGAACCAATGAGGTTCATTCTCGTGTGTTACGCAGCACGTTTGAGCTTTAGCAAGAACCAATAAGGTTCGGTTGAGCTTCTGTTTATGTTCGCTGATCAATGTTTATATGTGAATAAATGCCTAAATTTAAACTGCCATATAAAGCAATCCAGTCTCTTCAAAAAATCTGGACGAAACCGCTCAAATCATATGGATTAATTTTAGGATCTCTTTATGAACTTTTTTAAACATCAACGTGGTAATTGCGTGGACTGTCAATGGAGGGACAGAAACCTTTTAGATTACATAAAAATATCTTCATTTGGGTTTTGAAGATGAATGAAAGTCTTATAGATTTGGAGGGTGAGTAAATGATGACAACATTTCAAGTAATGTGGCCAGTGCAAATGACAGGTAACTGAACATATTCAACTAAACAGAGATTTAAAAAATGTAAATTTCCCATAAGATCTCACCAATAAACGAGGTTCCCACAATGACAGCATTCTTACTGCTGGCGAGTGTAGCGATGCTGTTTGCATCCTCTGGTGTTCTGAGGTGAAACACGTTTCCCACATCTTTGCCTTTGTAGCTCAGAGGTTTGGGTCTGTAAAGATGAAGGATGAAACTTATTAATTCAACAAATGCAATTTTTAATACATATATAGGTAGTCATGTGTGGCCTTTACCTGCTCCCTGTGGCAATAAAGAGCTTTCGATACTCCATTTTAAAACCATCCCGAAATATCACAGTCCGTGTCTTTACATCCACAGAAATAACCTATGAAGAAACATATTGCAGTTTATGTAATTCTGCATTTACATTTCTAAAAATTAAGCATATTTAGACTTAATTATTGAAATACTGTGTCATATCACTAACAAAACGGTTCCAAAAAGTATCATGGTATTCTTGGAGGTACTCTTAGAAATAAAGTAATTATAGGGTTTTCTCAGTGATGCCATTGAAGAACCATGTTGGGTTCCCCAAAGAACCTTTCAGTAAACAGTTCTTAAAATAAAATGTTGAACTTTTTCCACTATAAAGAAGATTTGGAAAGGTCCCATGGATGTTAAAGGTTCTTCATGGAACTATCAATTCCATAGACCCTTTATTTTTAAGAGTGTACTATTTCAAAATACCAAAGCATTACCATCTGATACCATCATTGTACCATTGTACCACCACAGTACTTTTTTTGTAATGGGCTGAAAGAGATTAGAATCACACTTATAATTTGTTTTCCCCCAACATATGCTCAGTGAAAAAACGTGCCTCATTTTTGCAAAACTCAACAAATATGCCGATACATATCACTGCCGTTTCCAGCTGAAATGAACACTAGAGGCAGTAAAACACCAACAACTTTTATTCCTTTTTAAAAAAAATGATATGTTCCTTTTAAAACAAACTATAATGACAGGGGCTGATTATCGATTATTAAACTGGTTTTCGTGCAGTTCCTTACTATGTACAATACTATGTTCTGACCTCAAACACTTTTACACGATTGCAGAAGCAAGTTAAAATCGCATGGTTATCTCTCGTTTGTTAAAGGGGGTCATGAACTGAGAAATAAAATTTTCCTTGAGCTTTTGACATATAAGAGGTCCTCATACTATAAGAGTATCCTGTGAGTTTCAGAACTGAAAACTTCCTTGTTAGTCCAATAAAAGCTTTTATTGACACTAGGCCCAGCAAACGACAGGTTTTTCTAGGGTGACCAAACATCCTGTTTTCCCAGGACATGTCCTGTTTTCAAGTCCTGTCCTGGCCCTAATATAACAATTTTCTATCCATACAGAGGGGGCATACTTTAATGTATTGAAATGAATAAGGAATCTTTGAGTAAACTTCAAGTATCATTTGAGTATCTCATTGCCGGGCCGAGTGTCCTGGTTTTCGGTAATCAAAATATGGTCACCCTAGGTTTTTCAAAGTGGGGATCTATGACGTCAAAGGGAGGCAAGCACCGCCTCTGCAGAAGAAAATCAACGCCTACTTCATCACTGCCTGTTTAGCCCCGCCCATCAATTCACACATGTAACATAGGCCTAGTGTTAAACCAGATCAAGCCGTTGAGGATTACAAAATATTGTGCAGTGACTGGGTTCAACAGTAAAGCAACATGTAAGTAACTGTGTTAATCCTAATGCCTCATCTGAAATGTAACGATTCATTGATTCAAAACCTGCAATGATGAGATCACTGCTTTCATGCGCTCAACACAAGTGTGTGATCGGCTACAATGATCATCACTGCAACCTTTCATGCCACGATCTTAATATAATGCCATAGATCTACGTGTAATGCAACAGTTTTCACGATTAGTTGTGAGAGCTGCGAGAGTAAAAAAAGAGATTTTAAAATGAAAATACGTTAGCCAATCACAGCAGTGGGTGTTTACACTGAAGTCTCACAGCAGACACGCCCCTTCAAATCAGAGGGCTAAAATCAGGGTAGGAAAAATGCCTTTAATTTATAAATGATGACCCTTTTTGATGTAAAAAGCATTCTAACATTATAAGTGCAGCCCAGGAAACATCATAAAACAATAAAACAACGCAGTTCATGACCCCTTTAACACTTTTAGTGGCATTTACCTGACATTTAAATTCGGAACTCCCACGATATGTCCACCCAATGTAATAAAATGTTGCCAGATTCACGTTTATCCATTTTAGATAAACCTAAACATGCTTTTATCGTCACTTACTGGGCAGAAATGTTGCCACAGGTACGTTTTTCCAATGAGTCTGTTTTCCCTCATTAAATGAAGTAAAGGACTCACCTCTTTCTCTAATAGTATCTCTATATCGTGCACTTGAAGGAAGTCAGAGGAGCGCAACTGCAGCTGCTCAGCTGTGCTGTCTAAAGACTGAAGAAAAGCATCAAATCAATATTATTGCACCTGCTGCAGTTTAGCACACATGTGGTCAAAATAAAACGTTGTATTGGACAAGCAGTCTTATGTTCATTTTATTTTGTAAACCTGAGATCCCACACTGTTCTATGGACTGTTCTGTGTACAAACCTTACTCAGTTTAGGCCTGTCGTAAGGCAGATGTTTGTCCATGGTGCACATCACTATACGGTCAGTGAAGCCCTCCTGCCTCAGAGTCTCAGCGCACACCAGAGCAGCAGGACCTGAGTGAGAACATCAACAGAGGTCAGAGCAGGTGCTTGGTATTCCCTCTGACACAACCTTTTGGAGACCATTTGGTTTACTAATATCAGTTTGACAGTACTTTCAATATCAAAATGTGACATTACCACTCAGGGCAGTAAGGTTTTTATAGGTCTCTTATGGCTGCATTTATTTGATCAAAAATACAGTTAAAACAGTAATATTGTGAAATAGTATTAAAAAAATGTTTTAACTATGAACTATTTTAATATATTTTATTCATTATTGTTCATAATTTTCAGCATCATTACTACAGTTCTCAGTGTCACATGCTCCTTCAGAAATCTGTTTTGCTGCTTAACATTTTTTTGTGGAAACTGTGATGTATCTTTTTATTCAGGTGTAGTTTATTGAGCTGACTGAAATGTCAGGTTTTTTTGTGATCTTGAACTGTAATCTTAATACACTCTGAATACACAAAAAAGAGTGCAAAATTGTGCCTTTTAAGATACAAGTGACCGTCACTGGGGTGGTACCCTTAAGGGTACGTTTTTGTACCTCTAAGTCAGGAGTAGGCAAGTTCCTAGAGAGCTGATGTCCTGCAGAGTTTAGCTCCAACCCTACTAAGCCACCACAGTATAAAACTCATGGCTCCCAGCATGCATTGCAGCATTAAGTATGTCACCATTGTTGAGATTCATATGCTGATTCTTGTTATATGTGTGTGTCTAAACTTTTTTTTTACCCTGGAATGTATTTAAAAATCAAAATTCAGAATGTCTGATCTGTGGCAAGAAAGTATTGTTGGTGAATATTCTTTGTTAATATATTTTAATAAGTGATCAGTTTAGTCAAACATTTTTCTTCAAGACTATTTTCATTTATGGCTTCTTTTGATTTGAACATATTTATGTGTTTTGTTAACACTGTAACAAAAACCACAAACTCACATAAAAAGCCAAGAATCAAACTGCCCAACTAAATGAAACACCGATCACCATAATGATGACCAAACATTTTCAATAAAACATCAACATCTAAACCTCTGTTCATTCTCAATAAGAGCTTCTATAGATGTCTTTCAGGGTTGGAGCCAAACTCTGCAGGACAACAACTCACTAGAACCAAACTTACCTACCCCTGCTCTAAGTAGAGCAAAACAATGGTATAATTGTACCCTAAGGACCAATTATGTACCTTTACATGTACAGTTATACCTTTTGTTCCCCAAGGAACAAAATTGTACCTCCACTGTACCTTTTTTTTCTGAGAGTGTATAAATGCATGGTTTTAGCCAATGCTTTTGATGTTATCTCTTACATGTTATCTTTATTTTAACTTAACAATCAGTAATTGCATTGTCTTATGTTTAAAGATAGAATCTAACATTTGAATCTGTCTAGTCTGTACCAAATGTAGAAATTCAGCTTCTTATCTAGGCTGCCATAAAACATGTATAAGAAATCAAATTAAAATCTGTTTGGGACAGGAAATTATGTAAAGAAATGGCTCAGTGTGAGTCTTTTCTTTTGTCATGGCATGTTAAAGTCCCCTTTATGGTACATCATCAAGTTACGTCACCCACATCCAAATATAATATGAGCAAGAAGCAATTTCAGTTTTACTATTTAAAAAATAATGTATATAACCCAGTTGACAAGGTTGTAAAGCTACAGAATTAAGCGACACGTGAGCTTTATATAGGTTTACTACTCAAAACATCAAAGGGTGAATCCACTAAAGAGTGCACACGGTATTTCAGTGCAAAAAATGCTGTCATATTACCTGAAATCCAGTTTAACCAGACACAAGAGCTTATCACACATGAAATAGTTAACCCTGGGAATTCACCCCTATGTTAGTGCATTTTATAACATTATGGCTGCAACCTGATCCAATAATGAGAACGTGGCTGAATCCAGTGCTGGAATTGATGACAGCAGAACATTTTGACATGGCCTTTGACCGCCGCTGAGTCTGAAGGGCCTGTCAGGAAACAAACGATTCCCCACATCATCATTTACAACTGTTGTTAAATTTAACTCTCTTTACACACATACTGCAGACGCAGAGAGACTGTTTACCTGCTTGTTTGCTCTTATTATCACCTTCTCCTTTTCGACTCTGACCTGAAAAAGTGAGGGGAAAAAGTTGACACGACAGATTATTACATAACAGTGGGATTATGAAAACACCCCCACTGTTTAGTGATGACACATGCTGAGGATCATTTTCTCTGCTCTGATCAGCAGCATGTACTCCCTCTCTATGTCTTGTTGGGATTTGGTAATATGCATTTTTTTCAAATCAACAGATCTCATTCACTATTTGTGCTTCAACTTGTGAACATTTTCGCACTAAAGTCATGATTCTTATATTATCTTATAGCTGTATATTACTTCCTTACAGAAATCGCTTTGACTCATTCATCTCTGAGGAGTAAGTCAAATTCATTTTAATACTAATAAATAAATATTACATAAAAATGTACTTTTCATATATTTTTGAAAATTATATATAAAATATATTTACTGTGTATATATATATATGTGTATGTATATAATGATTTTTTATATAAATGTATTGATGTATTATTAATAATAATATTATACATTTATTTATTTAAATAAAAATAAATAAATATACAATTAAAAATGTACTGTGTGTGTGTTTTCCCATGAATGTAAAATGTAGAGTCCTTAAGATCATCATACAACAGAACAACATAGATTCCTTAAAGGCATAGTTCACCCAAAAGTGAAAATTATCCCATAATTTACTCACCCTCAAGCCATCCTAGGTGTAGCTGACTTTCTTCTTTCAGCCAAACACAATCAGAGTTATATTAAAAAAATATCCTTGCTCTTCCTAGCTTTATAATGGGAATGAATGGTACCATACCAGATTTTGAAGCCGAGAAAATCCATCCATCATAAAAGTAATCCAAACGCCAAAGGCTTTCTGAAGCGAAGCGATGCATATTGTAAGAAAACATTGTAAACTATAATCACTGGCTTCCGGTAACGGGTGTCCGCAAGTCTAGTGACCTCTGACCCGACGCAGAACATATTGACAGAGCAGAGGATAGAGCAAAACAAAACACCGGTCACAAATTAGAAGTCTAAAACGAGAATTTTTAAAGAGAAATATTGGAGGATTCAGATATAAGAGAAGAGGGGCTTAAATTTGTTTCCCAGCACTATTTGTTTGAACCGCGAGAGACGTCTACTCTCACCTAAGCTTACGCTACTCCTACGACATGCATCGGGTCAGAGGTCACTCTTCCGCCAGAACTAGACTTGCGTATGGCCGTTACCGGAAGCCAGTGATTATAGTTTACAAAGTGATAAATATGGATATTTTTCTTACAAAAACGCATTGCTTCTTTGTGTTTTGGCTGAAAAAAGAAAGTCATATACACCTAGGATGGCTTGAGGGTGAGTAAATTATGGGATCATTTTTGCAACCATTTTTGGATGAACTAACCCTTTAATGGCCCAGTGGAAGTTTAAGGTTGAAGAGGAACGTGTGTTACCTGAAAGGTAGGCAAGCTGTCTAGGCCAGGAAAATCCTCAATATCACCCGTAGCGATGTTAAAACATGCCCCATGCCATGGACATCGCACATGTCCTTTTGAAAGCACACCTAGTAGAGGAGAATTGTATGCACAGTAATGTTTAAAAGCACGTTTAACATGTTTAATAGCAGCATGTTATAAAATACAGCCAAATATTTAAGTAAATAGACAACATTCAGTCCAAATAGTTGAGCTATTGGTATCCCAAGCTATGGAATGTAGAGGACCAGGAGAGCTCCACAGGACGCCCCTCACCTTTGACCAGTGGAGCCCCATAATGTGGGCACTTGTGTCCCATTGCAAAGAATTCTCCATGTTCCTTAATGAGCAGAGCACGACCTGCCCCCAAATCCACCTCCCGCATTCTGCCAAACACAACAGAACACATATGATCACAGCTTGAATGTCCAAAACACAACCCAATACTGATGCATTCATCAAAGGTTACAACTGAAGTATGTCACTTATGCACCACCAACCGGGGGGAAAACAGACTCTTCAGTATTAAAAAACCTTAAATATTTTTTTAGTGTACCCCTGGGGATAGGTACGGTGGCCCAGTAGTGCACAATACAACGACATTTAAAAAGCATACATAAGTTCACAACACAACAGAATAAATCCACAACACAACGAAATCAAGCCACAACACAACGAAAAAGCCGCAACTCAAAGAAATAAAACCACAACACAACGGAATTAAGCCACAACACAACGAAATAAAGCCACAACACAACGAAATAAAGCCACAACACAACGAAATTAAGCCACAACACAACGAAATCAAGCCACAACACAACGAAATCAAGCCACAACATAACGAAATCAAGCCACAACACATCAAAATAAAGCCACAACACAACAAAATAAAGCCACAACACAACGAAAAAGCCGCAACTCAAAGAAATAAAGCCACAACACAACGAAATAAAGCCACAACACAACAAAATAAAGCCACAACACAACAAAATCAAGCCACAACACAACGAAATCAAGCCTCAACACAACGAAAAAGCCACAAACCAACGAAATAGCCACAACACAACGGAAATGCTCCCGACCACTAGGGGACTCTCGGAGTGCGGTAAAGTTCGTTTTCCTTGCATTGTTCTATAGATTCACCAGCCTTACAAATATTTAAACACTAGTTCAAATCAGTTTTAAGTGTGCAATTGTGTATCGACATGAAATATCAATTCAAAATCACCTACGTGCATAATAGCTGCATATTTATACTCGAGAACACTTTGACCCGCTGCCACGGCGCTAAGGGAACGTCTGCCAAACCCACCAAGTTGAAACATATAATTTGTATGAATTAAATTAACTTTTTTTTTTCTTTTTTCAAATTCCTCAGTTTCAAAACGATCAGTTTCTGCGAGAAACCGAGCAGTATTTATGCTATTATTTTACCTCTTTTCAGACGAGTGTGATCATCTCTGAGCTCAGCCATAACTTCCGCAAAGTGAGGTCAAATACGATCGTGGTCAAAGATATATCGATCGTAGATGCCTCATTCTACTGCATCTACGTATACATCTATGACCATGATCGTATTTGACCTCACTTGGCGGAAGTTATGGCTGAGCTCAGAGATGACACGGTCATCTGAAAAGAGGTAAAATAATAGCATAAATACTGCTCGGTTTCTCGCAGAAACTGATCGTTTCGCTAGATAAGACCATTATTCATCGTCTGGTATCATTTAAAGCCCTTTGAAGCTGCACTGAAACTGTCATTTGGACCTTGAAGCGTTTGGAGCCTATTGAAGTCCATTATATGGAGGAAACCCCTGGAATGTTTTCATCCAAAACCTTAATTTCTTTTCGACAGCAGAAAGAAAGACATGGACATCTTGGATGACATGGGGGTGAGTAAATTATCAGCAAAAGTTTATTTAAAAGTGAACTAATCCTTTAAGACACCTACTGGTGGTTTTAGTTTAATATTTAAGAGCAACACTTTGTTTCTTTCATATTTCTCTATTGAACATTTTTATGCGAAACATTGGCTCCGTCCGAAAACCTAGGCAGCTGACTCGTTGCCTCGCTGCCTTATCAGACAATGACTTATAAGGTAGCGTTTGCGCATGAAGGCACCTCACGAAACTAGTTTCGGACAGACTACTGAGGCAGCGTAACAGTTTAATGATCTACAGCAAAATAGAGAGAGCTTTGGTGAGAACTAAACAAATTATTTAATTACAACATTAGTCATTTCTCGCAAGACATGACATCAGAAGTGGGAAAATGTTGGTAAAAAATTTACATTTACACACAAACGGACCAGCAAACGCAACTTTCGGACACCATCTTTTTTTCCAGCTCAACTGTCACAGAACGGAACGCACAGGATTGTGGGATATCAAAGGCAGCGAAGGATACATATGCTGCCTTCAAAAATGAAGGTGAAGGTATCTCAGGAGACAGGAAGTGAAGCTAACATTAGATTCGGACGTGCCTTGATGCCTTCCTACCTTGAAATGTGTTTTCCAAATGCACCATTTTTAAGATTTTCGGATCTCTCAACATTTATATGCCATTGTAATTACATTCTTGCCACCTCTAAGCAGCATTAATAAACAGTGTATAAATACATATAGATGCAGCTGATGGCTTTTGTTGATACTGATTTCATTTTTGAATGAAATTAATGGAATTTTCAGAACATGACACATACATTTAATAGGGTCAGAAAAGCTTTGCCTTTTTTAAAAGCCACTTTAAAAAATTTGGGAACCACTGTTCTATGACATCGCTGAGAAAACCCCCTTTTGTAAACATTATTTCAAATACTTTTTTGCTTCAAATCAAAGTTTGTAATGTTGTAGCTGGTTGGCTTGGATCATGGCTTATAATGCTTTAAAAATCCCTATAGGAGTAATAAATGGAAAAACTTACTGTCCATTCTCGAGGTCTTTTACGTGGCAGACAGACGCCTCTATGAAATCTCTGTGTTTCCGCTGCGGTCGCAGCGTCATGCTGTCCTCGTCGGAACAGTGTCCCAGAGATCCGTTGGGTCTGCATTCTGAAAATGGACTGGCCTTTCCGTTAGGAGACATCAGGTCCACCTCCTTCTCTTTGGCCAAAAGATTGAGCTCAACTTTGACCTCTACTGCAAAAAAATTGCATGATATAAGTACAAAAGAGAATAAGACAAGATTCTGTTCTTCAGATAGCTAATCGATTTGTTTGCTAAATTCAAATGTAATCCCGTCACCTTTAATTGGAGCAATTAACTATACAATGCATTAGGATTTATTTCAAATGTAAGCTCTATATTGAACTCCATGGCAAATGATGTGCAATGACAAAATAGATAGCATTTTTAATATGTAGGTACCTCATTAAGAAACTGGCTTCAGACAGACTTGTCATGTTTGATGTTTCATAGCAAAGTCAAGTGAAATTTAACCTAATATACACTCTTCAAAATAAAGGTATAATAAAGGGGGGTTTCACAGCAGGGCCATAGAAGAACCCTTTCTGGTTCCCCAAAGAACTTTTTAGTGAGCAGCTCTTAAAAAAACATTTTGTCTTAGTGAGAAGAACATTTTAATAATCTAAAGAAACTTGTGCAGTGGAAAGGTTCCATGGATGTTAAAGGTTCTTTATGGAACCATAAATGCCAATAAAGAACCTTTATTTATTTAAGAGTGTACAAGTACAGTGCTTATTTCTCTGTAGTCTGTAGAAATAGCATCATACGTTTGGACGCAGCTGGGAGAAGAACACTGGAAAGTGAAGCACTATTTAATGTATAGTCTTTATATAAGGTGATTGTGCAATGTGCTTCCATTACAGTCCAATCTTGCTGGCTTTCTCTCTGGCCGGAAAAATGTGCTGAGGGCCTGCTTCTTATGCTTTAATCACACAGGAATTCACACCTGCTGAGTGAAGCTTAATTAAAATCAATGGAAAATCATGCAAGATGACTGAGCCGGCGGAGGAAAGGAAAGAAAAGAAAACTCGCCATCACAGAGCTGGCTCCAGACGCTTTGTTTTCAGTGTCAGAACAGAGAAAATAACATCTGACAGATCATTCAGTGAACATACTCATCTAAGGGCTCATTTAGTGGAAGAAACCACACTCAAAATCTCAGATATAATTATCTATAATGATCTATATATCTAAAATTACAACAATCATAAAATGTGTGTTTCCAAATCCAAATCGTCATTATTTTCGTCAACAACATTTTGTCACAGATGAAAACGAGACGGCAGTGTTTCCCCTACAATGTATTCACAGCGGCGCAGCGCCTATATCTCAAAATGACAGGCTTGGAGAGTATTCACTTAAACACAGTTTAGCTTAAATGGGCGTAAATAGTTGGGAGAAATTAAAGGGAGAATGATATTAGATCTGCGTCTTAAAGGGGCAGCATCTAATAAACCTGGTGACGATTGAGCCATTAATGTGAATCAAACAACAAAAGGCAATTACTTGCAGCTCTTGTATGATATGTGATGCTCTAAAAAAAAGAAAAAGAGATGCTCATATATATATATATATATATATATATATATATATATATATATATATATATATATATATATATATATATATATATATATATATATATATATATGTATGTATGTATGTATGTATGTATGTATGTATGTATGTATATATATATATATATATATATATATATATATATATATATATATATATATATATATATATATATATATTTGATTAATAAAAAGGTAAAAAAAACATCATGTAATAATATTTCACAATATTAGGCTACTGTTTTTTTTTTCGGTATTTTTGATTAAATAAATGCAGGCTTGATAAGCATGAGACTTTTTGCAAAAACATAAAATAGTATCCAAACACTTTTTTTAATTTAAATTTTTACATTTATTCACATTTACATATATTTTTGCCCCTTTCTTACATTCAAGCCCTTGCCCCTTAGGAACTTTTTGAACGTCCCTGCAGGTTATTGAAGTAAAATAGGCTATAAGCTAGTCACCTTTTAAACTAATGAAAAGCTAAATTTGGATTTTAATGTTCAAAATGTCTATTTCTATCCACAAAACTTGCCAGAAGTCATGGTTTAAGGTTTTTTTTTTTTTTTTTTTTTTCGGAGGTGCATGCCCCCGGGCCCCCCGACGCGCGGCTTGGTAACAACCTCCGGCACGTAACAGCACCGCTGCTGGAAAAAATTCTAGGGGAAACACTGAGACGATAACTAAATAAAAACTAGTTTCTAAAAGACAGAAACTCAATGTTGACATTTTCGACAATGAATAAAAACTGGACGAAAATGTTAGGGTGGGATGATTTGGGAAGAGAATGAGATCCGTTCAGAACTGATGTCCTGCGTGTGTGGTAGATGCGCACATTTGAATTGTAATGTGCTGATCTACCCGTGGGACATGAGTTGGCATGCGCTTGATGCGTGTCTCATAAAACGTTCAAAAATGTAAACGTCTGGGAGAAAAAGAAGAGTAGACACTTGGACAGATCTGAATAAGCCTGACGTCACAGAAGAGAACTGTATTCAGTGCAGTTTTCTGTGCGCATACACTCTGAAGCACGCAGCCGTACACAGAAAGCTACCTCTTACAGCGTGCGAGTACTGAATTGAGCTCTCTTTCGTGTCTGAATGGACAAATATACAAAACATTATGTCAAAATGTCCGTTTTGGAGAGTATTTATGTAACAGAGGCCAGCTAGTAGTTGCTGTGGGAGTAAACCTCACTCCTCTGATCTCAAGAGATGCTCTAGCGACTGACGCTAGAGGTTGCAGCCTTTAGCCTCCTTGTTTGAGAGTCCGACTCTCATGCCGGCGGACCCGGGTTCGAGTCCTGCTTAGAGCGGGGCGGTTCAATCAGGAGGGGTTACATTGGTACAGTGACCCAGATGGGAGTGAGGTTTAAGGGAGGTGAGTGTAACGGAGGCCAGCTAGTAGTTGCTGTACGAGTAAACCTCACTCCTCTGATCTCAAGAGATGCTCTAGCGACTGACACTAGAGGTTGCAGCCTTTAGCCTCCTTATTAGAGCGTCTGACTCTCATGCCGGCGGACCAGGGTTCGAGTCCCGCTTAGAGCGGGGCGGTTCGAACAGGAGGGGTTACATTTACACAAATACAGCAGCCTAATAATAATAATTTTAAGATAAATCAAGACATGGTATATGTCAAAGCAGTTAAATCTATGTCTGTATTGAATGTTCAAACTTTAATATAACTTCAAATGACTAAAATATAGGGATGCACTGAAATTAAAATTCTTGGCCAAAGCCGAATAATAATAAAACACTTGGCCGAAGGCCGAAGCCAAATACCGAACGCGGTTTTTCTATGTATTTTGCCAATTTTTTCACCATTGCATAAATTTGCTTTTTTACTATTTTGTCTTGCTTTTAAAATAAAATAAAAAAAATTTAACAAAACTACAATTTAAAAATATTTATTTAACACTGAACATTTTTAGAATTCCAGCAGACATTATACAAACAAAGTACAATATAACTTAAAATATATATATATATATTTTTATTTAAATATTTATATTTGGCCATCTTATCTTATATTTGGCCTATTATGCCTACAGGTATCATAATCAAATCATAATCAAATTTTGTTTGTTTGTTCATGAGAGGTTTTGCAAGCCTGTATAACTCAGCACTGAATAAAAACTTGCATTTGAGGGTGCTTAGACAATTCAGCAGAACAGTGTCTGCAAACAGCCCCCAGGGGTTTGGGGGGGATATTTCAGATATTTCGAAACAAGGGGTGCATCTCAATCAGCTCCCTAGTTCAGTAGTCAGGGCACTGATCAGGGAGTCAGCACATTGACTTATGTCCTGATCAGTGCCCTGACTACTGAACCAGGGAGCTGATTGAGATGCACCCCTTGTTACGAAATATCTGAAATATCCCCCCCCCCCCCATACATTTACCTGCCCATAGACCCTCCCCTCGTAGAAATCACGACAGAAGTGGTTGAAAGTGGACAAAAGAGACCAGGTTTAAACAGGTATTTCTCCCTCGACACGTCCGCACGAGCACGAGGGTGCACGCAGCAAAAATTACGCCATCGCAGAGTGCCAAGCGGACGAGGCACATGCGCAGTCAGCGGAGGCTAACGCTGCGGAGCCAGATGAAAGTATAAACAAGGCTTAATGCTTCCACACTTCCGACATGTGCTGCATTGCTGCATTTAGAAGCGTGCGCGCCTCTCTCACACACGCTGGTTGCTATATTTGATCGCGTCATCAAAAACCTCATTGTTCGGTAAAATGTATTCAGTCTTTTCACTTATTCGGCCGAACACCGAAAGTGAATTTTTTACTATTTTCAGGTGAATAATTTTGGCTGCCGAACATTCGGTGCATCCCTACTAAAACATGACTAAAAACGAAATCAAAATTTGCTGTCAAAATGAACAATGCTTGCTGGATAAAATCCTGAACTTTTCAGGCCCAAATGGCACCATTTATTGAGAATGGCCCACACTCACTGTTCTTGAGATGACAGGAACCTTAACAGATTAACATTTTGCAAGTTTGTGATCAAATCAATGAGTGAAACAACTCCCTAGGGATCCCAGTGCTCTGACATACTGTATGCTAAAAACAGAATAGAAAGTCATAGTCATTTCTTAGGTAATTTTCAAAGCAAAGTGACTGACTGGCTTGGACTGTTCTGCCTCTCTCTGCGCCCTCTGAAATCCAACACCCACAATCACACTTTCACAATTGGAGTCTTTGGACAGATGAAAGTCGTTTTGCTGCCCCTTGGTAGTACCCCCTCCCCCAGCTGCCATAGAACAGAAACAGCGATACATTGTGAAACATTCGAAACACAACTCATATTCCACTGTCTAATCCTCTTGAACACAGCAATTAAGAGCATTAAAATTCCTCCTGCACTAAAGGAAAGCCACATCACAACAGCAGTCAGGGGCCACATTAACTGACCTATATATAGGTGGAGAGACTGGAGACACAAGTCTCAATTATTACAGGATTTAATCAACGGGGAACTCTACAAAGACTAAGGGTTTTCTATATGCTCATCACCTGGTTTGGGTTTGGAGAGGCATCCTCCCATGATGGGCCCGGAGTGAAGCCAGGTGGCCCGATGAGAGGGAAGCCCAGGATGGGTGTTATCAGGGCTGGGCGGATCAGACACACAGGGTGGACCGCTGGCCCTGGAGGAGGTGTAGGCAGCACTGCAGGGGGAAAATTCTGGCCCGTCGGGCCCACACGGCCATCTCAGAGATCAGCGATTGTACATGATACACAGCCTGGGAAAAGACAACATATAATTGTTTGGTTGTGAGCATCTAATTTACAGTTTCCTCTTATACACCATTGCTTTGCTATTAAATCAGCACGACCAGTATTTATTGTGCTTTGGAGGCTGATATGCTCTCGGCCAAACAGCTTCATCAGGTTAGTTTTGTTGGTGAACAGCAAATCCACTTGTCTGGCTATCACCAGCCAAGCTAAATTTAAGATTGAACATTGGTCTGGGGAGTCTGCTCAGTATTTTCTACTGCACAAGAGGCGTGATAAACGAGCATAAATTAAATGACTCTGTACGCAATTGGATAGTCCTTCAACAAATCAGACCACAAGAAGCGAGATCAACGGGCAACGACCCATCCCTTCTCTATCCGTCATTGTGTTAAACCCGCCAATAGCGTGCCAGGTGGATAAGCCAGTCTGTGATTGGCTCCCGCAAAAGTGTAACAGAAGCAGTAGAAGTGAATGTATAGGTTTCCAGACTGAGTTGCAGGGCGAAATCAAATCGCCGGCAGATCAGGCTGGGTTTACCCAGTCTACAAATCCACCCTACCAGACTAACATTAACCTGCCTCCAGCCTGGATCAACACTCAAACTGACCATTTTCTACCCCAGCAGCGTCAATATCAATGAATACAGCTGACAGACACAAATTCAGGAGCACTGCACCAAGCATGACTCCATTCAGACATCAGAACAATGAGTTTAGAGTTTCGTAAGTTTGGGTACATTTTTAAAAAATTCAGGCCTGGACCACTTTGCACAAGTTAAAATTCCACATCTGTTTGCTGTCTTTACCTTTCATTTTCTACTGGCATGTTACAAAGTTTTGAATAGCAAAAACCCATTTGGTTATTTTTGTGCAGCATGGCCTGAAGGTCATAAGACCCAAATGTAGTTAAAATGGCTATATGTAGAATTCCGAAACCCTTAGGCCCTGTTTACACCTGCGTTTTGGTCGATCAGATCACAAGTGGACGAGGGAGAAATACCTGTTTAAACCTGGTATTTGAATCTGTCTCTTTTGTCCACTTTCAACCACTTCTGTCCTGACTTCTTTGAGGGGATGGACTATGGGCAGGTAAACGTAAGGGTGAGGGGTTCAGATATTTCGATCTATTGGAATTGCTTGCGCAATTTATAATGAATGCACCCAGAGATGACGGACAAAAACACAGAGAGCATCAGCTTTCTACTCTGAAAGCCGCAAGAATGTCAGGAATGGTGAAAGAAAACTGTGCTTGGTATATTTTTCATCTTTAAACCAAACTTGGGTCTCCAGCTGACAAAGTATCCCATCTGGCTAGCGTGCTTCCCATAATGTTTATGGTCAGTAGGCAGGGAGTAGGTGGTTTTTGCGGCTGTTTCAACACATTCGACCACATGAGCATTTAAACAACGAAAGCAATCTGGTCGAATGCGTTTTTTAAACTACCTCTGGAAGTGGTCGAAAATGAACAAGCTCAAAACGTTTTAGACCACGTTTACACATGTATTTAGCAGCGTCCACTTGTGATCTGATTGACCAAAACACATCTTAATACCAGGTGTAAACAGGGCCTTAGTTTTAGTGACACCGGTGGCAATTAAGTGAACTGCAGCTAGCAATTTATTGCTCGTGCTCGCACACTTGTGCTCACGTAACGTACAAGAGCCTGAACGTGATTCAATGCCCCAAAATACTCACAGCAAAGTTCTTTTCCCGTTCTTCGCTCAGAAGTAAAAAGAAGTTGGTAATACCTTTGAAGTGATATACTTTTAACGAACATCCCAATGCAGTCCACGCTGCTGAGAACGCCGTTTAGATGGATATGTGCTACGTGCTTTCCTCTCAATAACAAAATAAACACACATCAAAAATGACAGCAGTGAGAAAACAGCAGGTAAGAAAGCATCTGATCATAGTAATGTGGATACATTTGAGGATCCACACCCGCATAGCGTTGACAGATGAGGTCATTAATTACACTGTTATGGTAGATTGATTATAAAGTTTGAGACTATAGACTATATAGATCTGGCTATGTGAGGCTAAATCTCACGTAGCCAGACCTTCAGACTGGCGGCGGAAGGTTTGGACTCTATCGCAGCTTTCATTGGTCAAGGACCCGCATGTCCGCGTCATGTTTAGGTGGCGTGAAAATGTAAAGTCGATGTCCCTACCAAGCCTGCCGCACTCGTGTTGTAAACTGAAGCCAAAGCGCCCCCAGGTGGTTGGTTCCAGAATAGCTTATAACCCCCATTGTCACTGAGACACTAACTGACTTTTTTCGGGATTTTCGGGAGATTGGAGCTTTAGCTTTAATTTCTACATTATATCGCGGCTCTACTTCCTGCTCTCTACTTGTTTGCAGACTCTGGTTCCACGTTTACTACTCCACAGACTCGGTCCCAAATCTGCGCAAGATGTCACCACCATATTCGGACGTTGGTGGCTTCACTTTTCTTCAGTGGAAGGTAGTGAAGATGCGTCGTCCATATATTTTTACAGTCTATGGTCACTACAATAAAAGACTGGCGTGCATCTATAAATTATTCACTCAATAAAAGTTTACTGCAACAATGGAGCCGTGAATTTCACATACTTTTGAAAATCCAGTGTTTAGTAGAATCCTGATAAGCGCTCATTGTCACAGTTGTAAACACGTCAGCATTCTTCTTCCATGAAGGAGTTTGATGTCACGGCATTTGTTTCCAGGCGGACCGTTAAAGAACGCGACACCCATGCCTCGCGGACATCCTGTAGAATTCAACCAATCAGATGACGACTTCCAAACTCCTTAAGTGTTTCTAGATAAGTGTGCCATATGCATCAGCTGTTCAGCCAACGGTGCGTGGGTGTGACGCCTGAGGCTGAGACTATGTGAGACTATATTTTGAATTAATCCATTTTCTTTGCATGACACATTGACATTACAGTACAGAATAGCTCTTTCTGCATTGTCCTGGAGTGAGGGATTGCACAGACTAGTCAACTTTAATGCTCAGCCATGACACTTTAAACTTGATGTCAATTAGTCGCTGATCATGGCCTATAGTGGGCGCAACAGGATAAGAATCTTTGAAGTCCACATTTACGCTCCGTATCCAACAGTTAATGACAGATAATTGCATACTTTGAGAGTGCTCCACAAGATATGTTTGTTTATACCATCTGGATGCTCAAAATTGATCGGGTGAATGCACGTTTTAAACAGCTTATTGTACACATAAATTCATCACCGTTCTAAACTAATGCGCTGCTGCATTGTAATGCACACATATACAGACAGTAGCTTGCCCATCACGAGCAGATCCCGCACACACAGAAACATTCAGTAGTGCAGAAATGTATTGTCAACACTCTTATGTGATTTATCAATAAAATAGCTTGGAAACAGAAAAGTTCTTGCATATATTTCTTAGTAACTAAAACCCACAGCTTCACTATTAGTAGAGAGACACTGCCAGGTAGAATTACTTCACACGCAATTGCTCTCTCACTAATGCTTTCGTAGAAATGTAATCTTTACTGTGCTACTTTATTTGTATATTATCTGGAATTAGAACGAGCAGTTATTCAACCCCTATCCTGAACGTTGTATAAGCATTCGTTTTATGTGTCATAGAACGAGAGCCTCTCAGGAGCACACGTAAACATCACAACCTTTGGATTTTCTCAGCAAAAATGTCCTGAGTCCTTCTATAGGTTAAGTCAATCTACAGGTTTTCTAGGACGTATAGGGGAAGGTCTCATTTTTGTTATGTTTCATTAAAAGCTGAAGAAGAAGAAAGTAGGTGGTTTTTGCAACAGAAATTTGAATCTGGCCAGGGTAACAAAACAAAACCAAAAAACACAAATTCCCATTGAGTCACTGTCCATGACTGATACACTTGTCTCTCTGTGAACCTGCAGCAATATGGCTATTGAGCAAACTTTCTTCAGATGTTTATGTCAAATCTGATTAAATGCAAATCATGTAAAAGTGTAGATGATAATGGGAACCCAGCCAGTGAACAGAATGTAACATTAAGGTCAGACGGTTCATATCACCTTACTATCATTTTATTGCAAATAGCCCTTGTGTTCAGTACCCTTGCTACTTAAATACAAACTAATATAAATCAAGAAAACTGCATGTTTGACATTGATCTATGATCTCTGTGTCCATGGTGAGTGGGACAGTGAATTCAAATTCCTCTTGGAGAATTGCAAGAATCCAGCAGGGGGACTGGAATACAATTGGTCCTTTTGGAGAAGTAGTATTAAATGTCAAGGTGTAATGTTTTTGCTCAAATAAGTAAAATATTAATAAATAATGCTCAGAGGAAACTAAGCTAAGGTGATGGATCGCTTTAACTAAAGATACACTATATTGGCAAATGTTTTGGGACGCCTGCCTTTACATGCCCATGAACTTTAATGACATCCCATTCTTAATCCGTAGGGTTTAATATGGAGTTGGCCCACCCTTTGCAGCTAAACAGCTTCAACTCTTCTGGGAAGGCTTTCCACAAGGTTTAGGAGTGTGTTTATGGGAATGTTTTACAATGTTTCTAGAAGAGCATTTGTGAGGTCAGGCACTGATGTTGGACGAGAAGGCCTGGCTCTCAGTCTCCGCTCTAATTCATCCCAAAGGTGTTCTATCGGGTTGTGCAGGCCAGTCAAGTTCCTCCACACCAAACTCACTCATCCATGTCTTTATGGACCTTGCTTTGTGCACTGGTGCGCAGTCATGTTGGAACAGGAAGGGGCCATTCCCAAACTGTTCCCACAAAGTTGGGATCATTAAATTGTACAAAATGTCTTGGTATGCTGAAGCATTTAGAATTCCTTTCTCTAGAACTAAGGGGCCAAGCCCAACCCCTGAAAAACAACCCACACTATAAATCCTCCCTCCATCAAATTTTACACTTGGCACAATGCAGTCAGGCAAGTACCGTTCTCCTGGCAACTGCCAAACCCAGACTCGTCCATCGGATTGCCAGACAGAGAAAGGTGATTGGTCACTCCAGAGAACACGTCTTCACTGCTCTAGAGTCCAGTGGTGGCGTGCTTTACACCACTGCATGCAACGCTTTGCAGTGCACTTGGTGATGTAAGGCTTGGATGCAGCTGCTCGGCCATGGAAACCCATTCCATGACACTCTCTACACACTGTTCTTGAGCAAATCTGAAGGCCACACGAAGTTTGGAGGTCTGTAGCTATTGACTGAGCAGAAAGTTGGGGACTTCTGCGCACTGTGCGCTCTGTGATTTTACCTGATTGTTCCCAATTGCTTCCACTTTGTTATACCACCTTTGTATACGTTGTCATGGTACCACGCTTGAATTGTCCCAATACTTTTGGCAATATATTGTATATTTAAAGCAAATAATAATTTAAGACAAGTACATTGAGCAATGATGTTTTTGTCAAAAACGGATGTGTACGTGTATGTGTGTTTGTGTGGGGCCTTGTCTTTGTGGGGACATTTTTTGGTCCCCATGAGGAAAATTATAAATCATCTTATAAATCATACTAAGTCATGTTTTTTGAAAATGTAAAACAGAAAGAGGTTTCTGTGATGGGTAGGGTTATTGTAAGGGGAGAGATTATACAGTTTGTACAGTATAAAAATCATTATGTCTATGGAATGTCCCCATCAAACATGGAAACCCAACAGATCTGGAACGGCAAAGTGTGTGTTCTTACATATGCATGAGCGTGCATCTTAAATAAAAGTCTTAAAATCTTAATTGTTCTCAGTTTTCCGCTTGAATCTTTTTTCAGCCCTTTTCCAGAGTTAACCATTACCCTCATTGACATCTGTACTGTACTTTCACTAACACTTGAGAAGTTCTTGTTTCACAGATTTCAAGGTATTCCGTTTACCCACAACTGCCTTACTTTTTTCTGTTTCTGTTTTTCTGGAGGATGAAAAAGAGTTCAATAAAAAAAAATCCCTGATTTCAGCCTAACATGAGCTTAAATGCCTCAGCATCAGTGTCTAAGCTCAAGAGCCACTTGATATTCACATCACACCCAAAGGTCTGTGAAGTGGCGAGTAAAAAAACAAAAGTTTGCCTTAATTAAGGAAAGGAAATGTTCCACAAACAAAACAGGAGCAGAAGCACCAAACTTTGGGAACCTTTAAAACACGAGCTTTGAGAGCTGCCACATGAAATAGATTTGATGATCTGCTGGCGAAAAACAATTCAGATGAACAGAATTTACACTCTCATTGCTCTCAGAGCTTTGCACCGCTCTGCCTTGTTTATTGTAAACAGAAATAGCAGTATGAAAAAAACATACTTTTATCAATCCCAAAAGCATCACCAA
The DNA here is from genome assembly GCF_949357685.1 of Gobio gobio. Classification (NCBI taxonomy): domain Eukaryota; kingdom Metazoa; phylum Chordata; class Actinopteri; order Cypriniformes; family Gobionidae; genus Gobio; species Gobio gobio. Next base: position 57,502,984 of record NC_137100.1, on the reverse strand, counting down.
AATGGACTGCCTGTAACAAAAAGCAAAAAATAGACCGCCTCCCTCTTCCTGCTGGCAGAAAAGAGGCATTTCTGCTATTCCTGAAGAATTTATGAAAATCTCCATAGCAACTGTGAATCTGTCTATAGAAGCTGTGCACAATGCATTATGGTTTATGGCTTATGTGAAGGTAAATAAATAAGTTGGTAATTTTATTCCACCCTCTCTCTCGCTCTTACCCGTGCCCTTTTACTATATATAAGAACACATTTATCAATTACAATAAATCTACATTCTCACTAAAAGCTACTCATAGGGTGATCTCAACATGTCTTTGTCACAATTCACCCCAAAATCAGAATTAATGCTTTAAGAAAATATATTTAGCATTAAACCCATTGTGATATTATTTTCATGAAAATTAAGCAAATTCTCTCTACCATTGGTTTTTGTGTAATTCTCTTTTATGATCACTAATGCAATACAGTAATTATTAAAAAACAATTTGTTTTTAGTTAAATTAGCAATTAAAGGCAGTACAACAAATAATACAATGAGCTATGAATAATAAATCTTTTTTTTTTGTAATGAGAATTACATTTTACTGTACTATAGTATTGAGGAAAATTTGCCTTATCATCACAATGCAAAAAATCTAGTTGTCTATGTCTATGTTCTCGACAGGTTGCATCAGATTCACCCACTTAGCAACAAGCTATTCACTACATAATTTGTTTGTCACAAATACTCCTTACTGATTAGCACAGGCTATTAAAAGTGTTACATTGTCACATTGCTTTGCTCACAATTGAGTGAGTCACGTGCCAACTTCTTTGTAGGATCAACTGCTGGCCTTACTGGGCAATCGGGCAGCAAGCCCCAAATATTTCAATTTTTCCCCTAAAGTAGGTTAATCAGATTTTCAGCCTTCACAACATATGACGCAGTTCTCCCTCTCGCTTACCGTTATGTCTGTCCTTGAGCCAAAAGCAAAAACTCTTTGCTGTAAACAGGCTGTCAGACTAACTACAGCTACCACAATACCTGAAGATCCAGCAAAATACTAGTAATATATACACTGAACAAAATTATAAACGCAACACTTTTGTTTTTGCCACCATTTTTCATGAGCTGAACTCAAAGATCTAAGACTTTTTCTATGTACACAAAAGGCCTATTTCTCTCAAATATTGTTCACAAATCTGTCTAAATTTGTGTTAGTGAGCACTTCTCCTTTGCCGAGATAATCCATCCACCTCACAGGTGCGGCATATCAAGATGCTGATTAGACAGCATGAATTTTTTATTTTATTTTTTTTCAAACATTTGGGGTCAGAAATATTTCTTTTCTTAAAGCAATAAATACTTCTATTGAGCAAGGATGCATTAAATTGCTCAAAAGTGACAATAAAGACATTTATAATGTTAGAAAGATTTTTATTTCAAATAAATGTTGTTCTTTGAACTTTCTATTCATCACAGAATCCTATAAAATAATGTATCACAATTTTCACAAAAATATTAAGCAGCACAACTGTTTTGAACATTTATAATAATAAATAATATTTCTTGAGCAGCAAATCAGCATATTAGAATGATTTCTGAAGGATCATGTGACACTGAAAACTGGAGTAATGATGCTGAAAATTCAGCTTTACCATCACAGGTATGAATTATATTTTGAAATATATTTAAACAGTTCTTTAAAATTTTAATATTTTTCACAATATTGCTGTTTTTACTGTATTTTTGGTCAAATAAATGCAGCATTGGTGAGCAAAAGAGGCTTCATTCAAAAACATCTTACAGACTCAAACATTTTGAACAGTAGTGTACATTATGACCTGAAATGCTGATGTTGTTATTAAAAGAGCCAATGGACATTTTATGTGTAACTACCATGCTAATGTGTCAACTGTTTTCTCATTTGTGTCTTTTTTAGGAGGCATAGTTGATAATTAACTCCATTTAGTCTCAAGAACTATGAAAGAGCAGTCATATTGTCATATGGCAATACTCTTCAGGAAAGACACTGGCTGAGACATTACTGATCCAGCAGCATACTTTAATTTTCTACCCCTGCTGTTCCACCAAATCGTTCTGACAGTTGCAAGTTACAGCTCTACTCACAATACTGCAATGTACCAGCATAGCTGGCCCAAGACTGCATTATAAGGCCCTCAATCTAAAGCCATTTCATTAAAACGCACAACACCATTTAAAAAAAAACAGCCTGCAAAAGCATTTTCTCTCCTCCTCAAAGCCTTTGAGAGACAACCTACACAGGCACAACTGTCCACACGCTGAGCGCTGACTGACTGTGCCGTTTTATCCAGATTCCAGACAGGACTATGACAAAAACAATATACCTACTTTATGATCGTGCCTGTCTCTCATCCATCCTTCTGCCAAGAACTGGAAATGTCCCACCCAGTAAATTTGAATGAATGCTTCTCTGGACAGGTTTGTCCCCTTCCCACACCCACAACCTCCCCTCCACCAACACACACACACACACACACACACGGTTTATCACCTGGACTCTGACTGACAGGCGAGTACAAAGGCAGCGCTATACACTGTGATGTGTGTCACACAGCTATGACTTGAGCAGTGGATGGTTTCAGGAACTATGTAACTCCACAGATGGAAGCATGTGTCAGCAGTAAATACATGACAGCATTGGTTTTATCACACAGTGTCAATCATTCATTCATTTACATGAGAATACGTATTTAAAAAAAACACCATTTAATAACAGTTGTTGTGCATGCAGAATTGAACTTTGAATTAAATTTGCATTCAAGGAAGTAAAATTAAAATAAAAGAAAAATATAAAAAATACTGCAATGAGTGTAATTTTAAATAGAAATGGAAGGATCGTCAAGACAAACTTCCAATGAAAGCTGCTCAAAGCCTTGTCTGCAAGTTTACTAGTTTTATAGGCCTTTTTTAAAATAAATTAATTATTAAATTCAGAGAGGATGCATTAAATTGATCAAAAGTAAAGACATTTATGATATTACAAACGATTCTATTTCAAATTAATGCTGTTCTTTCTTTTCATCCACGAATCCTGAAAAATGTATCACGGTTCCACAAAAACATTAGGCAGCTGTTTTCAAAATTGATGATAATAAAAAAAAATCTTGACACTGAAGATCCATCACAGGGATAAATTACATTTAAAATATGTTATTTTGATTTGTAACAATATTTCATAATATTACTGTACCTACTGTATTTTTGATCAAGTGAATGCAGTCTTGGTGAGCATTAACTTTTCAAAATATTACTGACCCCAACATTTTAAATGTTGTAAGCCTAGAAATTTGTACTCCATTTTTAACATACTTTTTATATTTAAAAATTGTACTTTCATCGTATGGGCCAGGGTGGAATCCATTACCTGTGTTACACTTCCTGTCAATCCACTTCAAATTCAAATTCAACTTCTGGTGGGTGTAGCCAATTCATAGTACAGTCCCACTTTATATTAGGTGGCCTTGACTTCTATGTACTAACATCAAAAAATAAGTACAATGTACTTATTGCGTTCATATTGTATTGCAAAACACTTTTGCTGATATTGAGGTGGGATACGGGTAAAGTTAGGGACAGGTGTGGTGGTATGGGTAAGTTTAAGGGTAGGGTTAGGTGTAAGGGAAGTGTCAACAGTGTAATTATAAATGTAACTACAGAAATTAATTACAGATGTAATTACATGCAGGTAATTTTTAAAGTGTAAGTACAATGTAAAAACATGTATGTACACAATAAGTGCATTGTATCAAATTATTAATTTAAATGTTAGTACACAGTAGTTAAGGCCACCTAATGTAAAGTGGGTCCCATAGCCTCTGCAAGATACCTTGTTCATTATTTCTCCTATAAAGTAATAAAGAGCAAATGAAAGTTTCATGCTACTCAGATTGTTTTCCTCAACAATGTCTCAAACTGTGCTCAGAATACCAAGTCAGAGATTTCAATATGAACTCAAACATTTCTCATTAAATTAACCAGTGAAGGTGTCGTATCTTCTCAGGGGCCACCAGAACAATCAATAAAAATGATATTTTGAGCCTAAACTTCACTGGCAGATAAAGTTTTACTGACAAAAATCCCTTAAGGTGAATTTGATGCTCAAACAAGATTGTACAATTCGAAGCAAGAGCATAGAAGCTGTCAACAGTCCTTTAGTAAAAAGTGTATTCTGGTTAAACATTAGGCCATTTGCCCTGATCTCAAGAAGATAAGGTGTCCCCTGATCGAGGGAAGATAAATCAGAGTGCGAACACTCACAACAAAGCAGAACCACACCTAATGTTTGTCAACCTTCACCCTGCTCTCTCCTTTTTCCATTCACTGCTATTTGTCTCTAGATTTATTCAGAAACAACACCACCATCACCAGTGGCATTGCAGCTCAGCTGTTTGATCAACAGGCTAGAGGAATACAGGCAAAGCATCGCAGCATTGTTTGAGTGTTTACACCAGAACGTTTACGTGCACCCTCAGTCAGGGATGCCATGTACTGTAAGCATTTGCTGTATTTAGTCTTGAATGGATGTGCTGTACAAGCAAACAATGACATGTTTGCACTTGGATACATAATTTAGAGACTGACATGTCAGGAAACAGCAAAAGCACATTGATAGATTGATATTACTTTATGATATAGCCTGATTATTATTAATGATAGCCTTTAATTCACAGCTTATGAATACTTCAGCAGTTCTCGTTCTCGTCTAGAATCACATACATGTTCTTATTATATATAGGATTTTAAATGGCTCTCTTATAGTTTTTTAACTTGTGAAAATAGCCAAAGATGCTGGCATGGCATTGAAACACCAACCAAACATCAACAGTGTTTAGAACAGTGATCAAAGCTCATTCTCTCTCAGATCGGACACAGGTGTCCCCCAGGGCTCGGTCCTTGGCCCTCTGTCGTTCATGCGAAACACCCTCAGGCATCTGAACAAGCATGTCATCAAAGTGGCTGATGATTGCAGAGTTCGAGATGACTTTTGTGGCACAGAAGCTTGTGTTCATGTTCTTGAAAGTGTTCATATGTGAATCGTGGGAGCCTAATGAGCCTAACCCTTGAATCAAGGGAATAAAACATTTATTGAGAGATAAGTTTTAAGTTTTAAGAGATCGGCAGCACCTTGTCATAAATGCAACACATTTTGATTTATAGGAACGAGAATGGCTGAAAATAAAATAAAATAAATAAAATAAAATGATTTGCCAAGATACCAAAGTCTGAATTATAAGTCTTGGTAACACTTTACAATTGGGTTTGTTAGCATTGGTTAACTACACATATTTAACATAAACTAACAATGAACAATATTTCTAAAGCATTTATTGATCATATCCAATTTCAACATTTCCTAATACATTTTTAAAATCCAATGTTATTTTTGTTAACATTAGTTAATGTACTGTGAACTGACATAAACTAACAATTAGCAATATAATTTTTAAAGCATTTATTAATCTTTGTTAATGTTAGTAAAAATGTCGTTGCTCATCGTCAGGGGTTTTCAATCTTTTAGATGTCACATGGACCCCCAAATATGATCATCCCTGTGTGAGGGACCAAAATATTATAAGGCATCTGTCTTTTATAAACACTAAAAAATTATATTATAAATCTAAAATTTGTTTCAGTTACATAATTATATATTTTGTTCTACTCAATGTAGAAATGTATTGCTATGCATTTCATTTATTTCTTGTTTATTTATATAATTTGAATCAATTTTTTATTTTTTTATCTTTTATTTAATAGATTAATAACTAACTAACATTTTTAACCAATTTTTTTTAATGTATTTGGAATTAAATTATTACTTTACTCATTTATTTTAATCTAATTATTATTATTATAATCTTTTACCGTTTTTTTCTAGACTTTTCCCCGGACCCCCTGTCACTCTCTTGCGACCCCCTGGTTTGAAACCCCCTGATATAATGTTCACTTTAGACATTCTACTACAGTAAGTAACTTTGCAACTACATGTCGACTAACTCCCATTAAAGTATCAGTAGACTGTTAGGTTAGGGTTAGGTGTTAGTAGAACAAGTTGACATGTAGTTGCAAAGTTACTTATAGTCAGTAGAATGTCTGTTGAGAGACCATCAGAATAAAGTACTGTCTAATCTACTAATACTCTAATGACTGCTAGTTGATATGTAGTTCCAAAGTGGAATGTCTAAAGTGGACCATCAAAATCAATAAGGTCACATATCTTTTTGGTAGCCAGCCTGGCACCCAAGGGCCCCCAGGGTCCATCCGTAGGCTCCTTAAAGAACAGTGTCTGAGCAATAAAATTGTCCTTTGTTAATCCCCAAAACCACAATAGCGGTCTTGAGTTGTAGTGAGATGTAAAGAGGCTTTTGTTTGACTTTGTTTATCACTCCGAGCTGCCACAGGATTATTACAGTGCAAATGAAATTCAAATACTGGCTTACTGGCTAATCAGATTCCTCATTACGAGCTCTAAAAAGAAGAAACAAACATCATGACCCTAGTGGCCCTCTGGCTTCTTCTGATATTTGACCTTTGATGTGTTTAACATGCTGTTCGAGTTCCACTAGAATAGGTGTGACTCGTTGTAAGTCTTTGCAATAATCAGAAGTTCACAGGAGTTCAGCTGATCTGGTTGTGGAATTTAGATGCTAACCGTATTGTGGGTTAGGCACACACTTATAATTCTAGCTGTTGCTTGCATATTTACTTTAACAGTCAAAGCAAAATGCTTGAAAAGTATTTGGTCAAAATGTTCAAATGCACCTTGAATTGTTTATATTTTTATAAAAACCACTGGGAAACAAAAAGAATACATGCACACTGCATTTTAAGCCTGAACAGGAATGGGAGAAACCTTGATTTATCCTTTAATATCAAGATTTTGATGTACAAGCTCAGCTGTATTTTTCACTTCAACCTCAATAGACTGAAAAAATGGTGTAGGGTTTACTTTGACGCAATTTTCACTTGGAACATTTTTGATATTTTCATGTAGTACACTGCAAAAAAGTCTACTATTTCTGTTCCCATGAGCACTCTAAAAATTATTTTCATGATTATCGCAACTTTTTATCTTTTGTCAAATCAACTTAAATAATCAATGTGGATCAGATAACATAATATTTTGAGTTTCTATGTATTAAACCAATCTCCTTCATTGTATTAACTCAACATTTTAATTTCAATGAACTTTAAGGCAACCAGGTAGCTTCCTTTTTTTTTTTTTTACAGTCCTACGATTTTCCAGTCATTCTTGATTACTGGAAAAGGATTAAATGTGCATTTATTTATTTTGCAGATTTAGTCATTTTTTATTATTTAAAAAATATTTGTATAGGCTAATGATTGCACCCACTAAGAGACATTTCTTAGATTGAATCTTAATTTAAATGTACATTAAAAGGGCAACACTTTACAATAATGTTTCCTTAGTTAACAAACTAATAATGAAGTTTATTAATCTTTGTTAATGTTCATTTTTACATTTACTTATACATTATTCAAATCTAAAGTTGTGTTTGTTAACAAGTTATGCACTGTTAAGTAACATGAACAAACAATGAGCAGCTGTATTTTTATGAACTATTAAATGAAAATATATGTATTGCTCATGGTTAGTTCGTGTTAGTTAATACATTAAGTGAAAATGAAACTATATTGTAAAGCATTGCCATTAAAAGTAAAATTGACAATAGATATTACCACAACTTTTAAGATATGTATGGCTTTTCCATGCCTGGAAATCACAATTTCAAAACTTCTGATATTTCTAGGTTTTTCATTATTGTGAGAAGCCCAGATTGGGTAGAAAGAAAGCTAAAGTTTACACAAGTTCATCCATCATCTGAGATATCAATGCACCGTGATATTATATTCCAACGTTGTGGACCTCAGATCTGCACTGTACATGACCAAACAAGCTTTCCTGTGCAAAATTGAACCTCAGATGTCACACGTACTGCACAGAGCGTTCGTTTATCTTATCTGCTTGCAGAAGTTCATTAAATATGATAAGGCACTGTTCCATGTGCTAGCAGATTACAATCTGAATTGCATAACATTGGCAAACGGAGAGTTCATGATATCTACTCACTTGATGCTGTCTCAATCAGGTGTGCCCAGAGTTTTCTGCATAAGGCAAGAGGTGAGGATCCCACTGAAATGTCACTAGGTATCCGGTCTGATGCTATCTGTGGAGCTGGATTGGTGTTATTCCTCTTTCCTGTGGAGAATTCCAGAGCGCAGCACTCTCCTCTCCTGCCTCCTCCTCACGCTTTTACTGCAGTAGCCCAAGATCAAGGCACAGTCCCACCACAAACCTCTGACACACACACACAAACACACGCACACACCAGAAAGCAGAGGCGCCTGTAAGAACTGTTCTCTCTTACTCTCTCTCTCGCTTTTGTGCTTGTCTTTCATAAACACCCTCTCTTTTTACCCCCTTGTTTCTTTTTACTCACTCCTGCTCTCTCTCTCTCTCTGCCGGAGGTTGGGGTTGCAGCAGCAGGACTCTTGCCAGTAACTCAGCTGTATGCAGTATTGATGGAGTTGCTCAGGGATGCTAACACAGCATGAATTTTCCCAGCGCTCCACTTTCCCTTTCGCTCTTCACCCCCTCCTGCAACTGTCTCCTTTTTGTCACTCCCCCAACCTATCAATCTGCTTCCTTTGGCTGACCGCTATCTAAATCACTCTGTCCCCGTGATCTCTTTTATTCTCCTTAGTTTTATTGAGCTTGTTCCCTCTCAAATGTACCACGTCATGGGGCTAACTTGGCATTTTAGCGGATCAAATCTTCTCCCTTCATTGCTGCATGCTGCCTGCCTCCCTGTCGATGATCATTTTGTACCATTAGTGCTCATTAGTGGCACTTGCTAAGACTATCACTATTATTTATGCTCATACTTAGCTTTAGGAATTTGAACACATTTCTAACCCTGTGTAACACTCATTTATGCAGGTTCTGTTCTCGCCCTGTACTGGTTGTGCTGTGGAAAAGAATTAGATAGTTGTTGAAAATAAGTGCATTATTATTATTTTTTAAGCAAATGGATTTTCACCCCTAGCAACTGCATAGCAATACACTACAAAACACCTAGAACATCATAGAAACTGCATAATAGTCATGTACTAAAACTAGAACACCATATAAATTGTATCAACATTCCCTAAAAAATAGGGCTGGGCATTGACACAAATTTTACAATTCGGTTTAGGTTCACAAGCTTGCCATTTGATTCGATTTCGATTCGATTTCAATTAGCTTCTATTTCAATTAATTTGGGCCTATACAGCAAATAAATCTCTCAAATAATGCTGTAAACTATACAGGGTATCATCAGTTGGTCACTATATTAAAAGTTAAATTAACTGATTAGTAGGCTACTTACAATTTAAATCACAGAGTTTAAGGAAGTTTTTTATAATAGCAAAGTCATAATAATACATTTTTCATTTCTACTCAAAAAGTTAATTTTTCTTGCTGACTAGCCATTTTTGGACATTGAATTGTCTTTCTGCACTGTAAAAAAATTATTGTGATTTTAACGGTAAAAGACTGTAAAAATTAAAAACAGTTAATTGGTTAACAGAAAGTTTCCGTACTATACGGTGAATAACTGTAATAGATCTAACCTTACATTTAATTTAATTTTGCATATTAATACCGTTAAATTTACAGTTTTTGTGAAAAAGTGAAAAAGAACAAGTCATTGAGTAATTTAACATTATTTCAGTTTATGAAATAATTTAACTTAAATCTGTAGAACCTAAAATGTTGCTACCATATTTTTTACGGTAAAGTTCTGGCAACCACAGCGGTCGTTTTTTTACCGTAAATTATACGGGGATTGTTTTTTCCAGTGAGAGAGAGCATCATCTTGATTCTAGCAATAGATCTCAACTACTGCTTTTCACAACAGGTTGTCAGTATATATCAAAGGTACATAACAGATATTAGTATTTCAATAGGTTGGTAATTTAACATTATTTCAGTTAATGAAATACGTTTTTTTCCCGTAATTTTTTTATAGTGGACACGTAATTATTACAATAAAAACCTTTAAATTATCCGATTTTGAAATGTAAAATAAATGTTTTTTAACCATAATTATTACATTATAAACCTTTAAATTATATAGTGCTGTCCCGTAAAAGCTAAAATGTTACTGCCGTTTTTTTTCCGGTAAAGTTCTGGAAACCACAGCTGTCGTTTTTTTACCGTAAATTTTACGGGGATCTTTTTACAGTGTGAGGTAATTACGTGACATATTGTTTACAAGCTGTTTTATTGACATCTTTCCACGGTTAAAACACAGATTGAGCGATACATGAGACATGATACTGATTTCGGTAAGTTGTACTGTATCTTTCAACATACCTTCTGATGTTTATTCATGTTTATTTCATTCTGTAGCTAGCAATAAAGGGTAGAGATGATATGTTCACTTGCGCTTCGTTTGAACTAAGCCGCTATGATCTGTTGTGCCACATTAAAGAGCGCGAAAATGGCATTTATTATTTGAATTCCATAATAAAATTGAAATTCAAAGCTGAGATGTTGTGCCATATAAGAAGTAAAAAAAAGGGGCCTAAAATTTTTTTTTGTGATTTATTGGATGGCAGGCGCTCCACTAAAGCAAAATACAGCATTAGATTGAAAGATCGATTAGCCTACGAATCGATCTCGGTTCTTCAAAATGAGAATCGATTAAAATTAAGAAGTCAATATGTTTTACCCAGCCTGTCCAACTAAACAAAACACCCTAATAACATAGACCTTATTCACAGCAGTGCCAGATTTTTTTAACAGGAATAAAAGCGAGGCTGTGAGGGATAGCCATTCATCTTTTCAGTGGGTCACTGTTATTTAATGTGTTTTTGGATTGTTCTGCTATGGAAGCAAGTTTCCGCCACAGAATAAAACATTTTAAAATATCATTTTAATGTAGTTTCGCTACATCTCTAGCCTGACGTCGTCATACTCAGATTCCAGTCAGAATATGAGTCTGATACTGCTCCATTGGGCTGTGATTATGGGGCGTTTCAACCGAACCAGGAAAGAAAATGCCTCGGCACTCAATTGGACAGACCTACAACCAATCAGAGCAACGGAGCGACGCATAGTTGTCAACAGAACTCAACTGCACGCACGCTGGAAGAAGTAGAAGAAGATGAGTGTTAACGATATTTGCCGGTGTTGTAAAAAAGAATTTAAGGATACATTTAAGGAGTACTTACCAACACGATCATTTTTGAGAGAAATAGTAAAGTTGAAATGCATATGCACTCTAAAAAAAAAAGGTTCTATATGGTTCTTGGCTCGTAATCATAGGGGAACCTTTTTTTAGTGCTTTAGAGCACCAATTTTGGTGTTTCAGTGGTTCTTCAGCGGTTCTTTGACTAAGGTTCTATATAGCACCTCTGAAGAATCGCTATGAGACTTACAGAGTGTACGAACAAGTTCTCCGTTTAGGATTAGAACAAATTCAACAAAAACGCTCTTTGGTGACGTGGATGATTACGCTACTGTTGATCATCTGTCCATCAAAGCCCGCCCTGACAATTTGATTGGTCCGAACAGCTCTGGTTCGAGCATAGTTGCTCCACAACGGATCAAGTCCAGACCAAACTGCCCGACCCTTTGTGGGCGGGGCTAAGTTCAGCTGGCATCCTGGCAATTCTGACTTTTTTTCTCAGTGATATAAACTCGCAATTTTGACTTTATATTACGCAATTCTGATTTTGTAACTCGCAATTCTGACTTTTCTCAAAATTATGAGATATTATGAATTCTGAATTTGAGATATAGCCTAAACTCGCAATTGCGCGTTATAAAGTCCAATTCTGAGGGAAAAAAGGTCACAATTATCTTTTTATTTTTTTATTCTGTGGTGGAAACAAGCTTAGTTCTGCTGATGAAACACTGCAAAAATATTTGCAAGAAATTTAAGTAGACAAAAAACACCAGACAACAATAGCTTTAGAAAATTATAAGTGATCTAGGCGCCATTGAAAACACTCTAAGTCTCACACCCTCGCTTACACACCTGTCATGGCGCTGCTCTGAATAAGGTCTAGCAACTTACTAAAACCTACCCAGAACATCCTAGCAACTGCATAGCAACATGCTAAAACAACAACAACAATACAGTGACAACTGCATAGCAATAGGCTAAAAACATTCAGAACGCATAGGCTTATATGCACTAACTTTGGCAACTACCCTCTAATGTAAAAATCTAGATTCAGGCCCATCTTTCCTCCTTTGTGTGTGTCTGACAGCCATTGTAAAAGTATTTCTGAAGATACTTACATTCTAATTATTATTGAAAGGGTCACGAGGCTTTGTGAAACCCGTTTTGCTGTGGTCATCACAAAAGGGAACCTCTCTGATTTCATATTCATTTAATGCACTGTCGGATCAGAGAATAGGTCACTATGGGAAAGGGCACACTTCACGTAAAGGAAACCTGAAATAATGATTCACTGATTACAGTTGTGCTTGCCAGTTAGATTCAAACAACACTTTTGTACAAAGAAACATATGTTCTCACAATGCAATGAATAACAACCAATGCATTAGGGATTCTGCCTTTTATAGATTTTACTGCAGCCACCTGACATCTTTGCAACATCTGGCAGTAGGTACAATCAAAGTTACCTCCATCAGGAAGCAAAGATCCTGGTAGAACATCTACTTGTGAGCCCCTCTGCTGGTTAGAGGTGGAGAGCTGAGGAAACATCACCTCAAGGATAAAAGGACAATCATAACAGATAATTTCATAAGACGTTCGTTCCCTTCAACAAAGTGTCCCAGACATGGCCTGCCCCAGTGCAAAGAGCCATACAGGTCACAACATATTATATAGAAGAAGATCAAAGAAGATCTAATGAATTATGCATTAGCCTCATTCTCCGCCGTGAATGTTAATGTCTTATTCCTGTAGAGATGGTTTTCAGCTAAAAACCCTGTGGAGACAGTGCATGTCCTGGAAGAATCGATAGCTGTAGATTTTCAAGGGCACAATTACTTATTTATCAGGTTATTACTGGAGAGGTATACTAAATCATTAGCAAGTTTAATACAATGACATTTAAAATATACCATTTATGACAATAGGCCTACACTATTAAATTAAATATTAATATAATATATAGATTACAATATAGAATATATTCAGTACTCCAAAGTTTGGGGCTGGGAAGATGTCACATCTTCAGGGTCACATGATCCTTAAGAAATCATTCTAATGTTCTGATTTGAAACATAAGACTTATTATCAATAATGAATAAAGTTTTGCTGCTTAATAGTTTTTCGGAAACTCCAAGAGTCAAGTCACTTTTATTTCTATAGCGCTTTTCACAATGCAGATTGCTTCAAAGCAGCTTTACAGTGATGATAGGAAATGCATTTTGTTTTAGATGAAAAGCTAAAGTAAGTTTTTGATTGATTAAATTATTTTGTAAAAACCGATTTCAAAATGTAAAAATGCATGTAAAACAAATATTGCACAAAATGAAAACAATAATGTAAATATTATTATTATAAGTGTGAATCAAAAAATTAAAAGCGCATTTTAAAACAATAAGCATGATTTCATCTCAAATATCTTAGTGTGTGTTTTGGTCATAATTTAGACTTTTTTTAAATCTAATTTCATCTTTTTATCTCATAAGTAGGACTTTTAATTTAGATTTTTAAGTCATAATTTTGACTTTAAATCAAACATTTTCCAATCCAAAAGTCCTAATTTCAACTGTTCATCTCACAATGACTTAGCATGTCATATTTTTGACTTTTTATCTCACTATTATGACTTTTAAAATCATATTTTTGACTTTATCTAATAATGAGGACATTTAAAATCATATTTTCAACATTTTATCTCTTAATTATGACTTTATAATTGAAATGAGCTTATCGGTAATATAGCTGAATATTTAGTGTATACATAAATAGACAATTAAAAAGAACAGCATTTATTTGAAATATAAATCTTTTCTAAATATCTTTACTGACACTTTTGATCAATTTAATGCATCCAGGCTGAATTAAAGTATTAATTTCTTTCAACAACAACAAAATACAGTACCAAATATTAAAAATGTTTATGTTTTTGAAAGAAGTCTCTTATGCTCATCAAGGCTGCATTTATTTTATTAAAAAAATGCAGTAAAACAATAATATTGCTAAACTTTTCTTTGCATATGATTTATTTTATTCCTGTGATCAAAGCTGAATTATCGGCATCTCCAGTCTTCAGCGTCACTTGATCCTTCAGAAATCCTTTTAATATGAGGATTTGCTGCTCAAGAAACATTTCTTATTGTTATCAATGTTGAAAAGCATTTGTTAAATAGAAATCTTTTGTAAGATTATAAATGTCTTTACTGTCACTTCTGATCAATTTAATGCATTCTTGAATAATAAAAGTATTAATTTCTTTTTTTTTTTTTTATCTTACCACAAATTTTTGAATGGTATTATTGTTTCCACAAAAATGTTAAGCAGCAAAAACAATGTTTTCAACAATGATAATATTAATAGTAGATGTTTTCTTGAGCAGCAAATCAACATATTAGAATATTTTTACAGTCTATGATTAGAATGATTTCTGAAGGATCATGTGACACTGAAGACTGGAGTAATGATGCTAAAAATACAGCTTTGATCACAGGAATAAATTACATTTTAACATTTATTAAAATATAAACCAATTCTTTTCAATTGTAATAATATTTCACAATATTACTATAATAGACCCTTCAGACTCTGATGACGCGTTTTAACGGTCATTAATATCATAAATCCTGCAAAGTTTTTTGTATTTTTTTTTTATGCATGTACATTTAAATCACTAACACTTTGTATTATATTACTTTTGCATCAAATTACCGTTGTTGTGAGGGTGTTTCTAATATAGAGTCTATTAAAAATTAACACCTTTCTCTCTTTTCATTGCCATTATCAATCTCACTCTATTTTTTCCCTCTTTTTGAAAGTTGTGAAATCACTATTGTGGAGCTTTTCTTTTGCTATTGCTTTCACAAAAAAAAAATATTTCATGTATACTCTCATTCACTGCTATAAAAGTTAACCCAACAATGACGGCTTCCGCTCTGAGAAACCCGGAAATGTGAAAAGGGTCTATGGTTATAAAAAAATAAAAACAGTAAAATTGACTAAATCTCAACTTCTGTGCATGAGTGATATGGCACATTTAAAAAAGGAAACATAATGTTATAAAAAGGAACATTGTCTGTTTTAGTGCACAATTGTATGATGTTATAACATAACTTTACTACAGCAGCAAAGATGTGCTTTCTAGATATTAGCAAGTGATGACATCAGCTGAGCCAAATGTCAGTCTATCGCCGTCTCTGAAATCTTCGTTTAGTTTAGTTTAAAAACTTAGTTTAACTTACTTTGTGTTCATAAAAAAAATATGTTCTATAGTATGAAATCCAGACGTACTACATCCTCATGGGATACCCATTTCAGAATCTCACTGGAAGTAGTAGGTCATCTGGATACTTATCTGCTTACTATGAATTCGGACATATGGTGTTGCAAGAGAAAGTATGTGAACCGCTTGGAGAATCAGTGAAAATGTGAATAATTTTAACTAAATAAGAGAGATCATACAAAATGCATGTTATTTTTTATTTAGTACTGTCCTGAATAAGAAATGTTCGACCCACTTTATATTAGGTGGCCTTAACTACTATGTACTAACATTTTAATTAATAATTTGATACAATGCATTTCTTGTGTACATTTTAAAAATACCTGCATGTAATTACAGTCTGTAATTCATTTCTGAAGTTATATTTATAATTACACTGTTGACACTTCCCTTACACCTAACCCTACCCTAAACTTACCCATACCACCACACCTAAATGTCCAAAATGTTCTTATTTTGTTTAAATATCACTTCTTTTTTTTTCATTTAGTACTGCCCTTCAGAAGCAATAGAAGATACTTGCATGTTTCCCGGAAGACAAATTAAGTACAATTTACCTTGATCTTCTATAAGTTTTCACCCCCGGCTCTTAATGCGTCATGTTTCCTTCTGGAGCATCAGTGAATGTTTGAGTGCCTCAATTGTCCTCAGTGTGAAAAGATGGATCTCAAAATCATACAGTCGCTGGGAGAGGGTTCAAATATGCAGACGATGCTGGAAAACTGAAGAATGTGCAGGACCTGGAGGATTTTTCTGAAGAACATTGGGCAGTTTAACTGCTCTGGGGCCGTATTCACAAAACATCTTAAGGCTAAAAGTAGCTCCTAACTTGTTCATTTAGGAGAAACTCTTAAAAATAATGGCTGTGTCAGTCCTAATTTTAGGACTCCTAAATTTTAGCTCTTAGAGTATTTCACAAAGCATTTTAGTGCTAAAACCAGCTCCTAAATCTGTGAAACTTTAGGAGTAGTCAAGAGGACTCCTAAATCACTAAGACCAAATCACAAACAATCCTAATGGATGTTGCGGACCTTTCTCCCCTTTTTCTCTTCCACTTCGCTTCCTGTATACTCACTGTCCTATCATAATAAAAAGGCAAAAATGCCAAAAAAATATATAAATATTATTTATTTAACAAAAAAATTATGTCTGATTACCTGTGGCAGTTGTTTCACGAGTTCATGCTTACAAATGATGGGATAGAGTCAGGGGCGTAGTTTATGGGGGGGATGGGGGGGAGGTAACCCCCTCCATATTCAAATCCATCAGTTACAACCCCCCCAATATTTCACATGAAAATCCCAGTAGATCAAATGAAAAATATGTAGAATTCGTTTATTTTGTAACAATAATTTTGTTCCTAATCAAATATGAGTTTGTCATATGCCTACTTTTTAAAATCTTTATTTTAATATGGCAACATTCTTTTTTTTTATCTATATTTTAATATGGAAACATTTTTATTTTAAAATCTTTATTCGAATATGGCAACACGATACGTTCTACAATATTTCTATCACTGACTGAGACTCCTCCCCCATCAACCAATCACCGTGGGCATAGTTAGTAAGCGTGATGACATCATCCATAGCAACAAGGTCAACCCCGCCCTTTCTCTTAGCTTAAGACCATGCTTAAGACATCTTTCTGTTCCTTAGTAAAAGTTGGTCTCAGCAGCTTTGTGAATAGGTTTTAAGAGAAAACTCTTAGCTAAGAACTTTTACTGCTATTTAGGAGAACTCTTCGCGCTAAGATGAAATGTTTTGTGAATACGGCCCCAGGACAAAGGGACTCAAGAACAACCATCACAAAACAAAAAAACAGTCGTGGATCATCCAGGGAACGACACACAGTATTGAGAATAATGGTTCATAAACTTTTGAACGGGTCATTTTAATAAATTCAGCTATTTTTGTGTCTTATGTGTATTATATGTAAAATATTGGTATGTAAAATATCTTATTCAGTAATACAGCACTGAATAAAAAAAAATAACACATTTTGTATGATCTCTTATTTTGTTCAAATTATTCAGAGATTCTGCAAGCGGTTCACATACTTTTTCTTACAACTGTATATAAGTCGGCAAATTCGGACGCAGGGCTCTTAACAACTGTATAAGGAATGTACCCTCATTGACTGTAAGCCCCACCTTCTCTTCATTTGAACCCACTGACCTCTGTGTTTCAGAGGAAACTCTTATCTGAACTCTACACTAGCTCTCTTTTGCTGCCAAGATTAGCGAGTGCTAAAAAGGTAGCATGCCTGTCCTAGACGAGGAAAAAGAATTCATTGTTCTCCAAGTTCTGCTTCAACTGTGGTCTGTTACTCCCTATCTGTCTTCTTTCATTTCCTTTATACTTGTTTTAATGTTGTTCTAACTGATGCCAAAATATCCATTAGGGATGTTATAGGCTACACAATGTTTTCCATCCCAAAACACTACACAACAATGAAGGCCTTTGGAGTGAGGCCTGATCAAATCACACGCTTTTATTTTGTATATCCTCAAAGATTCATCAATTTATACAATACCTTGCTTGATTGAACAATAATTGAACAGAATTCAAAGAGAGTTCATCTAAAAATGAAAATACTGTCACCATTTACTCACCGTCATGTCTCTCCAAACCTAATGACTTTCTTTCTTCTGTGGAACACAAAGAAAGATATGATAAGAAGATGGAAGGGCTTGATGGTGAGTAAAAAAAAAGAATTTTCATTGAACTATCCCTTTAGGAACAAATCGTTTGACAAATAGGACAAATAGACCATTCAAATATTTGTCTTTTGCAGTTATTATGAGTTGTATGTCATACAAAGACTCTGATTATGCACAGAATAGTCTCAGATCCCCCCAAAATTACAAATTTATTCAGACATTGGCTAATATTTTTTCAAATAGCAAAACGTACCACATTACTGCATTAACTATAACTGGCACTGCTGCAGTTAATGATAAACATGCCAAATAATGTATAAACTCAAAAAAAATTTTTTAAAAAGAAATTAAAATAAAATACAAAAAAAAAAAAACTAATACAAAATAAAACAAAACAATAAAAAAATATATAAAATAATAAAAAATAAATAAAATGAAACAAAACAAAATTGTATTAAATGTATAATAAAATAAAACAATCAAAACAAAACAAACATAAACAAAAAACACATTTAAATTAAATATATAATAAAATAAAATAGAACAAAACAATAACAATAAAAACTAAACAAAATAAAACATTAACAATAAAGAAATAAAATTATAAAATAAATTATAAAAACAAAAAGAGAGAAATTTCTCATTGTTAATTTTTACTATACTGGGATAAGGCTTTTAAATCTATCAAAAGTACCAAGAGGCCACTGATTGGAGATTTCCAAAGAGGGCTTTGAAAATCAATTAAAAGCTTCAAAACATGCAAATAATTCTGTCCGGATACTTCCAAGTCATGCATAACATTACATGAGGATTTGGTGCAATACATTAACAGTGCAAATAAATCATCTGCCATCCTGTGCAACCCTTAAAAAAGATATTGTTATTCTTTACAGGATGCCAGCTCACAAATCGCTCAAGTCTGCAGAGACCAACTGTTATGAAATAAGAACTGGGCGATGATCACCACGCAAGTAACTCCTCTGATTGCAATCACTGATTCAAACTAATTCAATATTTCATAACAAGTCCGGCCTTTTTTTATTCAGATAAGCCGAGTTGCATTCTTGACTTCTCCAGCCTTGAGATGAAATGGAAGCTATAGGATTTCCGTCTTTCGGTAATGCCGAGTTCTCGGATGCTGTTCTTGGTTGCGAGCGAGAACTTGATTTTGCAGCTTTGCTTCATGATCGCCCATGCAGACCGCAACAAAGAGAAAAGCCCCTCCAACGACTAACAGAAGTCCAGCAAACCAGGCAGAAAACATGGCCTCTCCATACTCCCATCTGGGCATCACATCAGGAAGATTCTCATCCCAGAATTTGACTACCATTATGTACGCCATCAGTGAAACGGGTGCGAGGGTGGTGATCCCTGACACAACGATGAACACTCCACCGAGGACAAGCAGCGCCCTCTTCATCCTCTCTCGCCCGGCACCAATCTCAACACCCTGGAGTCCAAAAAAAGCAGCCACTACACCGAGAATTCCCGTTGCAATGGAAATGCACATGAGAACCCGTGAAACTAAAGTGTCTGGTGGCAAGGCCAAGAAAGACTCGAAGGCTTTGCAATGCACGCCAACTTCCTCCGTGTAGATACACATGTGCCAGAGACCCTCATACCAGTTCTCCATCTCATTCAAATCGGAGTTCATCGTCTTCCATAGTGGCAGGAAGGTTGTAATGAACGTTGTGATTAAACCTCCGAAGGACACAAAGAGCGAAGCTCTCTGGACAAACTTAATGGTGAACAGCACCATATTAACACTTGTCAGTTCTCTTGCTTTGTCTGTCTATCCATCTGATACTGTCTCAGACTTTCAACTCGTCTAGTCTGGACTGGCTCCTCCTTTGCTTTAATAAAAACCCACCTGTTCTTGCCGGATAATCCTGCAGCCCTTCACAACGGCGGGACTGTTTTTCAAACTGATGAATATCGTAACGGAGGACAATCACTGCTTTTTAACGAGGAAACACGATATGTCCAGTTTCAAGTCTGTGCGAGAAGCCTGAACAATAGGCTATAAGACACGATTGAGATTGAGGAGAAAAGAAAAAGAATTAGGAAGAGAAACTTCTTAAAATGCACTTGTCTCTTTCCTTGCTTATTTTAGCTGATAATAAGTCAGAAGCGATACTAAAGAGTTTTTAGGATACTGTTACTTTGCAAAGTGTGGGGTAGCAGCTGAATGAACAGCGGCTTGCTTTGAGAACACTATGTACCACAGGTTTTTTTCACCGAAGCTCCTCTGATATTCGGAGACCAGTGGTAGGAAATCGGACACCTTGTCCTACATGCTGAGCTGAACTCATCCATACTCATCCTCACCATTTGTCCTTGAACACCCAATCTTCCCCTTTATAATAGGCTACATTTAAAGATGGAAAACCTATAACCTTAAGTGTTAACCCAAGTAACTCGTGGGTTATTTATGTGAAACAGACATACATTCAAAATTTTTGGGTCAGTAAGTTTTTTTTTATTTTTTTTTTATATATATTATTAATTATTTTTTTGAAAGAAAGCAAGGATGCATTAAATTGAACAAACATGACAGTAAATACTTTTACATTGATGAAAAAAAAAAAAAAAACGCTGTTCTTTTGAAATTTCCATTAATCAAAAATCTTCTGTTCAGACAGGGGAGCTTCGAATTTAGTATTGTTATTTTCTTTCTTATACATGGTATTTTTATTTCTTATGCATATGTTGTGATTATTCTATCAATATTTTAATACCTTTTCTATGTAAAGCACTTTGAATTACAATTGTGTATGAAATGTGCTATATTATAAATAAACTTGCCTTGTCAAAGAATCCAGGGAAAAAAAGTAGGATGGTTTCCACAAAAATATTGAGCAGCACATCTATTTTCAACATTGATATTAATAAAAAAAAAAATTGCACCAAATCAGATTTTAAAGGATCATGTAGAACTGAAGACTGGAGTAATGATGCTGAAAATACATCAGCTGGTTCATTAGTTAACATGAACTAATAATGAACTGCACTTATAAAGCATTTATTTATCTTTGTTAATGCTAATTTCAACATTTAATAATACTTTATTAAAATCTTGTTAGTGAATGCACTGTGAACTAACATGAACAAACCATGAACAACTGGATTTTTATTAACTAACGTTAACAAAGATTAACTAATGCTGAACAGAGGTGTTGTTCATGGTTAAGTCATGTTAACTAATGCATTAACTAATGTTAACTAATACAACCTTATTGGTAAAGTGTTACCATATATTCAATAGAGAGCAGTTTTTAAATATTTCTAATATTCTAATATTTCACTATGTAATATACATTTAAACAATTGTAATAATATTTTACAATATTGTTGTTTTTATTGTATTTTTAAACAAACAAATGCAACCTTGGTGAGCAAGCATATAAGACAATTCTTAAAAAAAAAAAAAAAAACATTTTTTACCAACCACAATCTTGTTTTCTCCTGACAGATGAAGGGAAAAAATGCATTGACTTACATTGAAGGAGGAACCCCAGACATATCTGAATGTCACAAGAGAATTGGGAGTGGCATCTTTTGGCTGGTAATGGCATGAATTAAAGTTCTATTTGCAAACATGATAAAAACCTTGCTATTGTTAAAAAAAAAAAAACTGTCAAACGTTAAGATGGATGTTAATGAAACTTGCATAATTGCTATAAGAAAAAAACAAAACTTACCTGAACTTAAATACCATTGCTAAATGTTCTCACTCTTAGAAGACTTCATTATACAGGCTTATCTTCCCATATCTGACGTAACCAGATCCACACACTGAAATGAAGGTAATTTTGCTGGTTAAAGGTCAAGGATTGATCTGTGCTTTGAACATCATAGGTTACCCTTCAGAGCATGAGCTTTTAGGGGTTTTGGTCTTAACCCTAACCTTTATGTGAAAATGCAACAATAAAACTGGTTAGTGTCGACTGTAAAATGATGCTAATGTTCCGAGATATGTTTAATCACTAACAATGCCAGATAATAATAAAGTCCGGGTGGCCTGAGAGATGCCCAGATGCACTTGCAGCTCCTGGCAGCATGCGAGCTACTCTGAAAAGAATGATCCTCTTTGTACGGCCATCCAAAACCATTCATTTTTCTTTCATCACTCCTGTCTGAGGCTCAGCTTTTATGGTGTTCTGTTGAGAATGAAAGCAAACAGCATTTCATGTAATAATGCTTATATTTTATTCAAAATTGTTTAAGAACATCAATGATTTTGACTTTTTAGTTAAGTATTCAACTTACAGTGCTGTAAAATATTTGAGTAAATGTAATTAGCCTAGCTACCGTACTTTAAGTAGGCATATTGTTCTGGCTACTTTTAACTTTTACTGAGTATAAGATATTAGCAACTTTTCTACTTGACTCTCTAATTGACTACATTTTTGAATAAGTATTTGTACTCTTTATTCCAATCCAATAGCCTACATTTGTGAGGAGTAATGCAATTACTAGCACTACTAGCATTACTAGTCCGCCACAGTATCTTTACTTTCTGCTAGAAAAGCAGCAATATCGCCATCTACAGGTCATTATATGTACTTTATTTTGTGCATTATGCCCTTACTCGCGGTAAGGCTCAAATTTTTGGTGAATAAATAAAAAGCATGTCAGTACACTTGAATCAAATCCCGATATAGACTAGTGTCAGTGAATATTAAACAGCAAAAAGACTATTAAATATAAATCATGCATGTTCTGCGTATCTCTGATGAATGGCGCAGACGAAGTTTCATTTACCACACACACACACAGTCAAAATGAAGCACGAGGTGTTTTTAGCCTCTGCCGCCTCAATATATGAGGACATGAATCTATGAACTTCATCTCCAGAGTCACTTCACAAGCACTTTACCGTCTAATTTGAGAAAAACTATCGTCATAAATAATCATAACAGACCCGTCAAAATAAAGTTTAACTTGAAGAAATTGTTTTAATTTTAACAGTAAATCTGTTGTGCAGCACTTTGTTTGACAAATAAGTTTAATTTCATATGATTAAAATATTAAATTAAATGTTTTGCGCCTTCATTTGATTGCCAGAAAAATCACAGAATTTCTGAAGAAAAAAAATGTGTTTTATGAATATAAATAATTAAGACATTTTTGAAAATAAAAATGTAATTAAAACATTAAAATGGAATCATTAAAAAAATAAAATCAATCATCTTAAAACAGAAGACAGAGTTTAGTAACCCAAATATGAAAATTATACCATGATTTACTCACCCTCAAGTCATCCAAGGTGTATATGACATCCTTCTTTCAGACGAATAAAATCAGAGTTATATTAAAGGGGCTATATGCAACTTTTTCCCCAAAATAAACGTAACAATAGCCTTTTTATTTTACCATTTATGACTCAAACATCTCCTGATGAGCATACTGACACCTTGTCCGCTCACAGTGGGTGCACCTATAAGCCTGTATCCTATTTTTCCTATTCTCTGGCGGGTCGTCTTTTCCCGCGCTGTTTGCGGATGTGACGTCACCACCGCTGCGAGAGCGAGCAGAAAATAAGAGCAGTTCTGTTTTTTGGCCACAGGTGTCAGTCGCGAGTTTAAATTTCAGAAAAACGCATATAGCCCCTTTAAAAACGTCCTAGCTCTTCCAAGCATTATAATGGCATTGACTTGGTCATTTTTTAAGTGCATAAAAGGGCATCTATCCATCATTCAAACTGCTCCACATGACTCCGGGGGGTTAATAAAGGCTTTATGAAGTGAAGTGGCGCGTTTGTGTAAGAAAAATATCAATATTTAAAACGTTATAGACTAAAATAACTAGCTTCCGGCGGTCAGCGATACGCAAGTCGACTTGCGCTAAAAGAGTAACCCTTGACGCATGCGTACTGACGAACGCACGCAGAGGATAGAGAATACAAAACATCGGTCATGAATTAGAAGTCTCAAACTAGGATTTTTAAAAAGAAATGGCGGAGGATATCGATATAAGAGAAGAGTAATATTATAAATCACATTTCACAAAGGAAAAATGAATAGATACTTACAGATTTGTATACCATGATCCATCATCCACGGCAACTCCCCTCTCAACATGTGCACAAAAAAAATAAAGCCACAATACAGGCTGCTGATGTTGTACAATTTATTAAGGCATAGTTCCCACAGGACTAACAGAACATCTCAATGATTACAGTAAAGCATACATGAGTTGACTGTTGTTGTGTTGATCTGCTTATATAATTATGCCATAACTGCATAAATGACGAGCACTGACATAACTCACAACAACAGCAGCACAGAATCACTATAAGGCTCAGGAATAAATAAAGGACTATTATATTCATAAAGTGCAGTAGATCCAGATCCAGGTCATATTTAATTTTAATTTTTTTTTAAGAAAGAAAAAAATAAGAAATCATATTTTGCTTAAAGAATGAATATTATATGCATAGTGAAAAAACATCTAATTCTCATTTTGCAATTTTAATCATTTTTATTTATACACAGTGGTATTATTTGTACTTGTTGCGCTTTATTTTAATTTATTTAATTTACAAGAACCTGATTAAATCATTTATTGAAGAATAATTTGGCATTAAAAAAGGCAAAAAAAGAAAATAGGTGGCCATAAAATGAGTTCATTCTTTATGCAAAATAACATTCCACTTCAAATCCAAAGAAAAAAATAGAAAAGTCCCCTGGACATGTTTTTTGTGAAATCCATCGTAACGGGTGGTGTTTTCAAAGCTTTCATCATGTGGGACACATAATTGGATGTCTAATTAATCAACACTGTGGGCCGTCAACTGATTTGATATGCAGATTGTGCACTACCAAATAAAAGTATTTGCGCATTAAAACGAATGAAACTGGGGGGAGTGAAGCAGAATTATAAGGGTTGGGAGGAGGTGCTGGATGAAAAGGGAAGGAAATGGAGCAGAAGCGTTAATAAAAAAAAACTCATAAGGTATTGGATGGGACGTGAAAGGGGAGGAGAGACTATATATCAGAGCTCATCTCAGTGCACTGTTTGTCTGATATGTGTGATGCCAGCGAGTCAATGATGTCCAACAGCAGCGGTTGGCTGAGCGATCGCAAGTTGGGGAGCTTGGACACCTTCAGGGAAGGAAGGAGAACCAAAGAAATAAATGGTAAACAACACAGGCCATGCAGTAGACCGCAAATAAACAGCCAAACTTAAACTGATAAGCTAACGGGGCCAAATAGCACCAGGATGTCAAATTTGAGGAAATTATGTTCACAAAGGCACTCAATGGCATTTAAAAATACTATAATTGTTTAGTGTAACTGAAAGTGTGACAATTTATAACTATTGAAGTAAATTTGAGTGATTGATAACATGATAAATAGGTCTAAATGCATATCAATTTTGTCTTACAGTAGATAGTTAAAGATGTCTCCGTACTGAAAAAACAACCGCAGCTCGTAGAGGTTATCCACGTTGCAGTGAATATTTTGGTGACGTGTATTTACCCGTGGCGAGGTAGCCAGCACACGCTTAGAGCTGTGGTCAATAGCACACCCACCTTGGTGAACTGATGGACTATAATATGCAGGCAGTGTTTCTTCATGTCCAGAGCTTGAGTCTTGTCAGCCGCCTCCAAGATCTGAGGATAAAGAAGGGATGATAGCATGATGTGACTGCTGTTCTTTATCATCGAAGGGTTTAAACATTATGACATACACTAATGTTCAAAAGTTTGGGGTTAGTAAGATTTAATGTTTTTGAAACAAAATTCTCTTATGCTCACCAGGGTTCCTTCCTTCGTTCATCTCCGGAACACAAATTAAGATATTTTTGATGAAATCCAAGAACTCTCGGATGTACAAAAGCTAGATTTTGAGTACACACAAAAGTTTTCAGATTTATAAAACCATTAGTACGCCAGCACCTGCGCAAAAATCCCTTTATAAATCCCAGTCAGCAGAAAATTGTGCGTACGTGCATCTCCACCCCGTCTCCTATCCGAAATCCCCATAAATAGAGCTTGCAACACCTAGTTTTACTATGCATAACCTCATCTGCATATGATTTCCATGAATATTCCCATGGAATATCTTGTACCTTTGACAGTGTTAAACATGGTGTAATGTAGAGGGAATATGCATGGAAATGATATGCAGATGAGGTTATGCATAGTAAAACTAGGCGTTGAAAGCTCCAATTTGGTGATTTCGGGGAGGAGACGGGGTGGAGATGCACGTACGCACAATCTTCTGCTGACAGGGATTTATGCACAGGTTCTGGCATACGAATGTTTTTATAAATCTGAAAACTTTTGTGCGTACACAAAATCTAGCTTTTGTACGTGCGTACACACTTTTAGGATGAAGTCTACGGAAAGGTTTATAGATGAGACCCCTGGAAATTACTCAAATGTACTTTTCCAAACTGTGTAGGAACCCTGACTCACCAAGGTGGCAGAAACTTGATCAAAAATACAGTAAAAAAACTGTAATATTGTGAAATATTACAATTTAAAATTACTGTTTTCTACGTGAATATATTTTAAAATGTAATTTATTCCTGTGATGCAAAGCTGAATTTTCAGCATCATTACTCCAGTCTTCAGTGTCACATGATCCTTCAGAAATCATTCTAATATGCTGATTTGCTGCTCAAAAAATATTATTATTAAAGTTGAAAATAGTTGCGCTGCTTAATATTTTTGTGGCCATAATGTTTTTTCCAGGATTCTTTGATGAACAGAAAGTTCAGCATTTATTTGAAATATAATTTTTTGTAACATAAAAAAAACCTTTAAAGAGCACCTATCATGGAATTTTGAAATTTACCTTTCATGTAGTGTGTAACATAGATCTAAGTGAACAAAAACATCCTGCAAAGTTTGAAATATGACAGTTCACCATATATATAGTTATTTTCTTTCAAATGTAATAGTCGACTCTGAGTCATTTTTAAGAATCGTTAGAAGACCGAAGCTTTTTCTCTGACTAGATGACGTCAACTTGTCAAGTTATTTGAATACGATACACCCACTTATTGTGCTCCAAGACGCCAGTGAAAACTAGAAAACATCATGGCGACGAGACGCTGTGTTCTGAAGTGTCACTCAAAAGCAAACTTTTTTCATCTGCCCAAGGATGAGCATTTGAAGACTAAGTGGCTTGAAGACAAACCATACATCGTCGCGATTAAGTGTTTATTAGTCGTCAAATGTCTCTATTTTCATGTTTCGCGATCTCAGGAAGCTTTTATTATGGACTTCTATTATGGCACATGGTTCTTCTTCGTCTGTCTGTACCATATATTGGCTACATGTGCACAGAGCGCCCTCCGGCTGCCAGTATGAATTGAAAACAACACATAAGAGACTCCATCGCTCATGATTAGGATACATCTGCGCATTTTGAGGAAGTATTGAATAAAAAATACTCCTCTGTTTAGAAATTTGACACAGACATATGAGAATCTATCAATATGTCTCCTCATCTGCACACTTTTGAACTAAAAGCCTTGAGGGATGTTGATTTGTCGCGAGTCTTCGTGAGGAGAATAGAGGAGTTTTTTTATGAATGAGATCAGCTGAGGCTCATATTACAATCAAACGGTACAGACGCGATTTTCATATTCATAACTCCTGACACATATTAACAAATTACTGTCACTATAAGACTTTGATGGGCGTTCCGTTTCCGAAAATATCTGCACAGACTATACCAATCACAACTGACTGGGTCATCGGACCAATCACCGCAGATTAGCGTCACGTAAAGGCGGGGTTTTGAAAAGTGAATCACTAAAGGAATCATTTGAGAATCGCTGTCAAAACAGGTACAAATAAATGCATATTCTAAGAAAACTAAAGTCTTTTTTGTCATTGCATGCATGCAAAACTGTTGTTGGGGACTTCTAAAACAATATTTGGAACATTTTAAATGCCATGATAGGTGCTCTTTAATGTCACTATTTAATCAATTTAAATATATCCTTGCCAAATAAAAGTATACATTTCTTACTGACCTCAAACTTTTGAACGGTAGTGTATGATATATAATACATACCTGTAAGACATTCTCTACAGTAACGTTCATCTCCAGATTTTGCTTGCAGTAGGCCTGCAGTCTATTGTTGGAGAAACCGTAGTAATAAGGTGCTGCAAACAGGTATCTGTGCACTAGTTAAGGGCAAACACATCATTTAAAATTTGATACAGCTCAGGTCCCTCCTTCAATGGAATTCTTCAATCCGTTTCATCATCTGCCAGGTGAAAAATTACAAGTCTTGATCGTTAGCAAAAGTGACCAACTTCTCCTCAACAAAGCTACTCTATTTGAGGTATCATTCATGTCTCTAACATGTGAGGGATGGGTTTCATTGAAATGTTTGTTAATATGACAAATAAACATATAAAAATAATATAAATACAAAAGCATTACAACAAAGCATTACGCATGCTCTCAGAAAGAAAGATTGCACATCACAATATAAAATGTAGAACATGAAGCGGTAATGAGGATACAGTGAGTCCTCTGGAGGCATGTTGACGTCCCCATAATAAATGTAGCGCAGCATAGACTCAAAGGCCTGTGTACTAGGAACCATTTCACCTATTGAAATGTTCACTTGTCCGTCCTCTGGCATGAAGGAGCGGAACATGGCCTCAAAATAACTGAGAAAGAATTGAGGCAGTGATCAACTGGTAAATTAAAAGACAGTCAAAATGATCAAAACATGTTTGGAATGCCTTACTAGATTCTATTTATGTTGGAAAATTAAATAATAAAGTAATATGCAGTATGAATATTGTGCACTTTGCTCAAGAAATACCCAGATGACTTACTGCATAATCAAAGCAGTGTTATTATTGTTGTTAATTGAAAAAAATAAAACGTTAATTGATAATAAAATAAAATATTTAAAAAATAGTTTAAGGTTTGACGTACTAAAATGACCAAAAACTAAATGAAAAATAACGAAACAAAAACTGAAATAATAATACAAATAAATATTATATTAACATTAAAGAAATAATAAAACCAACAAAAAAGACTAAATGAAAATGGAAAATAAACACATTCAAAATATGAATAAACACTATAATCAATGACACTAAAATATGAGTACACTGCCGTCAACTTGACCTTCCACTTCCAGGGCGATGAATGAACCTGAAGTTATATTAACCGTTATTTATCTCATCAAGACTTTTAAAAATTGGAAGACTAAAAAAATTAAATCATAAGTGCATAAATGCATACTGCCCTACACGATTCATTTTAAAAAGTAGTATGCAGTAAATGTAGTTTAATACTATCTAGTATACAGTGTTGTTATAGGCCCTAGTGACTATGGTGTCCATTACCTGGAGCGAGCAGCAAGTATAGCCTTATGTGCAGGGCGTGGGTGACCATCTAGCAAAAGGATGATGTCACAGAACTCATGGCCCGCCCCCTCCAGACAAGCCTTCATGTCCTGCACCAGAGATGTGCCTGAAACAAAGAAACCGAATCATGATTTCTGGAGCCATATCCCTAATTTTAGATCTGTCTTGAAAGCGAATGTGCTTGCAAAGAAAGGTCAAAGAGTGTGTGCTTCTTTTCACCTATGTCCACCGGCTGATCCGAATAGATTCTGGGAGGAGGCTGCTGTTTGCGTCTCACTATCTCCACGATCAGCGGAGTGGACAGGTGCTCAAACTCTTTAGTCATGATGACCTGGTTAAAGTGACTCTCCTTGACCACAAAGTTCAGGCAATGTTCCTGTGGGATGGAAATATAGATACAGAAGAGAATTTGACTTTCTAACAAGGTTAAGTTTGTGTTCCGGTGTGTCTTCAACTTTACCTTGAGCTGGTCCAGCTGAAGTTTATTTGCGTTTTCACACACACTCAGGACGTTCTGCAGATCGACCGATGCCTCAATGTACTGAACACAAAGCTGCTCCAGTCTGGACAGTTTAAAACTCAAAGCAAGTTTATAAACGTCCATGATCAACAGCACATCCTGCACATGACCTTGTGGAGAGAGAAAAGGAAGACTCTTACTGTAGATGAGTGCTTTAAAATATGACCCTATGACAGCCTCTGTGCCTTTTATTAAAGTGCCCCAATTATGCTATTTTAAAGGTTTCTAATTTTGTTTTGGAGGTTTTCTGCAATAGGTTTACATGCATCCAAGGTCAAAAAACAACATTTCTCTCATAGTTTCTAAAACAGTTCAATCAAGGATTTGGTCTCTCTAAACCACTCCTTTCCGAGAGCCTACTCTGCTGTGATTGGTCAGATGGTTCAGTCTGTTGTGATTGGTCTATGCTTGCAGTATGTCGGAAACCAAACACCATTACCATATCTGAATTTCAGCTCCCGAGGCTTCCCCAAAACTTGATACACAGTAATACGAACAGTAACAATGGCGTCGGTTTTACCGCATCAATTCGAGCGAGAGTCCTGATTCTTTGGAAGTCCCAGCAATGTGGATTTGCTTTGGCAGCTCAGAAAACAGCATCTTCTCGACATGTCGACAAGACAATTCAAACTCTTCCAGTCTCAGCTACAACTACAGTGTTTGAGAGCGAGTCAAAGTAGACGTTGTTCGCAGGAGGCAAATGAAGACCATAAACTGGCATTTTGAAAATTTGCTACAAGCGTACATAGGTTTGTGCAGGAAGTAAGACTGGAATTACTTTTTTTGGGGAGAGACAATAACTCCATTT
The DNA here is from genome assembly GCF_949357685.1 of Gobio gobio. Lineage (NCBI taxonomy): Eukaryota > Metazoa > Chordata > Actinopteri > Cypriniformes > Gobionidae > Gobio > Gobio gobio. The sequence continues at coordinate 57,472,143 of NC_137100.1, read as the reverse complement.
ATAGTGCACTTGCAGACTCACAGCAGAAAGGTTATATGCGAAAAAAGAATAATAGGGGCACTTTATGCCGATCTACAGAAGGCATTTCTTAAGAGATGATGTAACTTACCTCTACGTGGATACTGTATCTTGTCTGTATACAAGAACTGCATCAAAACCTCAAATGGTTGAGCATCTGCCTCTCTGATTGACACTTCCAATAAAGGAAGACCCCTTGAGGGCCTTCCAGAGTTGTCCTTCTGACTGCCAGGGACAGGCTCCTCACTTTCCTCATTGCATTCGAGTTTACTCTTCTACAAAAAGAGGCCAAATATTATTTACATCCTGATTAGCCAAAATTAAAATGTTTTGGAAAGGAATTGAATGTAACTAAACATCTACAAAAACATTTAATATTCAATAAACATTTATTAATATATATATATTTTTTTTTAAACAATATTTGACAATAGGGAATAGGACAATATGGTAAAAGGAAGAAAAACACTCACAATCATGTTTTATCAAGATTGTAGATATACATTACATTTTAAATGTGCACATTTAAAAAAAAAAAAAGGAAAAAGGAATTAAACAGACCTGTTTCTGTCGATCTCTCGCCTGTAGAATCTTCTTTCTGAGCCACTTGCAGCGAGCTGTTACAATGGCAATATGACCCAGGACCTTCTCCTCCCTCTGTAAAAAGAAAATTAAAAGAGGTGATTTATTGCTAAAACTAAAATGTTGCCAATGATTCAGAATGACAGTGTGTATCCAATAAAAACATGTAATTGTTTTTTACAAGACAAACTAACCTCCCCCAATATAAACTCTACATCACAGAACTGACGGTTTTCCCACAGTTTCCCATAGTCCTCATGAAGCGTGCACTTTGGATAACATGAAAACTAGAGGGGGGAAAAAGAACAGTTATATAAATAATATAGGATGTGTCTCATTCAGTTCCCTAGCTCGTGAATCAGTATATCGGGCACTAGTGAGGACAGTAAAAGACGCTGGCTCACTACACATTGGGACACTGATGATGATGACTATTTTCAGCGACGTGACGTCCTCACTGTACAACATCATATTTATGAACAAAAGCAGAGCTGATATCTTTCTGACATTACTTGTAATGTTATTTAAAGTACATTATGATAAATCTTTGCTTGTTACTAGGGCTGCAACTAACGATTATTTTGATAATCGATTAGTTGGTCAATTAATCGGATAAAGGCCTGGGTTTTTTTTGGGGGGGGGGGGGGGGGGGTAAAACACACTGTTACACATCCTGTCTAACGCTGTCCTTCAAACAAATGTGCTATGAAAACACACATAGTGAATATATCTACTATTACATACATTACCCTTGGTTTTACAATGAACAAAACAAACAATAATAATAATAATAAATAAATAACAGGGTTATTTTAGTTATTTAATGGTAAACACAAATTAACCATTGTTTTGCTTCAAATCCATAGTTTAACTATATGGTATTTGTGTGGTTATACAAATGGTTATCAATACTGCATATTTTTTGTAAGGGTATGTTTGTGCTATACATTATGTACAAAAAAAAGTTACTAAGCAAATCCCTACATTAAAATTATATTAAAGAAAGAAAAAAAATACAAACTCAGTGGTACCGCATAAGATGAATGTTCTGCAGGAACACACACACACACACACACACACACACACACACACACACACACAAACACTCTCTCTCTCTATGGACACAGTACCTGTTACTGTCATTTCATTATCCTGTAGAAACTTCTTACATGTATATTCAATTACACGCCATTATCCCTTTACAGTTACTACTCTCATAAAATACTTGAATTAAATGTTGACTTTTAAAACTAAATTTAGCGAGTAAAGCAGATATTGCAGCTACATGAACGTTTTTGCACTGAATATTAATCGTCTCCCTCTCTAAAGCGTTCTGTCTGTTTGACGCGCATGTGCATGCGCGCACCCACTGCGCCGGCGCTCGTTCAGTGAAGTTACTATCAGGACCAGGACGCTCTTTCATGCAAAAAGGAAATACTTGCGTGAATTAGTAACATTTACAGATGAGGATATAACTGCAGTTCTCTATATAGAGGATATAACCTGTAAAATGAACGTTTTGCGCTGAGGCTGCAGACGCATACACACATCTGTTATGACAGGGTATGTTAAACGCTAATGTATTCGCTTGAAGCTTAAAATAAACAATTCTGAGGTTTTGGGCACTTTGATCACGTCCCTTTCCTGCATCCGTTCACTCGGTTTCCACTCCACTATTTCTAGATCCACATTTTGTCCCCTGTGTGGCTCATTACTGCCACACTTTGGTCACCACAGATTTAAAATATGCACGAAATGAGCGGCTTACGGCAAATAAAAGTTTTTTACCAACTAATCGATGACTAAATTAGTTGACAACTATTCTAATAATCGATTTTAATCGATTAAATCGATTAGTTGTTTCAGCTCTACTTGTTACATATACATGCAACATTTCAGCTGTAAATAAATTATAAATGTTAGCTAGATTGTGTTCATTACCTGTCTAACAATGTATGTTTATGCTGAAATATAACAAAATAATGGTTTCTGTTTTTAAAAACACGTCGGTCATTATGTGTAGTGAGTTGGCTAACGTGATTTGAGTTTCGCACTTCAGAACTTCCGTTAAGGGAGCATAGTGAGCATCGATGCACCCTGGGTTTTGCGGTGCATTGTGGGACTTTTTAGGGAGCAAACATTTCGGTGCACTGGAAGGATTCTGCGATTGAGACAGCCCTTAAAATGGCCAACTCCCTGATCAGTGCCCTGACTACTGAACTAGGGAGCTGATTGAGACGCACTCATAGTGTTTAACTCAATTAGACAAAGCAGAAGTATTTCTGGCGGTCAAGCACTCACCTGAAATCTGTACATTTCTCCACTGCGTACATTATTGTCCACAGTCCCACCAAAGATGTACATGGCATCATGGATAACAGCCGCTGCATGGAACAGCCTCCCACTCGGCAGCTGGGAGAAACAGTTTAAAATGATCATTTACAAAGAACAAACACACCACAAACTAAAAGGAAAACCCTTTTTCCCAAACTACAAGGGAACTCGATTAACTCATCAAAATGAATGGTGAAAACATCCACAATTGAGTCATATATGTTTATGATGATATTATGAATTTATAGGTACAGCCAAAGCCATAATTGTTCAGATTTATTTCAATTAATTAAACTGCATGTGTTTTTACATGGCTAGGCTACAAACAAATACATTACCATTCAAAAGTTTGGGATCGGTAAGATTTTTTAAATGTTTTTGAAAGAACTCTATTATGCTCACCATTATTATGCTGCATTTATTTGATCAAAAATACAATAAAAACAGTAATATTGTGAAATATTATAACAAATTAAAACAACTGTTTTCTATCTGAATATAGCTAATTTAATTTATTCCTGTGATGACAACTGGACTTTCAGCATCCAGTCTTCAGTGTCACATGATCCTTCAGAAATAATTTGAATATGCTGATTTACTGTCCAAGAAACATTTTAGCCTCTTGAACAGATTAATAGAAAGTTCAAAAGAACAGCATTTATTTAAAAAAAAATTATTTGTAACATTATACATTTCTTTACCATCACTTTTGGTCATTTTAATGCATATTTGCATTTATCTCTTACTGTCCGCAAACTTTGGTAGTGGTACTGTAGTGTATGTTAACAAACATTTTTTTTCAATGGGAATATTATAGATTTGCTGTAATTATGTTAGCTGGTGTTTTCCTCAAATTCCTCTGTGTTCTGTCATACCTCACTGTCAGTGCTGGGCTGAATGACCTCCCAGGTCTGCGAGTCCACATCATAGCAGTGCAGTTCATTGGGTAGAGTGTTGTCTGCCGCTCCTCCAAACACATACAGGTGACGGTCAAACGCCACCATGGTGTGTCCATAGCGTCTCTGAGGGGGCGGAGGGGAGCCACGCAGTAGGTGCTCAGTTGGGATACGGGTCCATCTGTGGAAAAAAATACATTGCTAATTGAGTACAACAACTTTATAGTTCCTCTTTACTTACCACTGAACATAATTAAAACAACACTGAACTGAATTGAGCTGAATAATGACACTATTGTCTGCTGTAGAGCTGAAATTGAGGTTGGTTCATAACTGAAGTCTGCAAAAATGACACTGTTATTTTCCTGTTTATTACCGTGAAGCTTCTTTGAAACAATCCGGCTGTGTTTCCCAAAAGCATAGTATGCTTAAGTTGATCATAGACACCATCGTTGGTAATTGTTCTACGATCAACTTAGGCATACGATGCTTTTTGGGAAATGTAGCCCTGTATTGTATAACTCATTAAATAAATAAAAGTGACTTGAAATAATCAAAACTTGTGTACATACAGTATTACACATAAAATGACATTCATCAATGTGCTTTCTGCCATGCTCACATGTGGCCTTTGAATTCAAACTGAAAGAGGTTGTTGGTGATCTTTGCTCCACTCTGACCAGAGAAGACAAACATTTTATCCCGACATACGGCTACTGGGAAGTTACAACAGGAGGGTGGGATTTCACCACTTTGTTCAATCTAGAAGAAACAATGAAAGCGGTACATCAGAAACATGTTATTATGCATTTTATAAGCTTAAAGGTGAACACAAACTCTTAAAGGGATAGTTCACCAAAAAATAATAATGTTGTCATTAATCAAAGGTGCACTATGTAACTTTTCCGTCCGCTAGAGGTTGCTTATTCAAAACAAAGGCATAGCTTGATGACGCCAAGTTTGAGCGCAAAATCTTGGCACAGTGAAAAAGAATCGGGATAGGACTTAAGGCAGAAATCATGTTAATGGATGCGATTATTAACGTTACAGCTCTGCTTCATATGTTAGTATGAAATAGAGCAGGACCGAGTGTTGTGGGAGCTGAGCAAGGCCGCAGGAGCAATTGTTAATAAGATGAACGCAACACACGGTTTGCAAGCAGCGGGACTTTTATCAAGCCACAGTCACCGGCGCCATTTCTGCTTTTCTGGTCATGAGTATGAGGTAACGCAGCTCTATTTATCATATTAGATACATCTGAGTGTGTTGAAAATTATGTTATGACGTTACTCTGTGCGTTCGCTCGGCGGCTGCTTTGACACTTGTTGCACACTGCAGTAAGAATAAAGCATTTTTGCAAAATAAAACGGTAAACCGAGGGTTACGCAGATTTGACGCAATTGACAGGCGACTCCCTCACACGTCCCGGTTCCTTGGTTAAAATAGCAATTTTCTCACGATTTACAAATAGTTGGAAACATTTGGGATATTGTAAGTACTCAACTGAACAAAATATATAACACTGGCCTTGTGGTTTTTGGATATTTTACTGAAAATGTTTTACATATTGCAGCTCTAATTCTGTTTTTTATCATATAAAGCGATCGTGTCTCTTCATAAAATTTTGGCTAAACCACTAAATTCATATGGATTATTTATTTTAAGCGTCAAAGTGGTAGATACACAGACTGTCAATGGAGAGTACAGAAAGCTCTCAGATTTCACCAAAAAGATATTAATTTGTGTTCCGAAGATGAACGAAAGTCTTAAGGGTTTGGAACGACATGAGGGTGCGTAAATGATGACAATTTTCATTTTTTGTATGAACTATCCCTTTAAGTAAAAGCTTAAAGTCAAATAATAATTAGACAATTTTTTTAATTAAACATGCAAAGATAGTCACCTCTTCCCAGCATGCCTGCTCACGATCCTGAAGACTGATGGTCCACATGTCATTCAGCCTGTTGAAAACAAAAAGGGTTCATTTATATATTAACAGTAACATTTAAAAAAAGTCCTATAGTTTTAAGTTGAAATAGAATTGTTTGTTACAACAGATTTAAATTTGCCATTCAACGCTTTGTAAAGAGGGGAATAGCATGCTTGCCTGGCATTTCCATCATATCCAGCAAAAATCCAGAGTTTGTCGTTATATACCGTGGCTCCATGAGCCGATCTGGCAACCAGACTGGAACATAAAAAAACAAAAAAGCATTAAACAAAACTGTGTCAGACAGACAATAACACAACAACAGAAAATATAATAGTTGAAAACAATTTACCGTCCCTCCACCTTCCATTCTGTCCACTGCCCGGTAGCAAATTTGTACTCAAATAGATCATTTTTGTTTTTCAAGTTAGAGTTTGAATAGATGTCTCCAGTGTAACCCCCTAAAATTACCAGCACAAATACATTACGCATACAGGAAAGGAAAACACAACACATTGAATCAATGAATTAATTAATTGAATCAACATTGAACTGACTCGACCTGATTAATGACACTATAATTTTCTTCTGTAGAGCTGCTTATAACTGAATTGAACTTGTTTCATTATTTCATAACTAATGAACGTTACACAATCATTGAACTGACTTGAGCTAAATAATGACACTTTTGTCTTTGCTTTACAGCAAATTTGAAAGTCTCATATTTGATGAAGTTGCATAATAGATTCTGTTATTTTCCTGTTTATTACTGTGAAGCTGCTTTGAAACAATCTTTATTGTATAATGCACTTTATATAAATAAAAGTGATTTGACTTTCCATTGATACCTACCAAACACAAACATGCTGCTTCCATACACAACTGCAGAATGATGATATCTTGGCGCTGGTGGGGTGCCAGTAGTAAACGCCCTATTCAATTATATAAATTCATGTTAGAGGCTACATAAAACCCCAAACAAACATATTCAAACACATGCACCACCAAGCGATTTACACATATAATGCTCACCGACACCACGAGCAGTCCTTCACATCAAACCGCAAAAGGTCATTAAGCATGTTCTTGCTGTAAGAAATTATCACCAGGGTGAGATCTTTCTGCATCTTTGGAGAGAAAGGAAAACCAGTGGAGGAAAACCAAAACACTCACCCATTGTCACCTCCAAAAACATAGATGGCATCCCTGTATGCCACAACAGTGTGTTTGCTACGTCTGCAAGAAACAAAACCCATTATACATTGTTTTCACAGCTGAAAACAAAACATCTTGTTGTTAAAAATTGAGAAAAACTTATAAATAAATAGTGTACCTTGCACCCACAAACTCATCACATGGTGGCAGCCTCCTCCAGCGGTGGACAGTCTCAAAAGGCCCGAAGTTGAGTGTCAAATACTCAACACTGTCAGAGCAGCTGTGGTCAAAATCAACACTGGGAGCAACTTTAGATTTACAAGACATGGCTCCAGGAAACCATGACATTCAGTTTACATCTAACAAGGTTTGGTCCAGCCGAGGGACCAAGACAAAAGAAAAATAATTAACTTGTTTGTAGGTTGTCGGACGGTTTGAATTGTTTTGGGATCATATGAACCATGATTGTTTACAATCTTACCTTCAATTCGACTAACGTTAGCTAGCTACAAGTGTATCTGATCGTCTGCCATGTTTGTAATACTCTAAACGTCAAATAACAATCGTAAAACCTTAAATGAACATAAAATGTTACATTAAAAACGTCGATATGACAGAAGGGAATAATATCATGGAATATATACAGATAAGAATGATATCTCTTCTAGCTCCTGTGTACATCGTCAAGGGAGGAGACGAGACAACTTGACATGCGCAGATACACAGCTTTGAATGGAGGAGAGCACAGTAGACGTCATCAAAAATCGTTATAAAAAACACACACAAATATAATTATTCATATTTTTATTCGCCACCATTAATATTTTGTAATGCGCACACATAAATGTACAAATTTTAAGACAAACTAAAATAAATAGAAAACGAGCATAAGTAAAAACGTAAGCATTTTCATTGGTTGGAATTATGAGGGGCGGGATCAAAGCAGGAAGGTGACTGGATCTCGCGGCAACAACACAAAACGCGCCAAATTTCTACGTCGGCACAGTATGAACAACGGAAATATATATTTACAGTAATAATCTGTGTACCGGTGGCAACGCGAATTGTGTTTAAATTTATAAGGACACATACGTTTTTTTATCGTTGTTTGGAGCACATTAGTGACATTCATGCGAACAAGAAGGTCTAATATTAGGTGCCTCGCGCTGAAAGTGTGAGAAAAGTGTGAAAGAGGGACGCTTTTAACTAACACGTTCTCCTGTATTTGCTGACTGATTTGAGAGTCTTGCAGTCTCTTGTCAGCTATGGTTTTACAAAACAGTGGGCGATATAAATCAGAACGAAGTGGGGATCAGGACAACCAGCAGTAAGTGTGTATAATGTTGACATATTTCAGCCTGTAATGTTTCAATGGTAATTCAGTGGTTAGTACTAGTTATAAAGTAAGGGCAATCTGTGGTAAAGCAGACAGCTGTTGTTGGGTAGTTGACAAATAACCATTTCTTCTTGTTTTTAATCGCTTTTTTGCAGTTTACTTAAAGTGTCCCGGTAGTTAGTGTGTATATATATATATATGTATATATGTATGTATATGTGTGTGTGTGTAAGTGAATGGATATATATATATATATATATATATATATATATATATATATATATATATATATATATATATATATATATATATATATATATATATATATACACACACACACTTTTATGGTTTTTATTAATATTTTGAAAGTTTTATTTGAATATTTTCATTTTATATTTTAAGTTTTAGTAATTGTTATATGCTTTTGTCATTTTTTTATGTATCTAAATTTAAAAAAAATTCAGTTAGTAACTTGTTTAATTTTTAAATATATTTTAAGTTTTTATTTCTTTATTACATTTAACAAAAAAATAGTTTTAGCTAATGATAACATAATATATTTTCAGCTTATATTTTAAGTTTTAGTATTGATGTGCTTTTGTAATTTTGTAATATTTCTAAATTGTTTATTTATTTGTATTTCAGTTAGTAACTTTAATACTTACATTTTTTCATATTTTTTAATTTAGTCTTTATTACATTTAACAAAAGAATACAGTTTTGTTTAACGATAACACATCAAATTATTTTTAGTACAAATATTACATTCAATGTCTCCATTAATATGAAGTCATAACTGAATGTTAGATGATTATCCAAGAATTAGGAAAACGTGTTACCTCAAAAATAGCTTGACACTGTTTATTTATTTTATTTTATTTATCCTTTATTTAACCAGGAGTATCCCTTTGAGATATTGCTATCTCTTCTTCCAGAGAGACCTGGTCAAGACGACAGCACATACATTTTCACACAGAGAATCACAAAAATAACAATAAAATATCACAAAATACCAATGCCACAAATTATATTATACTATACATTTAATCAAATCAACTGTGCTGTCACTGTTTGTAATGTCAAGCCGACAACTTCTTTTTAGTTTGGTAGAATTGACCGAGATTGAAAACAAATCCTGCAATCTTTCAGTTTACCAGCATAGACTCATATTTAGTAGAACATTATCTCTTCTCTGAATCTGTCTCTCATTGTTTGCTTTGACTGCTTTTGCAATTGTCAAAATGTCTGTTGAATGTTGACGACAGGTTTTGTTGCAGTGGATTTCATGTTGTTGGTTTTTAGGGATGATGCGTCTGCTTTGTCCGCTGTCAAGCGGCTGGAGCGCAGTCAGTTCACTGATGGGATGGACGAGCGCTTTGGCTTTGATCGGATGAAGGAGCCTGGTGAGAAAACAGGATGGCTAATCAACATGCACCCGGTAAGAATGAATGTCAGACATTCAAACGTAATCGTAATTAGATGATAACTGGTAATCTTGCCAATATCGTGACGGTTGTTTTTAACATTATGTATTTCTTCTCAGACTGAGATTCTGGATGATGACAAGCGGATGATCAGTGCTGTGGACTATTACTTCATACAGGAAGATGGAAACAGATTCAAGGTGTGATATTACAGCAGTTTGCAAATATAAATATTTCTTTCTTTCAAATGTAATATTATAGGTTTCTATGGAAGCTTGTTTCCGCCACAGAATAATAAAAAAAGGTAATTGTGACTTTTTTTCTCACAATTCTGACTTTTTTCTCAGAAGTGTCTGATATAAAGTCGCAATTACGAGTTATAAAGTCAGAATTGCGAGATATCAAGGTACAATTCTGAAGGAAAAAATGACTGACTTTTTTCTCAGAATAGCGTGTTTATATCTCTCAATTCTGACTTTATATCTCGCAATTACGACTTTATCACAAAATTCTGAGGAAAAAAAGTCAGAATTGTGAGAAATGTGAGATAAAATGTCACAATTACCTTTTTTATTTTTTATTCTGTGGCGGAAACAAGCTTCCATTGGTTTCTCCACTTCTTAAAACATGTATTTTCATCCTTTATAACATGATCATAAAGCAGGTCGAGAATGTTATGTTGACAAGAGGTCCTGAATCACCTGATGATGTAAGTTTCTCTTTTTGTGTCCCCACAGATTGCTCTACCCTATAAGCCGTATTTCTACATAGCAACTAAAAAGGTGAGTTTAAGCTTTTTTACTGAAGTGAAAACATTTAGCGTTGGATGGATTGAATGGTACTGTATGTCTTTTTGTGTCTGTTAAAGAACTGTGAAAGAGAGGTTATCTCCTTCCTGTCAAAGAAGTTCCAAGGGAAAGTTGCGAAGCTTGAAGTTGTCCCGAAGGAAGATTTAGATCTGGTAAGTAAAGTTCTGTCGTGCGTTATTTTATACTGATTTGTTTGCATCATTTATGTTCCTGATAGGCAAGGCAATGCAAGACACTTTATTTATAAAGCACAGTTAAAACAACAGTTATTTGTCCAATGTGCTGTACATTATAAAACATATGCAAAAAGCAAGCTTACACAAAGACCATCAGGGTTTTAGCATATCTCTAAAGCCCGAGACACACTGCACAATTTTTGGCGTTCCCAGATGAAAGATTGCCATCGTGAAACAATTGTGGCGATTTCTATGATCATGGCTCCTAATCGTTGGTCCTATGGCGTTCAGTGAGAGAGACGTTCAAAGACGGCCGTTTTCACAGTCTTGCGACCAAAGAAAGCCTACGATCATTTTCTGTAGTGATGCACCGAAATGAAAATTCTGGGCCGAAACCGAAAATTTAGGATGCACTTGGCCGAAAACCGAAACTGAAGCCGAAAATGGCTTCTTTTAAAAACATATATGTATATATATATATATATATATATATATATATATATATATATATATATATATATATATATATATATATATATATATATATATATATATATAAATATAAATTGCTTGCATTTAATGGATCTGAAATGAAAAAATCAGGAACCAATAGAATAATCAAACTTTTATTAAGTTGCATAACAACCTAAAATATGTTTAACAATAAATATAAATATTAATACCAAATAGGCCTAATATCAGGCTATTCTTCAAGTTTTATGTTCCATCAAATAAAATAGTTTTTTAACAGTTGTGCAAAAAAAGATCCACAATTATCTGAATAACTGCACACAAAATCACAGAATGGTTCTCATTAAGAACATGAGATGCTGCACTGAAATAGTCTCTCACTGTCTGTCACTGTTCTCCTGGTAAAAGGGCATTTGGGGGGTAAAATACGTGTTTTTTTTTGGCAAGGTTGCCTGCTAAAATTCGCATTCCTGGGTCTAAATATCACATAATTGGGGTCGCTTCAACCCGCGGACATGGAAAAACATCCCGCGGACTTGGCAACACTGCTTGGGGCAGATAAATAACTGCGTGCAATCCGCGCAAGCAATGGAAAGCGGCCTTCGTTCGCACGCCAGTAGTCAAGGGATTGTCGCTTCTGGCAATGGGTAGTTCAGCTGGATACGTCTCTATTTGTTCTCATACCGCTGACATGCTTAATCTTTGATAGGCAGACGCTTCGCGTGATAACAGCTCGACCGTGAGTGAAACCTAAGAATTGCGCACGGATGGGAGGGGCGGGTGACATAGATTTTCGGGTTACGTTTTAGCCTGGTTTTTTTTTTATTTGTCCCGAAACCGATAATGGCATTTTCGGCGGCCGAAATTTCGGTGCACCATTAATTTTCTGACAGTATCAGAAATCAGCATGATTATCTCACAGTGTGTTTGCTGCTACGGCCTACGTCTACTGACCAGCCAATAAAAATGCGACATGACGCTAAAACTAACTTTTCTTTTTTTCAGCACACATAAAACAACAACTGCCAAAATGTGATTCATCATGGTCTTTTTGTTTACCACTAGCGCATGCTGAAGACGTTTTATTCTTCTATAGAAAGTTCTTTATTCTTCTATAGAAAGTTTATTCTTCTATGCATCGTAACCTATGAGTAAATAGGTGTCATTATCGTATAGTCTACATGCATTCACCCAAAATAAAAATTCTGTCATTAATCACCCGTAAGGCATTTCAAACCCGGTCGTTTTAAACTTTCGTTCATCTTCAGAACACAAATGAAGATCTTTTTGATGAAATCTTAGAGCTTTCTGTCCCTCTGTTGGCAGCTACGCAACTATCATAAAGAGATCGTAAAACTAATCCATATGAATTGTATCAGTTGTGGTAAATGGAAGCTCAAGCATGCTTGCTTGTTTGAGCTTCCGCAAGAACCAATGCGTTTTTTTTCTTGCGTGTTAAGCAGGTTTGGTTGAGCTTCTGTTTATGTTTGCTAAACAATATTTAAATGTGAATTCAGTCATATAAAGCGTTCGAGTCTCTTCAGAAAATGTGGACTAAACCGCTCAATTCATATGGATTCGTATTACGATCTCTTTATGAACTTTTTAAAGCTTCAAAGTTAAAATAGCGTAGCTGTCAATGGAGGGACTGAAAGCTCTCAGATTTCATCAAAAATATCTTTATTTGTGTTGCGAAGATGAACGGAAGTTTGAAACGACATAAGGGTGAGTAATAAATGACAGAATTTAAATTTTTGGGTGAACTATCTCTTTAAAAAACACTGAAGCCATTATATAACATGAATATAAAACAAAATCTATTAATCAATACTTCAAAATCTTCAATTTAGTTAATTTGCAGATCCTTTTTGTTTTTACTCTATAATGTAATTCATTTGATTGTTATGTGTCTTTAAAAGCCTAATCACTTGGTGGGCCTGAAGAGGAGCTACATCAAACTCTCTTTTAACACTATGGATGACCTTATTAAAGTGAAAAGGGAGATCTCACCTGCTGTCCGCAAGAACAGGGAGAGAGAGAAGTCCAATGACGCCTATACAAGCATGTTATCCAGGTATTCACACTTTGGCACCGATAAGAAAGCACATTGTAAAGTTAGCTTATTTTGAAACCTTTGTTGCAACAATGTAAAACGAAACATTTCTAAAAGAGATTTAAAAACTAGTTTCAAAAAGTTTATTCAAGAAATTATCTTGTAAGACTTTCCACATTGCACTTTTTACATTGTTCTCTATTGTTATTCAAACCTACATGCCTCTTTTGCATGTTACAGTGCTTTGGTTGGTGGGAATGTAATGACAGAGGATGAGGGTGGCTCGTCGAAGAAGATGACTGAGCAGCTTGACAACATTTTGGACATGCGAGAATATGACGTGCCCTATCACGTCCGTGTTTCTATTGACCTGAAGATTCATGTGGTAAAGAATCATTCCATACAGGCTACATGACTGATTATACATTTTTTTAGCATTCAAAAGAGACCTTCTTGACTGACAGCTCTGTTTTCTGACAGGCTCACTGGTATAATGTGCGGTACAGAGGAAGTGCCTATCCTCCTGAGATTGTGCGCAGGGATGATCTTGTGGAAAGACCTGTAAGAATCTTAACAAATGCTTCTGCACGTCTTAAAGTGTTTAGATGCTTGAGATTTTTGCTGATTTTGTGTCAATGCCATTCACATTTATTCACTGAGTATCCTGCCATAATTATTGTGAATGACTGATCATGGCAGTATTTCTCTGTCTTTCCAAGGATCCTGTAGTGTTGGCGTTCGATATTGAGACCACTAAACTCCCTCTGAAGTTTCCTGATGCTGAAACAGACCAGATCATGATGATATCATACATGATAGATGGGCAGGTAAAGTATTTTGCGCTCTTACGATAGGTCAGTGATTCATAGAGTAGCTGTAAACATGTAATTTAATTGTCAGTTTTATTCATGCAGTATTTCAATTTTATCAGCCTCTTTGATATGTTTAAAACTTGATATGGTTTATAATGTACATTTGTGTATTATTTTCCCAGGGCTTCCTCATCACAAACCGAGAAATTGTCTCTGAGGACATTGAAGACTTTGAGTTCACCCCTAAACCTGAATATGAGGGCCCTTTCACTGTATTTAATGAACCTGATGAAGTAAGGTTGAAAATGATGTGCAATTGCTTAAGTGCTGCAATTTAATAATTGATACAGTGTTGTCAAGTGTAAATCAAGGCTTGAAAAAATTAAAAGTTGTCAAACTCCTTTTCTGTAGTTTGGTAAATATTTGCCTTCCCCATTTCTGACCTTTTCTGTCTGCTTGCAGGCCTCTCTCATTCAGAGATGGTTTGAACACGTCCATGAGACTAAGCCGAGCATTTTTGTCACTTACAACGGAGATTTTTTTGACTGGTAGGACATGCTTTTAGATTATTACTGTTAGACTTTCTGATATTATATCACACAAAATACTGATGCCTGTTTTATGTTTTTATTTGGCATTTACATATGATTTAGTGTTTTTACAAGTAGCATCTCATCATGGTGAATTTTTGTCTCTTTGTCCTCAGGCCATTTATAGAGACCAGGGCGGCCCAACTTGGCCTGAATATGTATCGGGAGATTGGTTTCCAGAAGGACAATCAGGGAGAATATAAAGCTAGCCAAGCTATTCACATGGACTGCCTCAGGTAAGAGTGGCTGAAATGTTGTCTTAAAAGAGACTGAATGAAAAGTACCCACACTTTGCTAATGAATGGCTTTATGTACTTTATATTAGTTCATACACCCTGTCTCACTATCTCTCTTCATTCAGGTGGGTAAAGAGAGACAGTTACCTGCCTGTAGGAAGTCATAACCTCAAGGCTGCTGCAAAAGCTAAGTTAGGTTATGACCCCGTAGAGCTGGACCCAGAGGAGATGTGCCGTATGGCTACTGAAGAACCACAGGTGCTCTTGCTCTACTCCTCACCTTTCACACTCATTGATCATTTACATGAATGGCTGTTAACTTACAGCAGGGGTGTCCAAATTCCGGCCCACGGGCCAATTCCGCCCTGGGGCCTGCAGCTTGTCTATTAAAATATATTACATGTGGCTCACCACGCTTAATTTACAAATCATGCAGTTTCACAGTGTCAACACAAGGTGACAGCACTAGATTTTAGGCCAGGTGTAAACCGTGAGAGAAACAAAATTTGATTAATGATAAGTGCTTCCATTAAATGCGTCAAAAGCAGAACAAAACAGCTCTACTCATCGTTTGAATCACGCCACACAATGACCAATGTGTGACAAATGTCAGGCAAAATATAAATGTATTTTTAATACAGATTTTATTGTGTAACACCACACATAATCAATACTATTTTAATCTGAGTTTTTGTCTTAACCAGCCACAACTGTAACAAGATGTTCATTGTGTTGTGTTGCCAACAATAATATCTCATTGGTACAAAATCCTGCTTGACATCAAATATGTTATGAGTGACTATGATTTTGTTACTTTGTGCATCATTTACTTATTGTTTACTGCATCATGTGCTGCATTATTGTTTTTCAGACTCTGGCCACCTATTCAGTGTCTGACGCTGTGGCCACATACTACCTTTACATGAAATATGTTCATCCCTTTATTTTTGCCCTCTGCACCATTATTCCTATGGAACCCGATGAGGTCAGTATTCTTGAATTCTTGTTTTTATTTTTACTACATTGAGCTCTATATATATATATATATATATATATATATATATATATATATATATATATATATATATATATATATATATATATATATATATATATATATATATATATATATATATATATATATATATATATATATATATATATATATATATATATATATATATATATATATATATATATATATTTATTGTATATATTGTATATATATATAATATATATATTGTTTTTAACCTCATGGTGTTGCTTTATGTGTCTGGACACACAAATGTTTTAACAGGTTTTGCGGAAAGGCTCTGGTACCCTGTGTGAAGCCTTGCTGATGGTTCAGGCCTTCCATGCCAACATTGTCTTCCCAAACAAGCAGGAGCAGGTCTTTAACAAACTCACAGATGACGGTCATGTACTCGACTCTGAGACTTATGTGGGTGGCCATGTCGAGGCTCTGGAATCTGGTGTGTTTCGCAGTGACATCCCCTGTCGCTTTAAAATGGTAACTGGGAGTCCATCTTTAACAAATCACATTGTTTTGTGTTGTTTTATTTGAATCGTATCTACATAATTATTTATAATTTATTTTCTGACAGAATCCAGCAGCATTTGACTTTTTGATTCAGAGGGTAGACCGTACTCTTCGTCATGCAATTGAGGAAGAGGAGAAGATGCCCCTTGAGCAGGTCACCAATTTCAATGAGGTCAGTCAGAGTCCGTATTCAGTGACGTTTTTTTTTTTGTGGACACAGTTTCTTCATTTCTTCATATATACCTATTGTATATATGTTTTTCATGGATGTATCAAGTTAATCCCCAGCTGTCTTATTAATTTGATCTGTTTCAGGTGTGTGACGAGATCAAAAGGAAGCTGATCTCTTTGAAGGAAGTGCCCAATAGAATCGAGTGTCCTCTTATTTACCATCTGGATGTGGGGGCTATGTACCCCAACATCATCCTCACCAACAGACTACAGGTACAATACAGTTCTCAGCTTATAGACTGGTGCTTAAGTTTTTCATTGTAATGACATTTTAAGACAACTTTTAGTCCCCTTCAGCTGTATATGAATAAAGTAAGTCTAATCATCTCTTTCTCTCCATATATTTTTTCCTCCTAGCCCTCTGCCATGGTGGATGAGGCGACCTGTGCCGCCTGTGATTTTAATAAACCTGGTGCAAACTGTCAGCGCAGGATGTCATGGCAGTGGAGAGGAGAGATCAGTGAGTGATTTAAACTTCTTACATCTTTGAGGAGACCATTAATGCCACAATTGTTTTCATCTTGGGTTGACGCAAGACACATACACTACCATTCAAACGTTTGTGGTCAGTAAGACATATATATATATAATATATATATATATATATATATTAGGGATGCCACAATTCTCAATATAATATTGAACCGTTCGGTACGGCATTCACGGTTCAATACGCGTTTGTGAATTGTAGTTTTTCGGTTTTGTATTTAATTAATAATTTTTCTACAAATTCTATAATTTGCCTCCATCCCAATATACTGAACAACGCGACATACATTCACATCACACGTTAGTGGTAGAGTTATACTCACGGAACACTATAGTTATTCACAATCACGAAAGTTCAGTATTTGCATGCGTTTTAAAGCCTTCATTCACGTGCATATGCACTGTTTTATCAAGCGCTTTGCCCAGCGCGCGCACTAAACGCCTGTCAAACACGTGATTACTGGACTAAGTAGTCTAACTGCACTAATACTGTCAAATACACACGAGGTTAACATAAACACAGTCGGTTATGTCTAAAGTGAAAGTAAAATCGGCGTGTCTGTATATTAGATGCACAGGTCTTAAATTGACAGCAGCACAGCCAGTGAACATGCTGTCCTTAAAGAGAAAGTTCACCTCTAAAATTGTCATTATTTACTCACTCTAATATTGTTGCAAACCTGTATTCATTTCTCCATGAGAGAATTTTCATTTTTGAGTGAACTATCCCTTTAATGTTAATACAACAACAAAAGACAAAGAGGAAATCACTCACTGCTCTTGACTGAAAAACTTTAATACAGTAGCTTTAATAAGAATCAATGCATATTTTATAGTGAAGTCTATGTAGTGTTTTATTTTTACATTTATTAATTCAATTTCATACTTAAATGCTGCTGTACAGCTCTGAGCTGCCAGTGTAAATCTTTATATATATTAATTTTATATTATGCAATACACTAGGAATGTGTACAAGGGTTTTTTTTAAGTAAAGTTTTAAGTTTAAGTAAGGTTTTTCAATTCTTTTAAGTAAAAAATAAAGAAAGAGTATTGCAATAAAAAAATAGTCATATTTCTCCTTAATCTCTTGCTGTTCCTGTCGCCTAAGAATAGAATAGCAAAAAAGTGATGTGACAAGCCATCAGAACCGAACCGAACCGAAAACCGTGGTTAAAAACCGAGATATGTATTGAACCATGGACTAACTGTATTGTTGCATCCCATATATATATAAATATATATATAATATAATATATACTGATTTTAGAAATGTTTTTAAATTAGTACTTCTATTTGGCAAGGATGCATTCAATTGATCAAAAGTGACAGTAAAGACATTTATAATGTTACAAAAGATTTCCATTTCAGATAAATGCTGTTCTTTTTAACTTTCTATTCATCAAAGAATCCTGAAAAAAAAACATGTTACACTTTTTTCACCAAAATATTAAGCAGCACAACTGAACATCACAGGACTGAATTGTCATTGTCATCACAGGACTGAATTCCACTTTAAAATATACTAAAATAGAGAACACTGTGGGGGGGGTTTTTTATAAAGAGATTTCTCTCAAAAACTTTTTTAAAAATCTGACCGACCCCAAACTTTTGAATGTTATTATATGCTTTAGCTGCTTGGTTTTTATTTTTTATTGTATATTTATAATTTTTTTTTACCTTTTGTAAATTCTGTTTTTGCCATGAAGATGCTGACATGGCATTAAATAAAACACTGATACTTGTATGCTTTAGTCATATACTTCATTATTGGTTATGAGTAGTTTTGGCCTCAATTTATCAATTACATTGGTTAGTAATAACATAAATAGACATTATAACATTATATATACTTCATAATTGCTGAACTTTTATATAACGTTAATGCAGTTTTGCTATCAGTGAGATTCAGGCTGTTTTTTATTTCCTCATAGTGCCGGCCAGTAGGAGTGAGTTTCATCGCATTCAGCAACAATTGGAGTCAGAGAAGTTTCCACCTCTCTATCCAAATGGTCCACCTCGGGCTTTCCATGAGCTCAATAGAGAAGAACAGGCCCGTCATGAGAAGAAGCGCTTGGGAGGTCAGTATTTTTTTTGTTTCCCATACCCATATGCATATGCTAGGTCTTGTCTGACTGTTGTCAGACCAAGGAGAGATTAAATTATGCACATCACTTGTATTGATGAACAGTGAGACATGTTATTACATTTGTTTTTGTTTTCTTAGACTACTGTAGAAGAGCCTATAAGAAGGTTCACCTGACCAGGCTAGAGGAGAGAGTCACTACCATTTGCCAAAGAGAGAACTCCTTTTATGTTGACACAGTTCGAGCCTTCAGAGACCGTCGATATGAGTTCAAAGGACTCCATAAGGTACTGAATTGTTCAAATAAACAATTCAAGGGTGATTCATTGTTTATTGTTATGGATGTTACAGTTTGGAACCTGTAAAATTGTATTGTTTATAATTTTTGTAGTTAATGGTATTTTAAACTATATGGATGTGGTTAATGTTTGGCACCTTGTTGCAATCCTAATTTCCCAGAGTGGGACAATAAAGTCTGAGTCTGTCTATGTAGTACATCAAACTCCTCTATTTCAAAAGGAGATGTTTTCTAGGATATTTCCTCTTTTAATGTGATATTTTAGTCTGCTCATCTATACAGGAAGGAATCATTCTTTTGTCTTTTCCTATAATCTGCCCAGGTGTGGAAGAAGAAGCTGTCTTCAGCGCAAGATAACGGGGATGCAGCAGAGGTGAAGCGCTGCAAGAACATGGAGATTCTCTATGAATCTCTGCAACTGGCGCACAAGTGCATCCTCAACTCCTTCTACGGATACGTCATGAGAAAAGGGTATTAAACAATTAGAACCATCACTTTTCAAGGCACATTTATTGTCCAGTGCTAGAGCAGATATACCCGAAGAGTTTCTTGTTTTCTGTAGTTGCTGATATTACTTTTTGTTTCCTGTTTTACATGATGGCTCATATTCTGTTTTTTAGAGCACGCTGGTACTCTATGGAGATGGCTGGGATTGTGTGTTTTACCGGTGCCAACATCATCACTCAGGCCAGGGAGCTCATTGAACAGATCGGGTCAGGCTCTTACACCAAACCCATAAACACTGTCAGAGTTGTGGTTAATTTAAACACTGGTTTATTGTAATTGATTGATCTATTGATCATTTGCCCTCTTCTTCTTCTTCTTCTTGTTCAGGAGGCCTCTGGAGTTGGACACTGATGGTATCTGGTGTGTTCTTCCCAACACCTTTCCTGAGAACTTTGTCATAAAATCCACCAATGAGAAGAAGTCAAAGGTGACCATCAGTTATCCAGGAGCCATGCTCAATATCATGGTCAAGGTAATTTATCTTGGTTTTCTTTTTTCCAGTAAACCACATTATCAGCAGGTTACTTGTATATTAAAAAGGAAGTGATCTTCAAAAGGATGGTTAAAAGGGAACAACTAATGATAATCTGAAAAGATCACTTGTATGTGTAGGAGGGCTTCACGAATCATCAGTATCAAGAGCTGGTGGACCCTGCATCTCTAACATATGAGACCAGAGCTGAGAACAGCATCTTCTTTGAAGTGGATGGGCCGTACTTGGCTATGATTCTGCCTGCCTCCAAAGAAGAAGGAAAGAAACTAAAGAAGAGGTGAGAAAACCACATCAGAGTTACACTAGAACTTCTTTTTCATTATTACTCTTTTAAAAGGACTAGATACACTGTGTGGACATTAATGTTGTCACAGTACCATAATTTTAGTAGTCGTTACAAATACCAGGAGAATGACATGGATTTTGGTACCACAAGTAGGGTAGCCTAATTTTGGTTTTATTTCGATTGTCCCCTTTAGACATTCTGTTGACTAAAAGTAACATTGCACCTACATGTTAACTACCTCTCATTAGAGTATTAGTAGACTGTCTTCTTAATATCTGCTAGCACTTTATTTTATGGTTCCCCAACAGACATTATACTGACTATTAAGTAACTTTGCAAATACATGTCAACTTATTCTACTAACCCTACACCTAACAGTTTACTAATACTTAGGGTTGGGAACCGAGAACCGGTTCTTATGCAGAACCGAAACTGATTTTTGAAAAATACCAGAACCGCGCGAAATTCCTAAGTTTCGGTTCCGAAAACGGTTCTGGTGCAATGTGTGTGCGAAGCGCTGGAAGCGTATCCGAGTGACAGCCAGTGTTGCCAAGTCCGTGGTTTTCCCGCTTTCTCGTTTTCCACTTTTGCCGCGGGCTGTGTTTCATGTCCGCGGGTTGAAGCGATTGTGCAATTGTGCGGGTTTTGTTGTGAAAACCTGGCAACCCTGGCTCACCTCATCATGAATATTAATTACGTTGCCTGCCGCTTCCAGGAGTGCAACGCACGCAGTTCAGCCTGAAAGCCCTCGCGCTACACATTTACGGTTTTGCGTCAGATATTTTCTCGTTGACCACCAGCATGGCGAAGAGAAAGTCACAAGTATGGATTCATTTCCAAAGAATGAATGATAATGAAGCAAAATGTAACACGTGAAAAGTTAATAACATGCAAAGGAGGCTGCACTAGCAATTTGACAAAACATTTGCTACAGCACAGAGTGCCTCAGGGCTTATATCAGATCTATAGTGAAAGGCCTATATATATATATATATATATATGTATGTCAACCGTTGAGTCACCATGGTTTAGGTCAGCGTTTAGGCACAATTACCTTTGTAATGCTGAATTGCAATTTATTTTTTACAAGTTCACTGAATAACTGAATTACTGTTAAATTAATATACAACTAATTAATAAATATAACTAATAAATATAATTTATAACTTGGTTTTATTCAGAGACAGAGAGATAAAATGTAATAAAACAATTTCAGAGGTGTTCATTTGAAAAACAATGTGTTGCAAGAATGGCTTAATTAATACTGTAATATATGTACAGTACAGGACTTTTTTTGACATTGCCAACCTGTAAATGCATTTTAGAGCAAGTAATAAACACAAAATGGATTGTTTGAGTTGCGTATTGTGCCTTTTTCCTTTACCACTATTTGTTTAATAATTTTAATGGAACCGGAATCGGAACCGGAATCGTTAGGCGGAACCGGAACCGGAACCGGAAAATTTCTCACGATTCCCAACCCTACTAATACTAAACTAATACACTGAGAGTTAGCTGACATGTAGGTGCAACGTTACTTATAGTCAGCAAAATGGTTAAAGGGGACCATCAGAATAAAAGTTTAACCATTATTAATGCTATTAATTATATAATACATGTACGCATGTAGCTTTTAAATACTGTTAAAAAAAAAAAGCTGAGTGCTGCCTTTACAATCAATGAAGATGATATTAGTTGCAGCGTAAGCTCACTGAGTGAAAACTGCTGTTATAATCAAAAAATCTGTATTGCTTTTATTGTCTATATCGCACAGTGAATCTTGCTTATACTTTGTTGGACTTGTATGACCAGTAACTAGTCACTTGTAGATCCAAACTACTGGAAATGTATTAATTGTATTTGGTTGTAATCTAAGTATCTTCTCTATCCTCAGGTATGCCGTATTTAATGAGGATGGGTCTCTGGCTGAGCTAAAGGGCTTTGAGGTGAAGAGGAGAGGAGAACTTCAACTCATTAAGATCTTTCAGTCATCTGTGTTTGAGGCCTTCCTGAAAGGCACGACTCTAGAGGAGGTTTATGCCTCTGTGGCTAAAGTGGCTGACTACTGGCTTGATGTGCTCTACAGCAAGGTATTGACAGATGTCACAAAATCTTCCATAGTTTTAAGTGGAAATATAATGGAAATAATTGCTTGCAATGCATTTTATTATAATATCACAGCTGTGTTTATTATTTTTATAAGAAGTGGCACTCAATGTGTGTTGTTCTTGTCTTTTGTTTTCAAGGCTGCTAACATGCCAGATGCAGAGTTGTTTGAGCTGATTTCAGAAAACCGCTCCATGTCTCGTAAACTGGAAGATTACGGAGCACAGAAATCCACCTCCATCAGCACGGCTAAGCGTCTTGCTGAGTTCCTTGGCGATCAGATGGTGAAGGACGCTGGCCTCAGCTGTCGCTATGTCATTTCCCGCAAACCGGAGGGCTCGCCTGTCACTGAGAGGTGAAATTAAAATATTATTTTTCTACGAACTGGTCTTATTCAGAAGGTTGTTCCTCCCTTATACAGAGTGCAAAAAATAGTATTTCTTTATAATTAATAATTAATATTTATAGTGACCGTAAAGACTTTTACATTGTTACAAAATATTTCTATTTCAGATAAATGCTGTTTTTTTTATGTTCATCAAAGTATCCTGAAATCTTTTCACAGTTTCTACAAAATATTAAGCAGCAAAATTTAGAAAAAAGTTGATCATTGAATATGTTTCTTAAGCAGCAAATCAGCATATTAGAATGATTTCTGAAGGATCATGTGACACTGAAGACTGGAGTAATGATGCTGAAAATTCAGCTTTGCATCACAGGAATAAATTACATTTCAAAATGTATTTAAATAAAAGTTATTTTAAATTGTAATATTTCAAATAAATATTAATAATTTCTTCTTTCTCACACAGGGCGATCCCTCTGGCCATTTTTCAGGCTGAAGAGAGTGTTAAAAAGCATTACCTACGTAAATGGCTGAAGATGCCTAGCCTCCATGACCTTGACATTAGATCTGTGAGTTAATTTGATTCATCGACTTTGGCTGTAATATCACAATTTCAAAATTGTTGAAATTTCAGGAGTGTTGTATTCTTTACTGCTGTTATACTTTTAAGTTCTGTTTTTAATGTCTTTCACATATAAGATTCTGGACTGGAGTTACTACATTGAGCGGTTGGGCAGTGCTATACAGAAGATCATCACTATTCCTGCAGCTCTACAACAGGTAAATTACCATCCACATCATTTAGACCCCTACCTGTCCTGTCATACCTGTCCTACCCAGAATCAAGTACATTTCTTCTGAATTTTTACCCAATCTACCTTATTTGACAAGCATCAAATATTTATTGGTGACTACCTGTGTGCATTTATATTTTCTTCTGCTTAGTTCCATGTTCTTACTATTTTTTTTCAGGTGAAAAACCCGGTACCCAGGGTACGACATCCAGACTGGCTGCATAAGAAGCTTCTGGAAAAAAATGACATCTACAAGCAGAAGAAGATTAGTGAGCTCTTCACCAGTGAGGGAAAGAGACAGGTATGTCTACTATCACACACACCGTTCACACAACTTGCTGTCTACCTGTCTCCTTCTGTACACACACCTTCTTCTATCTCTCTCAGGTGGCCCCTCAAACTGTAGCATCAGGTGAGACACCGGATATGGAGGATTTCGGTGCTCCTCAGCGCCCCGTGCAACCTGCCATACTAATCAGCACAAAAAGGAAGAGGATATCTCAGGGAGAGGACAGCCAGGCCGAGTCTCAAGAGCAAGAACTCACACAGTCTTGGAGAGAAATACTGGGGCCACCGCCAGCCGTAGGCGCCACTCGGGTAATGCATACAGACAGTATAAAAATGCAATAACATTTACCAGAAGTTACAATTAAAGTTTCCCTATTAGGCATTTTTAGATATGACCTTTCATTCAGTGTGTTATATATCTGTTTGTGAATGTAAATATTTAAAAGATCACAATAAAGGGAGTTACTGTTTCTCAAAAGAAAGTACAGATTCTGAACTGCCTGAAACGTCAGTAATTCCAGCCTTATTTATGACCTGCACGAATCTGCGTAGGTAGGTTGCATAATGCCAACCTATGGTTTTCATCGATTGCCCTCGAACAACGTCTACTTTGACCCCCCCTCAAAAACTATAGTTGTAGCTGTGGCCTGGGAGAGCTTGGTTTGTGTTGCCGTGTCAAGAAAACACTGTTTTCTGTGCTGCTAAAGCTAATCCACTTTGCATGCACTTCCAAAGGAGGAGGACTCGTGCAAGTCTGAGCTCTTTATATTAATGACACCTAAAGCTGAAGTGGAGCATTTGCTATCTCATGTTACATATGATCACATATTATGTTTGATTAAATCATTAAATGTATTTGTGTGTATATAGGAGGAAATTCTTGTCTGGTTGCGCTACCACAAGAAAAAATGGGAGCTGCAGCTTCGCCAGAGGAAGGAACGGCGGAAGCGACGACGTTTGATTGACGGGGAATCTCAGCCGACAGGGGGTGGTGTAATCCGTGATGGGCCGACAACAGGGCTTGGTAGCTTCCTGCGGAGAACTGCCCGCAGTATTCTAGACATGCCCTGGCAAATTGTACAGGTACGTCACAATAGAAAATCAGAGATTTAATGTTAAAACATTTCCCATGTTCTTTCGTGATGCGCGGATCGTGGTTTTATCCGTGGACACAGCAGATAAAATGCGGGTCGGGTGTTGTGGGGTCCACTTGTTTAAGCAGCAGTGGAGGCAAAACTGATCTGAGAGAAATTTCAAAAAGAATTAAAAACAAAACAAACAGAAGGAATGAAAATACCATGTAGGATCATTTTAGTGAAGTAGTTAATCGAGATCAATCAAGTGCTGGGTGTGTGATATGTAATAAAGCCCATATCCAGCCTTTGCTTGGGCTGAATGCATTTCATTTATTGTGTGTGTTGGTGATGGAAACAGTGAATATTTGAAGTTTGAACGGTGTAAAGCCTCTGTTTAGGCTATTAAAGAAATTTTATTTTGCCAAAGAAGATCTTTTACTTTAAATAAATGTTCATTTAAAAGTAGCCTACTTCAGTGTAATATGTTACAATATTATGCTTTACACTGAGAAATCGAATATTTGACGGGTGTGGTATATCTAAATGAATAATCATTGGTCCGGGTGGGTGGCGGGTGGATGAAGCTAATCCGAGCATCTCTATACACTTTTGTTCAACAGTTTGGTTTTGAAAGGAGTCTCTTAT
The DNA here is from genome assembly GCF_949357685.1 of Gobio gobio. Classification (NCBI taxonomy): domain Eukaryota; kingdom Metazoa; phylum Chordata; class Actinopteri; order Cypriniformes; family Gobionidae; genus Gobio; species Gobio gobio. Next base: position 57,446,139 of record NC_137100.1, on the reverse strand, counting down.
GTTCACCAAAGATGCATTAATTCGGTCAAAAATACAGTGAAAACTGTGAAATAGTATTACAATTTAAAATAACCGTTTTCTATTTTAATACATTTTAAAATGTCATTTATTCCTGTGGTGCAAAGCTGAATTTTCAGCATCTTTACCCCAGTCTTCAGTATCACATGCTTCCTCAGAAATCCTTCTATGCCTATTTGGCTGAAATCTTTTGTATTATTAAAAATGTCTTTATGCTGTCACTTTTGATCAATTTATTGTGCCCTTGCTGAATAAAAGTATTCATTGTATCGAAATTATTAAACAAGACAAAAGTTTTGTTCTTATTGGCACTATGTATGGTGTGTATCTTTATCTACCTCTAGATTGCAGAGACCAGTCACCCAGGTCTTTATAAGTTGTGGGCGGTCATTGGCAGTGACTTGCACTGCATGAAGCTCAACATCCCACGAGTGTTTTATGTCAATCAGAGAGTGCCTAAGCAGGAAGAGGGGGCTACCTGCAAAAAGGTCTGTATACCATTTTCAACACCAATTCTGTTGAAGGAGAAATCTTCATGTTCTTGACTATAAGTTAATTTAGTGCCAGCCAGTTCGGCTTATTAAATATTCAAGAAAAAATTGTATCTTGCGTGGAGATTAGTTTAAAGATTCCTTTAAGACAAAGGCCCGGTTTCACAGACAGGGTTTAGATTAAGCCAGGATTCAGGAGCCTTAGTTCATTAGGACATTTAAGTAGCTTTTATAAACGTGACTTTGACAAAAAAAACATTACTGGTGTGCATCTTGAGACAAAACAATGGCAGTGCACTGAAATATTTTAAGACATGCCAGTGCAAGTTGCTTTCAGTTAACACAGCTCAAACATGCATTTCAGTGTGGGACTAGACTTAGGCCTTGTCTGCGAAACCGGAGTAAAGTGTCCATCACAATATAGAAATCTGCTAAACAAGATGATGAATATTGCAACAATATTAATTTACATTTATTAACAATAATGTTATCATTGATATTGTTGTTAATATGTATTTATATTAATGTACCTATATTTTGGTCCGAATCAAGTTTTCCAAAGAGTGTTGCAATGATTCAACATGAATATTTCAACTGTGCTTTTAGTTCAGTTAAGGACATGTTTCACTTTGACCCATTTAAATGACAGGTGAACCGAATACTTCCACGTTCTGGTGTGCCGTATTACCTGTACCAGTATGCAGTTTCTGAGGACATGTACCAAGAACACCTCAATGAGATCAATGCAGACCTCTCTGCTCCTGATATTGAGGGTGTCTATGAGACACAGGTAAGTACTTTTCCCAAAATATGAGATTCTGCCTTTTAATGAAAATTATGGTGTATGAATTTGTCTTTAGTTTGGTAGTCAGCCTGGAATATTCTAGACTAATTGGAGATTTCCAGAGAAGGTGTCTGCTCTATGGTGCATTGACCTTAACTTACAGAATCTAAAGAGGTAATTTCCATGTGTCTGTCTCGTCCTCTCTCACTTCCTGTAGGTTCCGCTGCTGTTCCGGGCTCTGGCCCAGCTGGGCTGCATGTGTATGGTCAATAAACAGGTGGTCAGAGACCTGGCTGGCAGAGAAGCTGATACCTTTGAACTGGAACACCTAGAAATGAGATCCTTGGCCCAGTTCGGCTACCTCGAGCCAGGTGACATAATCACTTTCAGTGTGGTTTTAGTTTTGTTTGTAATTGGTTACAAAGTTTGTACAAACATGCAGTATATAATGTTGGCACATTTGTTTAGTGGCTGATGTGCTTCTAATTGTTTGGGCTAAAAATGTTTGGTTGTGTTTTATGTTACAGGCAGTGTAAGGCACATTTATCTGTACCATCACAGTCAGGGCCATAAGGCTCTCTTTGGCCTCTTCATACCGTCTCAACGCAAAGCCAGTGTCTTTGTTCTTGACACGGTAAGCTGCACATTTGTGCTTAACTCAACACCAATAGGAGACAAACCAAAATAAACAATTTTGTGATTTTATTCATACGACTATATAATCATACTAATAATAATAAGTATTATTATTATTTTATTACTAAATAAAAATAATAATGATACTATAATAAATTAATATAAATCATAGTAAGAAATATTACTATTGTAATATTTTGGTTAAAAAGTATTTTAAGAAAAATATTATAAAAATGATGTTATTTTACAGTGCTAATATTTATGGCTGTCTTATTTTTTTTCTTTTTTAAATGTTAACCTTAAAGCTTCTCTCTGGTTGTCAACTGTTAATATGCGCTTCTTGTAACAAGTTTAGGAAGATGGTTGGTGCATATTGCATTCCCAAATGGATATTATAAGTGATCCAAACTCAGACTAAATGCTGAGATAGATTTGTGTGGACTCGGAGTGACATTTACTGCAAGCCAAGCCACTCTGAAAACACTGTCAAAAACATCATGAGCTACTTGCGTGTAAAAGAACAGTAAACATGCAGCCCTGCAAGAAATACACAGTGCAAAGATGATGATGCAGTTTACACTGCTGTGATTTACACAAAATGTAGGTACGCAGTAATCAGATGCCCAACCTGAGTTCGGTTTACGGAGCTGAGCGCACAGCACTGCTGGAGAAGACCACAGAGGAGCTTCTGCCACCTGAGAAACATCTGTTTGAAGTGCGTGCTGAAAATGACATCAAAGCCATCTACCGTGCACTGCAGCGCATTCTCCTCAACTATAAGGTACTGTTATACTTAAAGAAGACGCTCTTCAGTGGTTTAACGATCACCTGTTTATTGTGCATTTGGGCTCGGGGAACAACAACAACTGCACTTCCGGGGACTTCATAATAAGAGTTCCCTTTTCCTTTTGGTAATCGGTCATGTGCAATCTTAAACTATATTCAGCACAGAGGTATACATGTGCATGAACACATTTTTTATGTCTTAAACTTAACAGGTACGGCCTCAACATGTTATTTAAAGTGGCCCTATTATGTTTTTTCAAAGGTTCCTAATTTTGTGTTGGAGGTCTCCTACAATTGCATGCATATAATTTTCTCATAATGTATATTGCAGCATCACTGTTTTTCTCACAGTGTCTTATGGTGCGAATGAAGCAAGTAAACTCAAAATGTTCAAGCGTCTAACTACGCGCGAATAGCACGATTTATTCGCGTTGCGTCTGGTGTGAACACCCCATTAGACGTTCATAGTCAGCCATGGTCAGAGGCCGCAGAGCGTGTGTAAGGACTTTAGACCGATTTAGTGTTTGCACTTTTTTTTTTTACGCAATGGCCAATCAGACGTGTTTAAGTTAGAATCTGCTTAATCTCTCAAAACGCTGGAGTTTTTGTCCAGTTCTGCACTCTTGCAAATGCGCTCGTTATAAGTTAACCATTAAGTTAAAGTGTAGACATTTATATAGGCTAAATAAGAGATTCAATGTGCAACCAGCTTCATTGATTATAGATCACGATGAATTAAGATGAGTGACAGCTTATTTGTGATTATAAAGGGAGGGCTCTTTGCGCAGTTTCTAGGCGATATATAATCAATTAAGAATTCAAATAAAACTTTTGTTTTGCTGCATTAGGTAAGGCAATAGTTATTTATTTTTATATAATTCAGTATGCTTCATTTTCTGTTCAAATTATAGTGTTTTGTGAGCCGCTTTAATAAAAAAATAATTTATCAGGTGCATTTATGCTGGGATGTGTAGGTTGTTGCTAGGTGGCACGTTTCTTTAAACTATTTTTAAGTGTTTTTAAATGGAAAGCTCATTTCCTTGGCCTTACCCTAGAGTTGGTTCACCCTCCGCCGGTGATTTAAAACCCGTGGGCTGTCATGTAGATTTGTTACAAAGCTACATGGGTTCGTGCAGGAACAGGACTGGAATTACTGACGACTCGTTTCAGGCAGTTCACAATCGGTTATTTCTTTTGGGAGACAAAAAATTATCATACACTTTTTGATCTTTGAAACTTAGCAGACCTTCTACATTCACAAAGAGTTATATCATACACTTCAGGAAAGGTAATATGCAAAAAAGCATAATTAAAACACTTTAAAACAAAAAGGCCAATAGCACAGTCCAGCATAAAAATAGCAATGGTTTTTTCTGAATTTGTGTGCAGGAGGAGCGTCGTGGTCCGACCCTGATCGCTGTTCAGTCTAACTGGGAGCTGCGGCGTCTGGCGGCTGGCATGACTGTACTAGAAGAGTTCCCGGTGGCGCCAGTTCACGTTATAGATGAGATAAGCTACAACGTACTGGACTGGCAACGGCACGGAGCTCGCCGCATGATCAAACACTACCTGAACCTGGACAGCTGCCTCTCACAGGCTTTTGATATGGCCAGGTACACCACACACTGTTATCACTGTCATGCTAATTTTTTTGTTTCGATTTGGCCATGAAGTTACATTTATTATATTTATATTTTACGTACGAATTGCACTCAAGTCAGTGAGAAATAAATATCTGTGGTTTTAGTTGATGTGACCATTTTCTATTTCCCCCCGCTAATGGCCTTTGAATGGTTCATTATACACACTGGAATAATACTTTCGTATTCTGGTGTTTATATAATAAATATTTATGCATTTCCTCCCTATTTTGTTGAGTGGGTGGGCCACATTTTTGAACCTCAAATCAGAATTGCTGACTTAATGTTGAAAGTAGTGTAGATTGAACTATTTATTTAAAGGCACAATATGCAAGGTTTTTTTAATTAAAATATCCAAAAACCACTAGAACAATGTATTTTGTTGACTTGTGTACTTGCATTATCACAAATGTTTCCAACAATGTTTAAATTAGCAGATTTCTCTGGATTTAAACAATGTAACAGCCTGTGTCAATGTGTCGCCTGTCAATGACATCATAATTTCCACAATTTTAATTTGTCAAATAAAGTGACCTTTATGAGTAGTAATTCAGCACTTGCGGCTAATGTGAATTTAAGTGATTAAATGCAACAAAGCTCATGTTCAGGGATGATGGGACTAATGTTAAATGTAACTTTAATCATAAAATGTGCATAAATAATAAAAAAAATAGCGGCAGCGGCCGACTGCGGCATATATGCATAATAAAAACAGCAATGTGAATTGTCCCAGATGCCCTGCTTCATACCACAATAACATTAATAAAACTTTAATACATTAATAATATACATTAACTGATTTCTTTTTTGCTTTCCATCGGCTGTGGAGGTGAAGACAACTCTCATGATTCCACACTCATTCACGTCGTCATCAAGCTACGCCTTTATTATTTTGAATAAGTGACTTCTAGCAGCAAAACTTATATACTGTGCCTTTAAAAATATCAACACCAGGGAGCATGCTAGGAGAAGCTGACTTCAGACTCATGTACTGTAATGTCCTTTCTTTCTGCAGGTATTATCACCTTCCCGTGGGAAACCTGCCTCAGGATATTTCTATATTTGGATCAGATCTATTTCTTGCACGTCATTTGAGAAAGCACAACCACCTGCTGTGGCTGTCACCTACGGCACGGCCAGACCTTGGGGGGAAAGAGGCTGACGACAGCAGACTGGTGATGGAGAGTGATGAGAGAGGCTCCATGGAGATCAACAGCCAAGGCTGCTACTCCACAGGTAAGCAAATTAAGACACAGGATCAGACATGTAGACTAGGAGTACAGCAGATATTAAAGGGATAGTTCACCCAAAAATGAAAATTAGCCCATGATTTACTCACCCTCAAGTCATCCTTGGTGGATATGACTTTCAGACGAATACAATCAGAGTTATATAAAAAAAAAATGCCCTGGCTCTTCCAAGCTTTATAATGGCAGTGAATGGGAAGTTCTGTTTTGAAGTCCATAAAAGTGCATCTATCCATCATAAAAGTGCTGACCACATTTGGAATTTAAAAAAAAGATAAGCTAATGCAGCCAAGGCCAAACTTTGAAAAATAAATGATTAATTAACTTCTTAGCCGAGTCTTCAGGCTATGCAGTTTATTAGTTCACCTCACCTCCGAATCCAAGTCGTTCTTTCTTTTGTCACTTCACATTTATCACGTCTGTTCCATGGAAAGATTAGTTCACCTCTCGTGGTTTGAGTCGTTAGTTCTGTCATCAGTGTCTGATCTGGGCCGTTCACCTCTCGAGTTTTCGGGTTCGAGTCATTCGTTCACCAGCTCACAGCCCCATAGGCTGAATACAGTAAAAGAAAAGATCCTGTACAGAACCGATGGCATGTTGCGTATGCGCGGTCAACACAAAATGAACGAATCGCTCTCTGAGACAACTCGTTCCCGAGTCATATTAAAGATTCTTTCAAAATTAACACATCACTATTCTTTCGCCATAAAACGATGCGTACGGCTATCTGCCGGAAGCCAGATATTTTAGTTCATTATGTGCTATTCTTTAGATACCCGTATCAGGTTGAAAAGTTAATATTATTAAAATATATTACTGTTTAAAATGTATCTCTATAAAGTATTTTGCCTATTTTTCCAGTTTGTGTGGAGTTGGATATTCAGAGTTTGGCAGTGAACACCATTCTGCAGTCCCAGCATGTTAACGACATGGAAGGCGGGGCCAGCATGGGCGTCAGCTTTGATGTCATTCAGCATGCATCACTGGAGGAAATGATGTCAGGGAATCAGGGTACAAACGCGGTGGCCAGCTATGACGAGACAGCGCTCTGCTCCAACACATTCAGGTATGCATGTATAAATGAGGAAGGCCAGTAAACGTAATCATACCATCTAGTTTTTCTGCAAAAACTCATTCTGTACAAAAGGGTTCTCATTATTTTCCGTCCTTGTGCAGGATTCTGAAGAGTATGGTTGTTGGTTGGGTTCGAGAGATCACGCAGTATCATAACGTCTATGCTGATAACCAGGTGATGCATTTTTATCGATGGTTGCGATCACCCAGTTCCCTGCTGTACGACCCGGCCCTGCACCGCACACTCCTCAACATGATGAAGAAGATCTTCCTACAGTGAGTACAACACACAGACTACCAGTTTCATGTCAACTTGATGTCTGGTAGTTAAAGAAAGTTGCTCCATTAAGGTGCGGTCACATTAGCGAAATTTTGCAGGTAAAAAAGGTCTGTTGTCTGTATAAAGCACAGCTCACAGAAATCAACTTCAAACCAACCAGCTTTCTGTTTTGGGCAGCGCAGCAGAGTCTGCATGGGGTATTCCAGATAGTGTAAATTCCTATTGAAATTACTGGATTTGACATATGAAAATTTGCCATACAATGGTAAATGTGACCACACCATTAGTTTATCTACAATTTAAAAAAAAATGTCTTAATAAAGTTGCTGAAAGATTATATTGTGACTGCATTTTATTTAAAGGTGCACTGCCTTTTTTTCTTTTCTTTTTTTTTAATTAATAGCACTTCTGGCCAAAACAAATTATAAATACATTTAAAATGTACACTCACTTAATTTTATCAGTGATGGTGAAAAAAGAAATATCAGTGCCAGTATGAAGTCCAAAACCACTGATGCGTGAACAAAAATGCTACTTTAAATACTGCTTTATTTACATTTCACATGTATGCATTTGGCAGATATTTTTGCCCAAAGCAACTTTCAAAACATAAATTATCAATTCATGTATTTACTGGGAATCAAACTAATGACCTTGTTGTTGCTAGCACTATGCTCTACTGTTTGAGCCACAGAATGACTACTTATATTTTTTACACTTCTTATTTTAAAGACTTGTTGCAGAGTTTAAGCGCCTGGGATCATCTGTGATCTATGGAAACTTCAACCGTCTCATCCTCTGCACCAAGAAACGACGTATTGATGATGCCATTGCATACGTGGAGTATATCACTAACAGGTTTTAACCCCTTTTTTAATTCTCGTCTAGACTCTAATTCAAGGTTCGTGTGCAATGTGCAAGTCTCTGAAGTCCAAGCTTTGATATTAAATTGTTTGTATTAATTTTCTGTTTGCTGTTTGTCTTTCTGTCTTGCGTCTCGGCTTTAGTATCCATTCAAAGGAGATCTTCCACTCTCTGTCCATCACATTCTCCCGCTGTTGGGAGTTTCTGCTGTGGATGGATCCTGCTAACTGTGGAGGAGTGAAGGGAAAGCTGCCCTCTAGCCTTATGTATGGAGAGGTAAAGCACAGGGCTCACTTGGTTCCAACTTGGAATGTTTCTGTGTAAAAGATTGGTGACATTTATACCATTCAAGTTGAGTTTCAGTGCACTTTTTTTTCCCACCAACACTAGCATGGCAATGAAAAGAAGACAAAGAAGGATGGAGCAGAGGGAGATGGAAGTGAGGATGAGGAAGAAGATGAAGAAAACCAAGGGGAGGATGAAGAACAGAACGGGGAAGAAGATGTGGAAGACCTGATTGAAAGTAACTGGAACATCATGCAATACCTTCCTCAGACGGCATCCTGTCAGAAATACTTTCTTATGATCATTTCAGGTAACATTACAGATTGTATTTCTTTCACTTGTACATTTTCAAAATTGCAATCGTTTGGTGTCTTTTTGTTCTATTTAAAGGTCCTGTTCTTCGTGATCCCATTTTTCAAACTTTAGTTAGTGTGTAATGTTGCTGTTAGAGCATAAATAATACCTGTAAAATTATAAAGCTCAAAGTTCAATGCCAAGCGAGATATTTTATTTAACAGAAGTTCCCTTTCAAAGCCTACAGCGAACGGCCAGTTTGGACTACATCCCTGTACATCCTGCTTTAATTACGTCAGTAGAGCAGTTTGTTGACTAACCTCCGCCCACAAGAATACGCGAAAAAGGGGGCGTGGTCTTGTTGCTCCCTCGTGGAGAAGAGGAAGTGTTGCGTTCGGTTCGGTTGCGTTTGTCGCCTTGTCGTCCAGACGCTGTTATTTTCATCCCGGAGTCAAATCACCTTTGTTTGGCCTTCAGGGGCTGTAGTTTGAGCGCGTTCATCTCCCCGTTATGGTAAGAGGCGTGACCTTCCCGGGCAACGTGCGCTAAGCTGCTGTCGAATCACAACACGGGAACCGCTGGCACAATCAGAACTCGTTACGTGTTTCTGAAGGAGGGACTTCATAGAACGAGGAAATTCTCAGGCCGTTTTGAGGACAGTGAAAACAGCGGTATACAGATAAGTAAATTGTGTGAAAAATACTGTTTTTTTTACACATGAAACATGAACACGTTATATTGCACACTGTAAACACAATCAAAGCTTCAAAAAAACACGAAAAACGGGACCTTTAATGTTTTTGAAAGAAGACTCGTATGTTCTCCAAGGCTGCTTTCATTTGATCAAAACTTACAGTAAAACAGTTGCAGTTTGAAATAACTTTTTCCTATTGTAATATAATTTATTCCTGTGATGTCAAATCTGAATTTTCAGCATCATTACTCCAGTCTTCAGTGTCACATGATCCTTCAGAAATCTTTCTAATATGCTGATTTGCTGCTCAAGAAACATTACAAGTGAATTATTTTATTACAATTTTTCATCATGACTATTGGTTTGTTGTTTGCAGCCTACATTGCAGCTGTCTATCACAGCATGAGACAAGAGCTTCGGCGGAACGCCCCTGGGGCTACTCCCATTAAGAGACGAGGAGCGACCCAAGCATCCCAGCAGCCAACTGGGGATGTCAGTGCACTTCCTGGTAAGACATATAAGTTTCAGCTTTGTGCTTTTGTAATGGGTTATTTATGATTGTGTTCTCAAATACACTTTCTATGAGATTAATCCATATGAATTATTAAGGCTGTCATTTGATATTTTAATTTCATGTGGTCAAGCACAAATTGGAGTCGATATTTTCAAAGATGAAAAATTGAAAGGCATCCTTTTAACTGTTTCATGTTAGTAAACTTACAATTCAAATGATTTGCAGGAGAGATTCATTACAACGACATGACAAAAGGATTATTTTAAAAGATTAAAAAAATATTGAATTAAACAGATTAATTAAATTGTTAGTTTGATAAATTTTGACATTACAGTGTTTTAAATTCTGTGTACCCTTGAAAGAAAAATAAGTCACTCATATAAAGGTTAGGTCATGAAAAGAAAAAAATACTGTATACTGTGATAATCTTAAAAAATACAGATCCAGATTTTTGGTCATAACACTCAGCACTACTCTTCTGTAAGATTACCTCATGTACTTTTTCTTGTGTCTGTTGTCTTTTAGGTTTGATCACATTCTCCCAGGAGTATGTGTCAAGTGAACTCACACAGAACTTTTTCACCATCACTCAGAAGATTCAGAAGAAAGTGTCGAGCACTCGCAGTGTTACTCTCCCTTCTGAGATGTTTCCTGTTCTTCCCGGTTCTCACTTGCCCCTCAATAACCCTGCTCTGGAGTTTATTAAATACGTCTGCCAGGTATCAGCATGCACCTCTTGCTCCTCTGTTTTTCTGCTGAATAGTGTTTTAAACTCCTTAAGTTGTAACATTACACCTCTACACAAGACTACCATTTAATTTTTTTAATGCTTTTATACCGATAAAACTCAAAAGTGACAGTAAAGACATTTTATAATGTTACAAAATGGCTTCAAATAAATGATGTTCTTTTGAACTTTTAATTCATCAAATAATCCTGAAAAAATGTCACAGTTATCTACAAAAATATAAGCAGCATAACTGTTTTCAACATTGATAATAAGAAGAAATGTGCATCAAATCTGCATTTTAGAATGATTTCTGAAGGATCATGTGACACTGAAGACTGGAGTAATGATGCTGAAAATTCATCTTTACCATCACAGGAATAAATTACATTTTAAAACATTAAAGTAGAAAACATATATTTTAAATTATAGTAATATTTCACAATATTACAGTTTTTACTGCAGTTTTGTATGAATACATGCAGCCTTAGTGAGCATAAGTCTTTTACAAACATTAAAATAAATCTTACTAAACTCAAACTTTTGTTTGTGGTAATGTCCCTCCAGGTGCTCTCTCTGGACGCCAACATTGTCAATCAGGTGAACAAACTGAAGCGAGATCTTTTGCGTTTGGTGGATGTTGGAGAATTCTCAGAGGACGCCCAGTTCCGTGACCCCTGCAAGTCCTACGTCCTGCCAGAGGTCATCTGCCACCACTGTAACTTTTGTCGTGACCTTGACCTCTGCAAAGACCCTGCGGTTTCCCAGGTAACATCCTGACTCTTACTATTAAAGTTTGTTATTTAAACCTGTGGTTAATGGTTTACTACTCGCTCATGTTTATGTTTGATTTTAAGAGCTTTTTTTGAAACTCGTTAAGCTACAACTACTTGGTGTTTTCCCACATATTCATTCCTTTGTCATGTGATCAAGCTAGCCAAAAAACACAATAATATTCTCCCTTCACTCTTCTTTCCTCTTTCCTTACATGTAGGATGGTTCAGTTCTTCCTCAGTGGTTTTGTTCTAACTGTCAGGCCCAGTATGACACAGAGTCCATAGAAATGGCCCTGGTGGAGGCGCTCCAGAAGAAACTCATGAGTTACACGCTACAAGACCTGGTGAGAGACACAAACGAGAGACCCATTTACCCCTTTTAGAGTGTTTCCGATTTATGGTTTTGCTGAAGTAACATCTTGTTTTGTAAAATGTCCAAGCTTAATGTATATGCACATCCATTGACCTTTACTTCTGTAAATGGCACTTATGGCACTTTATCCCATCATAGGAATGTACCAAATGCAAAGGAGTGAAGGAAGCAAACATGCCGCTGTACTGTCGCTGTGCTGGAGATTTCAACCTCAGCTTCACCACAAAGGTACTTGTGTTATACTAATATGCTAATACTTCTGTATATCAGCATTACTACAGTTCAAAAGTTTGGGGTCAGTAAGATTTTAATCAGCAAGGATGCGTTCAATTGATCAAAAGTGACAGTAAAGATTACAAAAGATTTCCATTTCAAATAAATGCTGTTCTTTTGAACTTTCTATTCATCAAAGAATCACTCAAGTTCAATCATTGTCAACATTCATAATAAGACAAGTTTCTTGAGCAGCAAATCATCATATTAGAATGATTTCTGAAGAACCGTGTGACTGATGACTGGAATTATTAAAATTCAGCTTTGCATCACAGGAATAAATTACATTTAAAAATATATATATTAAAAGAGAAAACAAACGCTATTTTAAATTGTAATATTCTACAAAATTTCTGTTTTTATAGTATTTTTAATTAAATAAATGCAGCCTTGGTGAGCATGAGACTTCTTAAAAAAGCAATAAAAAAAATATGACCAACCCCAAAAATAAATGTATGCTTTACAGCCGATAGACCACAGAGAAATGTCCTTGTCATGTGTCATGTTTTCTCATTTCCACTTGTTTGGATGTGTTTGCAGAGCTTCTCTGAGCAGGTGGAAGTGTTCCGGAACATTGCCGCCCACTATAATATGAGCTTCCTGCTAGAGACCATTGACTGGGTCCTTAGTATGAACGCATAGATGCTGTTCACCTGATGCTCTCCATTGGTTGTGCCAAGCTATGTATGTTTGTGCCATTTGTACATATCTGAATTCATTTGAAATTTGTGTACATTATAACAGGGGGAATGTTTTGGTACTGGAACTTTCTTTTATTTGTGTGTTAATAAATGTTTTTGTATATGAAGAATTCACTTTGGCAAATGACCTTCCATCATTACTTCCTAAGTGACCAAGTGTAAATGATGATTTTTGGTCATTATGGTTACTAATTGAATCCGCAATGATGGCTCTTTCTCACTGTGGCACGCAACTAATATGTCCCTGTGGTAATAGTCCATCTTTTCGACATTTATGAATTTAATTATGTGAAGAATATGGCTTTTAGTTTTTGTAACCACATATAGGGCTATTTGAGGTTTGCAATAGCCAGCAACTACCCAGTTTAACTTAATGAGACGTCCACATCACTGCCTGGCTCCTAGCTCTGCCTTCTCACTCTACATTAGCACATTATAATTCGATTTCCTATCTCTGAGGCAAAGACCTGGACATCATGGAGATGTATGACATGCTGTGCAATGTGCAATTTGAAATCCAACCATTGTGAATTGGCATTACTGTACTCACCACTTACTGAAACTTAAGAGCAAAAAGCGTTTTCTTCAGAATAGTGTCTGAAACACTTCAAACGTTCAGTCAAAGTAGGTGATTAACCTTCAGAATGTTTGTCAATCTCGGGAGGTCAAATGAATTATCTGATAATATTTCATTTTTATTTTATACTATTGGTTTTGTTTTACATCTGTTATTTTACAAGATTTACTTTTTTTTTTTTTTTGGTGAGTCTGTTACTTACATTTGAAGCATGTCTAAATGCAGTTTAAAACCCTGTTTTATTTATATACTATATATATAATAGCAATAAATATTAAAGAAAAATAAATAAAGGTGCAAACCGATTTATTATAAATTCAGATGTCTCAGTAGGGGATCACTAATTTGTAGGGGTGTAATAATATATTGCAATACAAAAATGCAACAATGTGTTTCGTGGATCGTGACAATATACAGTATATTGTGTATAGTTCACCCAAAAATGAAAATTACTATGTGAGGAGAAAATTCAAGTTTACAGATGTATAATAATGCAATGGGGGAATATTTGTGGGTCCTCCATCCATCCATCCATCATCTTCCGCTTATCCGGGGCCGGGTCGCGGGGGCAACAGTCTAAGCAGAGACGCCCAGACTTCCCTCTCCCTAGACACTTCCTCCAGCTCTTCCGGGGGAACCCCGAGGCGTTCACAGGCCAGCCGGGAGACATAGTCCCTCCAGCGTGTCCTAGGTCTTCCCCGGGGCCTCCTCCCGGTGGGACGTGCCTGGAACACCTCCACCTCCAGGAGGCATCCGAAATAGATGCCCGAGCCACCTCAGCTGGCTCCTCTCGATGTGGAGGAGCAACGGCTCTACTCTGAGCTCCTCCCGAGTGACCAAGCTTCACACCCTATCTCTAAGGAAACGCCCAGCCACCCTACGGAGAAAGCTCATTTCGGCCGCCTGTATCCGGGATCTTGTCCTTTCGGTCATGACCCACAGCTCATGACCATAGGTGAGAGTAGGAACGTAGATTGACCGGTAAATCGAGAGCTTTGCCTTACAGCTCAGCTCCTTCTTTACCACGACAGACCGGTACATCGACCGCATTACTGCAGAAGCTGCACCGATCCATCTGTCAATCTCCCGTTCCATCCTCCCCTCACTCGTGAACAAGACCCCAAGATACCTGAACTCCTCCACTTGAGGCAGGAACTCTCCACCAACCTGAAGTGGGCAATCCACCCTTTTCCGACTGAGAACCATGGCCTCGGACTTGGAGGTGCTGATTCTCATCCCAGCCGCTTCGCACTCGGCTGCAAATCGTCCCAGTGCACGCTGAAGGTCCTGGTCTGAGGAGGCCAACATGACAACATCTGCAAAAAGCAGTGACGAAATCGTATGGTCCCCAAACCGGACACTCTCCGGCCCTTGGCTGCGCCTAGAAATTCTGTCCATAAAAATTATGAACAGAACCGGTGACAAAGGGCAGCCCTGCCGGAGTCCAACATGCACCGGGAACAGGTCTGACTTACTGCCGGCAATGCGGACCAAGCTCTTGCTCCGGTCGTACAGGGACCGAACAGCCCTAAGCAGGGGGCCGCCGACCCCATACTCCCAGAGCACCCTCCACAGGATGCGACGAGGAACACAGTCGAATGCCTTCTCCAAATCCACAAAACACATGTGGACTGGTTGGGCAAACTCCCATGAACCCTCCAGCACCCTGGAAAGGGTATAGAGCTGGTCCAGTGTTCCACGGCCGGGACGAAAACCACACCGTTCCTCCTGAATCCGAGGTTCCACTATCGGCCGAATTCTCTTCTCCAGTACCCTGGCAAAGTCTATTTGTGGGTCCTTAAAATGCCAAATGTCTTGTGTTTTCAGTAAAAAGTGGCCTGCATTATTTTAAATATATCTAGTCAGTGACACAGTGCAAGCATATTTGTCTAAAATAATTCTGTATTTTCAGCTTCAGATTCATGAATATTGTTATTCTGGTGTCATCATTGTCCTGTGCTTTGGGTTACCAGCACCAAGTCCAAGCCTATTCATTTCCACCCCCAATGTAATACCAAATTTAGCATTTAAATCAACAGTACATTTTTTGTTAACCGTTTACCATAGGTTGTGATGTATCGCTATAATATCGGGTTCGCGAGTTCAGTATCATGATATGTATCAAATCGTGACATAAGGGTATTGTTACACCCCTATTAATTTGGGACCAAATATTGGTTTGGAGTTGTTGATAAACTTACACTACCATTCAAAAGGTAATGATTAATAAATACACTGATCAGGCAGAGCATTATGACCATTGACAGGTGAAGTGAATGACACTTCTCTTCATCACCTGTTAGTGGGTGGGATCTATTAGGCAGCAAGTGAACATGTTGTCCACAAAGTTGATGTGTTAGAAGCAGGAAAAATGGGCAAGCATAAGGATTTGAGCGAGTTTGACAAGGGTCAAATTGTGATGGTTAGACGACTGGGTCAGCGCATCTCCAAAACTGCAGCTCTTGTGGGATATTCCTGGTCTGCAGGGGTCAGGATCTATCAGAAGTGGTCCAAGGAAGGAACAGTGGTGAACTGGCGACAGGGTCATGGGCGGCCAAGGCTCATTGATGCACGTGGGGAGCGAAAGCTGGCCCGTGTAGTCCGATCAAACAGACAAGCTACTGTAGCTCATATTGCTCAAGAAGTTAATGCTGGTTCTGATAGAAAGGTGTCAGAATACACAGTGCATCGCAGTTTTTTGCGTATGAGGCTGCATATCTGCTCATTTTATTTA
This sequence comes from Gobio gobio, assembly GCF_949357685.1. Lineage (NCBI taxonomy): Eukaryota > Metazoa > Chordata > Actinopteri > Cypriniformes > Gobionidae > Gobio > Gobio gobio. The sequence goes on along the minus strand of NC_137100.1, from coordinate 57,430,371 downwards.
ATGGACCTCAACAACTAACAATGAACTGTGGTAGTTTTATTAACTAACATTAACACATATTAATAAATACAGTAACAAAAGCATTAATCATTGTTTATTATTGTTAGTTAATGCATTAATTAATGTGAGCTCATTGTAATGTGTTACCCTTTTTTTAAAGTAATACTTTCATTCAGCAAGGATGCCTTAAATTGATCAAAAGTGACCATAAAAAAATGTTCTTTTGAACTTTACATTTTTCAAATAGTCCTGTAAAATGTTTGAATCATTTCCATGAAAATAAGCACAACTATTTTCAATGTTGATAACAATAAGAAATGTTTCTTGAGCAGGAAATCATCATATTAGAATGATTTCTGAAGGATCATGTGACACTGAAGACTGGAGTAACGATGCTGAAAATTCAGCTTTTATATTTTAAAATATATAAAAATTAGTGCTGTCAAATGAACTAAATCACATTTTTCTGTAATTAATCGCACCTAACAACGTTTTTTTAATATATTTTTATATTTTAATAATATCACATTTAATCTCCAAATTAATGTAGAAACAACATAAAAACAGTAGCCTATATTTTAAATATTTGTTTAATGGCATCTTTTTATGAAAGAAGGCCAGTATCACCGCTGCTGATGTCTCTATGAAATTGATTTTTTATTTAAATGCAGCCTTGGTGAGAATAAGAGACTTCTTTCAAATAGAAAAAAAAGAATGGTTGAGCTTTGACAAATATAGTCAACAATTTGTGTAAAAATTCAGAAAAGTTGTTTACTTCTCTTCTACCTTTTTTATAAACTAAAATAAGTGTTGTAAGGAGTCTATACAAGAATATGTTGTGCTGTAGACAAACGGCTACATAGCCCTGCTAAGTTCATTGTCTGTCCATTCACTTTAGCATCTGGTTTCAGTCTCTTGTCCTGTCTGGGGAGATGAGGTTTTATATGCACCCTTGATCATTACTTAAATGTCTGATCCATAAACCTCAAAAGTGTGAGCTGCATAAATCGATAGGTTTCTATTAATCACATTTAGAGTAGAGCTGGGCAGACGCGGTTTCTCTTTCCCTAAATTTCATTACTGTAACCAATATCATAAGAAGAGTTGTTATCAGGTTAGCAGAGCGAGTGCTTCTCTTTGGAGAAACCGTCTCATCTTTCCTTATGCAAGATGATTTTTGATGGATGAAGGATCCCGGAAAGGATTTTGTTTTTTATATTGCAGTATTTATTTTAAAAGATTTATCTGTGCGCATCATTATTTTTTTTAAACTATTCTCTTCTCTGATGATGCGTTTACTGGTGAGAGGGCGGGGCCACCTCACATTAGATCCACCAATAGCAAACCACAATGATCCAATCAATTCCTGACAGACAAAATCAAGTCCCATCCCATTTTTTCTTGTTTAAATTATTTCGAATTATTTATCTGTTCACATCGTTATTTTTTTTTTAAACTATTCTCTTCTCTGATGAGGCATTTACTGGCGAGAGGGCGGGGCCAATCACATGAGATCCACCAATAGCAAACCACAGTGATCCAATCAGTTCCCGACAGACAAAATCAAGTCTCATCCCACATTTTTTCTTGTTTGAGAAGTCGTTTCACTCAGATATACATCACGATAGAAAACAGATAATCACAACTTCCATTTCATACAAACAACAAAAAAATCACCAGATAAAGTCTAACTTTACATGAACACGGCAACTTTTTGTGACTTTAGCTTATTCACCGTATCCCCCAGAGTTAGATAAGTACATACATACCATTCTCATCTCCGTACGGTACATCCCATAACTCTGTCTGACGCACCCACCGCTAGCCTAGCTTAGCAGAAAGACTGGAGGTAAACGGCTCCTAGCCTACTGCTCAATAAGTGACAAAATAATGATAACATTTTCCTATTTACATGTTGTGATGTGTACAATTACATTGTGTACTAAGACCGATGGAAAATGAAAAGTTGTGATTTTTTAGACAGATATGGCTAGGAACAATACTCTCATTCCTGTGTAATAATCAAGGAACTTTGCTGCCTTCCTAGGCTAACTTTCGTCAACATAATCAGCGTGACAACCTGCTTGCACAGGGAGCGATGGGGACTATTTTCAGACGCTGTGTAATATCTTTGCACCGCTTCACTCATGGGAGGGCTCAAAGCTCTTGATCATTACGCAGGAATGAGAGTATAGTTCCTTGCCATATCGGTCTAGAAAGTCACAACTTTTCATTTTCCGTCGGTCTTAGTACACAATGTAACTATACACATCACAACATGTAAGTAGGAAAATGTTGGCGTTATTTTGTCACTTATTGAGCAGTAGGTTAGCTGGAGCCATTTACCTCCAGTCTTTGTGCTAAGCTAGGCTAGCGGGGGGTGCGTCAGACAGAGTTATGGCATGCACGGAGATGAGAATGGTGTGTATGGACTTATCTAACTCTGGAGGACACGGGGAATAAGCTAAAGTCCCAAAAAGTCGGCGTGTTCCTTTAAAGTTAACATGAAATCTAAATTTTGTATCATTATTTTGTGGAATTTGTCTGTGCACACTATTGCAAAGAAAAATATTTTATCAAAATGTCAATTTTTATAATGGTCCGATCAAAATCAAGTGCTGCTTTATATCCTGGAAATCAAATCATGTGACACATTTGTATGAAACTCAATATTCAATGAGTTCTTTCTTAATGAATATTCTTTTTTTTCATTGAAATAATGTCACATTACAGAAAGCCTTTAATGATCCATGACTGTTCAAAGATGGAAGATACATGCAAACCTGTTGTGTATATGAATTAAACAAGCAAGTCAATTGTTGATCAGCGTTTAATATTTATTGAAGCAAAGCTGCATACGTGTATTCTTTAAGCTTTTCTAGATTCAGATATGGCGTTTTGTGCTGTATTCCACACTTCTTTTCCTCAGACAGGAATAACCAGTCCTTTATGTAAAAATATTATGCTGTACTATATTAGGCATGGCATGCCGTAACGAGCGGTTTTGGTGGCAGGATGTTTTACAATGGTACGCCCTCTGAGAGGTCAGAGTGGGTGGAGCCATAGCTTGTCAGCGTGAGGTCTGTTGTTATTGGCTGGCGTGGTTGCTTGGAGATCTGATTAAACAAAACAGAAACAGCTTTTGATTAGCCTTTTCAAGAAATAGAAAATAATTGACCATCATGTTCCAAACTGGATGACTTTCTTTCATGTTATTTTCTCAGAATTACGTGATATAAACTAGTAAATTTGTTATAGTCAGAATTGCGTTATACACCGATCAGGCATAACATTATGAATCCTAATATTGTGTTGGTCCCCCTTTTGCTGCCAAAACAGCCCTGACCCGTCGAGGCATGGACTCCACTAGACCCCTGAAGGTGTGCTGTGGTATCTGGCCCCAAGATGTTAGCAGCAAATGCTTTAAGTCCTGTAAGTTGTGAGGTGGGACCTCCATGGATCGGACTTGTTTGTTCAGCACATCCCACAGATGCTCGTTTGGATTGAGATCTGGGAAATTTGGAAGCCAAATCAACACCTCAAACTCATTGTTGTGCTCCTCAAACCATTCCTGAACCATTTTGCTTTGTGGCAGGGCACATTATCTGCTGGAAGAGGCAACAGCCACCAGGGAATACCGTTTCCATGAAAGGGTGTACATGGTCTGCAACAATGCTTAGGTGGTACGTGTCAAAGTAACATCCACATTGATGGCAAGACCCAAAGTTTCCCAGCAGAACTTTGCCCAAAGCATCACACTGCCTCCGCCGGCTTGCCTTATTCCCATATTGCATCCTGGTGCCATGTGTTCCCCAGGTAAGCGTCGCACACGCACCCGGCCATCCACGTGATGTACAACCCCAAATCAGAAAAAGTTGGGACAGTATGGAAAACGCAAATAAATAAAAAAAAGAAGTGATTTCTAAATTTACTTTGACTTGTATTTCATTGCAGACAATATGAACACAAAATATTTCATGTTTTGTCTGGTCAACTTCATGTCATTTGTAAATATGCATCCTTTCCTGTCATTCAGACCTGCAACACATTTCAAAAAAAGTTGGGAAAGGAGCAATTTAGGGCTAGTAATGAGGTAAAATGGTTAAATAATGATGTGATTTGAAACAGGTGATTGTAATTATGATTTGGTACAAAGGCAGCATCCAAGAAAGGTCTAATCCTTTAGGAGCAAAGATGGGCCGAGGATCGCCAGTTTGCCAACAAATACGTGAGAAAATTATTGAAATGTTTAAAAACAATGTTCCTCAAAGGAAGAGATTTGGATATTTCACATTCAACAGTGCATAACATAATTAAAAAGATTCAAGGAATCTGGAGGAATTTCAGTGCGTAAAGGACAAGGGCGCAAGCCTAAGCTGAACAGCCGTGATCTCCGATCCCTCAGGCGGCACTGCATCAAGAATCGTCATTCATCTATAAGCGATATCACCACATGGGCTCAGGACTACTTTGGCAAACCTTTGTCAAGTACCACAATACATAGTTACATCCACAAATGCCAGTTAAAACTGTACTGTGCCAAAAGGAAGCCCTATGTTAACAGTGTCCAGAAGCGCCGTCGACTTCTCTGGGCTCTGAGGCATCTGGGATGGACCATCACACAGTGGAAACGTATACTGTGGTCAGATGAATCAGTATTTGAGGTATTTTTTGGGAGGAATTAACGCTGTGTGCTCCGGACCAAAGAAGAAAAGGATCATCCAGACTGTTACCAGCAACAAGTCCAAAAGCCAGGGTCTGTCATGGTATGGGGTTGTGTCAGTGCCCTTGGCAAAGGTAACTTGAACTTCTGTGAAGGCACCATTAATGCTGAAAAGTACATAGAGATTTTGGAGCATAATATGCTGCCTTCAAGAAGACATCTTTTCCAGGGACGTCCATGCATATTTCAACAAGACAATGCAAAACCACATTCTGCACACATTACAAAGTCCTGGCTGCGGAGGAAGAGGGTACGGGTACTTGACTGGCCTGCCTGCAGTCCCAACCTGTCTCCAATAGAGAATTTTGAAGCGCAAAATGCGACAACGAAGACCCCGTACTGTTGCCCACCTTAAGACTTGTTTGCAGGAAGAATGGGACAAAATTACACCTGAAACACTTCATCACTTGGTGTCTTCAGTCCCTAAACGTCTTTTAAGTGTTGTGAAAAGGAATGGCAACATTACAAAGTGGTAAATGCTTTACTGTCCCAACTTTTTTTTAAATGTGTTGCAGGTCTGAATGACAGGAAAGGATGCATATTTACAAATGACATGAAGTTGACCAGACAAAACATGAAATATTTTTTGTTCATATTGTCTGCAATGAAATACAAGTCAAAGTAAATTTAGAAATCACTTCTTTTTTTTTTTTTTCGTTTTCCATACTGTCTCAAATTTTTCTGATTTGGGGTTGTAAAAGAAAATGTGATTCAACAGACCAGGCCACCTTCTTCTATTGATCCATGGTCCATTTCTGATGCTCACGTGCCCACTGTTGGTGCTTTCGGCGGTGGACAGGGGTCAGCATGGTCACCCTGACTGGTCTGTGGCTATGCATCCCCATACACAACAAACTGCGATGCACTGTGTATTCTGACACCTTTCTATCAGAACCAGCATTAACTTCTTGAGTCTGATTGATCGGACCTCACGGGCCAGCCTTTGCTCCCCACGTGCATCAATGAGCCTTGGCCCTCCATGACCCTGTCGCCAGTTCACCACTGTTCCTTCCTTGGAGCTCTTTTGATAGATACTGACCACTGCAGACCGGGAACACCCCACAAGAGCTGTTTTGGAGATGCGCTGACCCAGTCGTCTAACCATCACAATTTGGCCCTTGTCAAACTCGCTCAAATCCTTACGCTTGCCCATTTTTCCTGCTTCTAACACATCAACTTTGAGGACAAAATGTTCACTTGCTGCCTAATATATCCCACCCACTAACAGGTGCCATGATGAAGAGATAAACAGTGTTCTTCACTTCACCGGTCAGTGGTCAAAATGTTATGCCTGATCAGTGTATGAAGTCAGAATTGAAACTCGCAATGCTGAGAAATAAAGTCAGAATTGCAAGATAAAAATTCGCAATTGCAAGTAAAAAAAGTCATAATCTTGAGAAAAATAAGTCAGAAGTGTGAGAAAAAATTCTCACAATTCTGACTTTATAACTGGCAATTAAAAAAAAGTGAATATCCTGCAATTTTGACTTTTTTCCTCAATTGAAGTTTATATCCCACAAATCCTACACCGATTTTTTCCATCCTGCTTGACTTACGTCATCAAACTTCATATCACTGAAGACTTCATTCTTATCGATAAACGTCAGCATGATCCAGTCACAGATGATTGAGCACTAGATGAGAGATAATAAGACAATTCCCAAGATTAAGCATGAGGCAAAACTCTGAACCGCGCTGTATATGTCCGTAAATGGCTCTTTCCATCAGGGTTACTCCAGATCAAGCGCTGTGAGCGAAACCTGAGAATCATTCCAATAATGCAATTTGCGAAGTGTTTATGTCTGCCATCACTGTCATTATCTCACACTTTCAACCCCAAATAATCGTTTTTAATATGCATTCAGCAAAAACGTACAATTCCTACTGACGTCATGGCCGTGACTGTGTTGATGATGGTTGGAATCAGACTGAATCTTCCTGCCTGAAAGGAAATATTGAAATAATGTTTCAATATAATGCAAATGTGCAGTCAGCATGTCAGAGAGGCACTAATGTACTTCCTGTATGTTCTCACATGTCCATGAACAATGACATCCAGGCGAATCCCATAGGCTTTAATGAGTGTTCTGTACTCCACACCATCCTTATAGAAATATTTTGCAAACCTTGGAAGTAAAAATATATATATATATATTATAAGAGTAATGATGAAACAACTCTATTCCCAATTTAAATGGATTAGATGAATTAAGCATTTATGGCCAAAAGTGTGCAGAAGTTTAAAATATCACAGTGTATATAACTGGATAGTTTACTGTGCGTTACAGATTGCAAATTACATGATGAAAATTGTAGTTAGTAACGTAATGTTATATTACAGATTTTAGGTAATGTATTCTAAATACTTTTGATTACTTTTGACTCGTTTATCATATTGATCTGAATAGGACAATCTTATTGATACCATATTGATATAAAAATACAAAGAGAAAGAAAATATTCCACAATATGAATGGCATTAAACATTACGTCAGAGTTTCCCAAACTGAAGGAACTGCAGGGGGTTAGTGAGTTCATGTAAAGCTAATAATTCATTAAATCATAAAAATGTCAAATTAAAATAAATAAAAACAAATCAGCACATGCTAAAAAAGATTCAATATTTTAGTTGTGTTTTGACCATTAATCGACATCAGGGAACCCTAAATATGTGAATGTGTTATTAAATTATTGACTTAATTATTAAATATCAAAAGGGGTTCAGCTGACTAAACTGCATTAATTGTAAATATGACATGAATTTGTGCCTTTTAATGTGTTTGAAAGCCTTCCAAAGACAGTAATAAACGACTTAATGACTCACTGAGTGATAATTCGAATAATAATTCAAATGTGTTCATCAGGAGTTGATTGATGTGCAATATTAAGTAAATTCAGCGGTCACTTGACTAGTGGCTGGTCTGTGCAATTTCACAAATCAAGAAGACTTTCCGAACATATATAAGTGATAAACCGAAAAGATAAAAAAGAAGATTTGGGGAGAATCAATGTAATCATGTAATCAATAAAAATATAACTGTAGTCTGATTATGAGAATTTTAAAACGTAATATAATCCAATTAAAAGTACTTAATTTTTGGAATTTGATTACGTTATCCAGATTACATGTAATCAGTTGCTACCAAGCACTGTTTATTAATCTTAAAATAAAGCATGCTGAAAAATATTCAAAGAGGAAAATATTAATAATTGCATTTCCCATTTTACAAGATGATTTTTGATGGATGAAGTTTCGCTGAAAAGAGATCTTGGTAACACTTTAGTTTAGGGTCCAATTCTCGCTGTTAACTAGTTGCTTATTAGCATGCATATTACTAGGATATTGGCTGTTTATTAAAACTTATAAAGCAGATATTAATCCCTTGTTCTGCAGGACTATGTTCTACATCCCTTAATCCTACCCAATTCTAACTATTAATAAGCAGTAATTAGGGGTTTTATTGAGCCAAAAGTCATAGTTAATAGTTAACAGTGAGAATTGGACCCTAAAGTGTGACTGAGAACTTTACTTTAAAATGTCTTAAGCCGCACTTTCATGGTGTTGGGAGTCCTGCATATGCATTTAGCTATATTATACTTGATCATCATTTGAAATGTCTCTTGATTACGGAAGTTCCTGATCCACCAGTTAATATACCCCTACCTGTAGTAGTATCCTGAGCTGGGCAGGTCTTTCCTCATGTCCAGTCTTCTGAATGAATATGTTGGAATGCACTTTGAGGGATCCACATCAAAATCACACTTCCAGTTAATGAACACGCCAATTATTCCACCCTAAACACATTAAAACATACATGAAACGTACATATAAAAAGGTTACTGTTGCTTAAAAATGCAGAAAAACAATTGGTATGCTATTTGACAGTAGACTGTATACATACTGTTCTGCAAAGTTCACTGAATTTCTCTCTGGCCTGCGCTGCGATGAAGCCCAGGCTGAATACTGGACAATAAGGGTTGGTGTCTGGGTGATAATGGCAGCGTAACAACTTCTTTGGCTTGTTTGGTTTGATATTGCCCCTGTAAACCATAGGCAATTTCACTTTAGATCAAAAGATACATATATAAGATATTTCTGATCATTTATATGTTTTACTATAGAGTGCTCCAAAGATTTTTTTTAGTTGTAGGCCAAAACCCATAAACCGTAGCAATATTTATGAAATATTCTGAAACTCATAACCGTACCTCAGAACTTTAAACTTTGGGAAATGGATGGCATTCTTTATAAACACTGTGAAATTAATGGCCTGTTCCAAAGCTGGTTCCCTGTGGGGACAGGAAAGACGTTTCAGTGCATTTCTCTGCAGTACATTGACAGATCAATAAATTAAAGCGCAATACCTGACAACAGCATAATCTTCAATGGGACACCAGGTTTTGATCTCACAGGTCTTGAATGTGTAGTTGTAGTACGGTATACACCGTCCTGTTCTTTGACCTATTGAAAAACAAGTTCACATGTTGATATAAGTCATATTCAAATTATTCTGAGACTTGCTGAAGTGATTTTGGTATTCATATTTGTACAGTAGGCCATCAACTGAACTTTTTTTTAATTACCGGTAATTATTAATGTTTGGATTTAAATCAGTTGTGCTGCAGTAATCAAAGCAAATTCTGATATTTATATTCATTTTTATTTTTCGATTTAAAAAAATTTTTTAATGAGAAATTGCATTAAATCAGAAGAAGGTTAATATTAAAGTCGGCATGAAACTGAAGTATTTTCTTCCCTATTGTGATGAGTGTAACGGCTTCTCAAACAAGAAAAAACGTAAGGCGGGACTTGATTTTGTTCATTTGGAATTGATTGGATAGTTCTGGTTTGCTATTGGTCGATCTCATGTGAGTGACAGGTTGCCCCGCCCTTGCGCCAGTAAACACGTCATTAGAGAAGAGAAGTCGCTGCACGAGGGAAGTTATTCTGATAAAAAATAATTAAGAAGACATATGAATTTTAAAAAGTATGTATACAAATAACTCATTTATAATAAATATTGGAATATTCCATTAAAAAAAATCTGAATTGTCAATTTTTAATTTATGATGACTTTAAACTAGTGGCCTTTTGGACCCCACTGTATGTATGTATGTATGCATTATAAATGTAAACCCCACCATGACCCTCAAAATCTATTTCCCCTCGAGTGCAGTCAGAATCCGTTGTGCAGTTTGCATAGGCAACACTGTAATGCTGAAAAAGCAAAGAAGGGAAAAAAATGCTATTTGACTCAGACCAAGCATAAAAAACCAAAACATCAATACTTTGAATTTATATTGTTGTTTAGTTTGTGCACTCACCTCGGCACATGTGCTCTGCGTCTGATCATGCGTCACTTCTTTTCTAAGAATTGTACTGATGACATCCCCACCCTGTGCGTGAAGAAATTCTGTGTTTCTAATCAATCAATATAATGCTGACCAAGTATGAATATGTATTATGATCTAGCAGGGAAAATATAATTTAATCACTTTACAATATCTGAAGTAATATAAATAATATCTGGTCTGCCCTGGACATTTTTTTTTTTTTTTTTAAACAAAAACAAAAGATGATGTAATGATATGAATGTATGTACTGTTTATTTGTTTTATGGTCCCTCACCTCGGAAGGTCTGACATATTCTGTAGTGTCCTGAACGAAGTCTTCCAGTATGGCCACACCTCTCATCTCAGTGTACACCGAGCTCTCTGGACGCGTCTCAGTCTCCTGATATGCTTTCTGACTGATAAATACATGCCTGCATGCATAAAAGATAACATACATGCATCCATTATCTGCAGACTTTAAAAACAAAACACACCTAGCAGAGTAGATCGTGTGTATGAACTATACGATCAACATTAAAGGATTAAACATATTCAAAGATATAAATGAAAATGCAAAAAACTAAACTATGAATTCACAGCCAGATTATTCTGTAAAACTTCTGTAAATCAGATATGAATTAATATTATTTCATAATATTCAAATGAGAATACATTCATCTCTATATCACTTATTTCTATTGACATTTTTATTGCATTTCTTCTGCATATATTGTCTTCAAAATGCAGGAAAAAAAAACTGCTCCTTCAGTCGGTTGTAGGCAAAAGCCTTACATTTCTTTGGGTTTATAGTAAGGATTCAGAGACAATGAAATGACTCTATTTTGAATTTCCATTTTGTTGTTCTGCAGTGGTCTATCTATAGACTAATATGATAAAGATCATATGTATGACCAAATAGAAGTATCAAGTTTGTTGATTGACTAAAAGTAATTTTTTAGATAAAAGACAAAGACAGAGGATAGTAGATTCTTACCAAATGAAATATGTGATCACCAGGAACTGCACGGCTCTGTATATGACTCCTAGTTTTCTGTCCTTCACCACCATAACTTTTGGAGTCTCATAGTCCCAAAAACCCAGGAAAAAGTCTTTGAGGAATTCTAGACAACCCATTTTTTTTTTTTTTAATCAAATTCCTTACTTGTTCCTGCAAAATGAAGGTCTTAATCTTCACCGGTCACCACTGAACTGATGCTGTATGGTGATACCCGCATCTGTACTACAGCCACTCTCTCTCTCTCTCTCTCTCTCTCTCTCACTCCCTCTCCCCCTCTCTTTCTCTCGCTCGCTCTCTCCCCTGAAAATCAACCTTGTTCTTTTTTCAATGGTTCTTTATCACATTGTTATTTATGTTGCACTGAGTAATTAATTTAATTAATCTTAACTAATCTTGCCTATTTTCTATCTCTGCAGTTAAATGTTTATTATTATAAAGTTTATTATTTTATTGAAAGAATTAAGATTTGCGTATAACTAAGGCTTACGGAACAACAGCAAACTTGATGATGAGGTACAATGCATCTTTGTTGCATTACAAGTATTTATAAATGTAAGATCGTAGATAGATAGATAGATAGATAGACAGACAGACAGACAGACAGACAGACAGACAGACAGACCGACCTGGATCAGGGCATCAGTGAGCTCCTTGCAGTCTGTGGTGCTATTTGGCGGCTTCTGATGCTCCGATACATAATGTCCCAGAGGTTCTCAACTGGATTCAGGTCTGGGGAACGTGAAGGCCAGTCAATGTCATCAATGCCTTCGTCAAAAACTGTCTACACACTCTAGCCACATGAGGCCGGGCATTATCATGCACTAGGAGGAACCCAGGGTCCCCTGCACCAGCATACGGTCTGACAATGGCTCTCCCGGGTAGCCTACCTAACAGCAGTAAGGAGGTCTGTGCGATCCTGAAACATGCTATTGAAACTTGGAGACACACCAAACCTCCTTGGCACGTATGGATGGCCCATGGAGGAGCTGGACTGTGGAACCTGATTGGGTTGCAGGTACTGCCTCATGCTACAGAAAGTGACAAAGACCCTAACAAAACACAAAACTAAAAACAAGTCAGTCAGGAAGACTAAGGAGAGAACAGTTGTCTATAGACAGCACCTGCAAAATAATCCCCTTTTAGGGGGGTTGTCTTGCTGTTACCTCTCCAGTGCACCTATTGTCACATTCATTTGCATCAAAGCAGTTGAAACATGATTGAAACTTATTCACAATCTCTTATTTTTCCTATTTTTTCCTAACAGATCGATATCCCTGAAGTTTAATTGACTTGGTGTTATATTGTGATGACTAAATGTTCCCTTAATTTTTTTTTGAGCAATGTATACTCAATATAGTGTATTGTTAATTTGTATTTATTACGAATGCTATTACATATAGTATAGCAATATTACACACACAGAGACATAGGCCTAGCCTACGCTATGGGCCTACGTACCGCTCAGGTACCGCTACGACACATGCTTTAATTTCTATGCAGGCATTCCTGCGGGCGCCCTCAATTCAAGGGTCCTACTGTCTCGGCTGACTGACGTCACAGAAAACACGTGTGTTCGGAAGAAGCACGTTAGCACTGGCTCTGATCTGGGATCTATTTGCAGTTTAATAGCAATAGGTTTTATTTTAGGTTTTGTCGAGGGGAAATAACATCCGCTGTGATGGGCGGATTACAGAAGAAAAAGGTAAGGCAGCGATTCAGACCAAAACTGTCGGTAAACAAAACATGATGGGTTGATGAGCGCAGGGCCCCGCAGACTTGTGCGCTTTAAACACATTATACTGAATACATCTAACATTTTATACATGCATATGTATGATAAAAATATGTATGAAGATCTATATCATAATTGTGACTTGAATTTCCTAACTTCAGTGTCCATTTACAGCTGTTTGCATTTTTGCTTTGAAGAATTAAGTAAGGGATCTTGAGATCTAACAGTGTGAAAAATGAGTATTGTTTCTGTATAATCACACACACACACACACACACACGTCTTGTCAGAGCACTTGCTAACCTGTCGTTTCTTCTTGTGTAGTATGAGAGGGGATCGGCCACGAACTACATCACCAGGAATAAAGCCCGCAAGAAGCTGAGTCTGAGTCTGGCTGATTTCAGGTGAGTTAACAAAACAAAGCATTAGCTTTAACGAAATATTATATCCTGATGTATTGGTCATTTTACATTCCTCGTATATTATATAATAGCGAAATGCACATACTTTGCGCAATGTTATGTACATATTAATTGCAATGTACGTCAGAGGTTTTCAACTGCTCTTTAATGACAGCCATATGTGTGCTGTGGACGCGTGACCTTTGACATCACTAACGAAGGCTATTTAAAAGTTATTTTAAAAGATAATAGTAAGCCTATTTATTTTGCTATCATCTCAAGTATGAAAGTACAATACATTCATATTATTTAGTATATTCACCCCCTGTTTCTCAGACCTGGCTTAAAGGGTTTGTTCTCCCAAAAATAAAAATTAGCCCATGATTTACTCACCCTCAAGCCATCCTAGGTGAATATGACATTTTTCTTTCAGACGAATACAATTGGAGTTATATTTAAAAAAATGTCCTGGCTCTTCCAAGTATTATAACGGCAGCCCAAAATTTGAAGCCCAAAAAACTGCATCCATCCATTATAAAAGTGCTCCACACGGCTCCGGGGGGTTAATAAAGGCTTTCTGAAATTAATTGATGGGTTTATTTAAGGAAAATATCCATATTTAAAACTTCATAAAGTAAAATATCTAGCTTCTGCCAGACCGCCTTCCACTCCCAGTCTGCCGGAAGCTATATATTTTACTTTATATAGTAAATATCTTGCACTCATGTCTTTTAAATTTATTTTTTAAAAGGAACCTTTCTAAAAGCTACTTCAATGTCGTAATTGAACTAAAGCCTAATTATGGCTTAATCTAAGCACTGTCTGTGAAACGAGGCCTCAATTCAAGTTTAAGTGCATTTTTAAGTATACTAATATCAATGTGCTAGTAGTAGTATACTTAAAAATTTACTTAAACTTTGAGTAAATGAAAAAATTAAAAACATAGTTGTTACACTTAAAATATACGTTTATTTAAAGAGTGGGCTAATTTAGTCCCACTCTTTTAAAAAACATACTTTAAGTGTAACAACTACATTTTTCATTTTTACTGCAACAAGGGATGAAACGGTATGGAAATTTAACATCACGATTATAGTGACCCAAATTATCACGGTTATCAATATTATCACGGTTTTGTTCAAGTTTTATATTTGAAAATCAACAAACAAACTAAAGCAGCTCTATGCACTTATTTAAGCAAGATTCTGTGGGATTTTCTTCCTTATAATGGCCGTCGTCAATATCAACGCATAAATAACAATAATTTATCGTAAATATAATCTCTAATATTATCTCTGTAAATATATTCTCAAGCAATATTCTAATCAGTGTTCAGCAATGATGCATTTAAATCTAGCATGTTTTGTGTAAGAGCCCAAACAGTATCCTAGAGAAATAATGCATATCCATATTTGCATATGATTTGACAGTTTATTTTATTAAATATCAAAATGTCTGCATCATACCTGACACCTAGATGATCACTTTACAGTCAGTTTTATGACTTTCATTCTCTTCAAATGCTATTAAAGTTTCAAACGTGTATAACGTTACCAATGTTGTGTGTAACTTTAGAGACGGTCCCTAAATTCACCAACTTTATGCCAGTCACATCAGATGCGCTGTGGTTCTGCTGTGTTTGTTTGAAACTATTTTCGCTGCTGAAATAGAACAAAAACAGTCATCCACTGTATGATGAGTGAATCTCTTGCGTACATCACACACACATCTGAACGCCTCTGATTATGAGACATTGCATTCATAAACTCAATAGAAACACGTGTGAGTGGTTATAATGGGCAACGCGATTATAACAGATGGATTTTGAGAAGACTATAATAAGTTCAACAACAGAGTGGCTAGTGTGCAGCCGAAATAACGTTAACTTACACCCGCAAACGGCGGTTGTTAATGGCAAACCCTGATTATTATCCCTTAAATGTCACCCTAGTCTTGTCTGAACTTGTTCGTTCGCTTCACGTTATTATTTCCCAGACGTAGTTTTGGTATTGAGGTCAAAGTCCACTTGCCTTGCGTTCGTAGTTTTGAAGTGTTCCCCCTATTACAGCGACTTTATTCTGGCATGTTCTGCAGACAGGTGACCATCTTCGATTAAGTTTCCCTCAGGACTATTGTAAAAGCCAAAATATGACAACGCCTCAGATTTGGTCCTTTTAGATATCTGAAAAATCTCCCGGTGCTGTCACTGCCTTCTGCCATTTCTTCTCATTCAGAAAACAGCGCTGCAGCCAGACTGACGCTGACTGGACAAGATTCACCGCGAGTTTTAAAATCGTGATAATCACACGCGGTTTTAATGATAATTAAATTTTATAAGATATTACTAACCGTCACTACATTTTATCGTGGTTTATCGTGAAACCGGTAATCTTTTCATCCCTAACTGCAACTATACTACAAGTGAACTTTATAGGTAATACTGATAGTTTACTAGTCAAAGGCTGAATCCAAAATTCTCATTCACTATTCCCTAGGTTAGTCCACTAATACAGTTCACTTGAAGGAGTGAATGAAAACGAGTGCGTGAATTCGGACAGCCGTTGTTTGTACATAGGCTGTACACTCGTTATTGTGGGATTGAATGGGATTGCACTCAATAACGTCCTCTATGGTTTCGGACACCACTACAAATGGCTGTCCCCTCAAATAGTGCCCTATTTGAGAGTATAGGGGACGATTTCGGATTCAGCCAAATACTTTTTTTTTAGTTTATGAAAGTACACTTTGAAGGATACTCTCAATAAACTACTAGTTTAGTTGTTTTATTCTGTTAGTATACTTGTTAGTGAACATAACATCATACTTAAAGTTTACTATTTATATATTATTTTTACACTTTAAGTATTCTACTATGTTACTATTTAGGTAATCCTTTTTATTCTTGAAATATACTTTTTACTGTACTTTAAGTATCGAAGTAAATTCCTATGTACACTACCAGTGGACAAGCCTACACACAAATCAGATACTCAGAATTGGGAACATGTTTTCTTTATAAATCAATAATTTCAAACAATGCAAGTTTATAAGACAGTATGTAAAACTGTAAAAAAAAGTATTAAATAGGCTCCTCAGTCAAGAGTAAACGACTACAAGCCAAGTATACTGAGAATACTTCAATATACTTAGACTTTTCTGTCAGTATAAGTCAAGTATACTTGTTTAATTTGAAGTATATTTCTGAGTAGTATATAAAAAGTAGACAAAGTATTCTTTTTTTGTTTTGTTTAAAAGTATATTAATAGCACACTTGAATAAACTTTTTTTGCAAGTGCTGTTTTGCAGCTAGTTGCACTTGATCATTTGTTTAGTATTTCTTCCCTGGTGTTGTTTGTGAACCACCAGTTAAGGACCACAGATGTATGTACTGTAACCTGCTTTGTATTTAATAAAATTCATTGTGAATTAAAACATGCATCTCATTTTATAGGCGATTATGTATATTGAAAGGAATCTATCCTCATGAGCCCAAACACAAAAAGAAGGTCAACAAGGGCTCGACAGCCCCTAGAACCTTCTACCTGCTGAAGGACATCCGCTTCCTCCTGCATGAGCCCATCGTTGGCAAGTTCAGAGAGTACAAGGTAAGAGCTCTTGTAAAGCTAAATGCTTCTGTATGTGTTTGTGTTTGTTTGTTTGTTTGTTCGTTCGTCGTCTTCGCATTATTTTTCACAAACGATTATTTTGCTTCACTTCATCTGATTAACCCTTTAAGACCTAAGGGTATTTATACAATTAATTTTCCGCCTGGTGTTATTTACTAAAAAAGCTTGTAAAACATCAACCCTGTTGTGCACAGACAATTGACACACCTCTTTTTTTTCAAGACAAGTTGCTCTGTCAGTATATTTGTGTTGCATTGATGTCACCTGAATGTAAAATAAGTTATGGGACCATAAAGACAAATGAAAACATAAAACGGAAATTGAATCACTCAAATATTTATTGAAAACACACACAAATAAATAAAAGCTAAGCATATTTCCTCTGGAAAACAGTTTGTTCAAGTCTTTAGAGTCATGGAACTCAGGAATAAACATGATAACTTATACAGAACCAAAACTATTTACATTTTTCCAAAAAAAGTCCAGGCGCTTTTGGCCTCTTTGGATTTTGGATATTTACTGGTGCCAAGCCTCAAAACAGTTCCTATCAGGAACTTCTCCTCAAACTTTTTCCTCAAACTTTCTCCACAAAACTACTAAAAACTGCAGCGTGTCTCTCTCTCTCTATCCTCAACACTAGTCGTGCGTCTCTCTCTCTTCACAATAAAAGAGCTGTGGTTCATGCGTAATGACGCACACCAACGTGGGTGACGGATCAGCCTATCATTAGTCAAACCCTCATCCAAAATGGCAGCTAGCATCGCGCTAGCGGCAAAAATGACGGAAAAATTATAAATTATGGACATCAAGTGGATAAATCTTGGATGTAAGCGTTTTGATTTATTGCTGAACAACTCCAAAAAGATGCACATGTTCCAGGCTGGATAGAAAACCCTCTGTAAAGGCTACAAAGACACCCCCGTGATGGCTAGCTCGTTAGCTTTCTGCTGGAAAAAACGGTAAGAAAATCGATAAAAGTTTCATGAAATAATATAGATATTTATCGGAGGTGCCGTGTGACGTCGTGGGCGATGCCGTCGGGCTCTGAGGGTTAAAGAGACATTGGCCCTGTCCCAAATGGCACTCTAAACACTCTCTTTGTCTTCCTATGAGTCCACACTTTCATGACGTAACACCGCTTTGACTGTCAGGAAGAAGTCTGCTGTGATTATATACTAGGGCTGTCACTTTACGTTCGAAAATCGATTGCACAATCGATCGGACCAACCAACACAAGTTTCGAAAACGAAAATAGGGAATCGATTTTAACCAAATATGTACACTATTATTTTAAACAAATAAAAAAGTTATTAACAGGTATTATTAATATGTTGAAATCTGTTTTTAAAACTTGCATGAGGTCATATTGTGACAATGCTGTGTGCGTAGAAAATAATGAGCGCTATTTCCTCCAGAATGGAGAGCAGCTTTCTCATTCCTCTCAGCGCCGCTCGCTCAACCCGAAATGCCCTTTGTGACATGCTGGAATTTGTTCTATCTGGAATTATAGGTCTATCTGAAATAAATGGCTATAGGGCTGCCCCAACTAAAGCTTTTTTCCTAGTAGGGTCGTTGTTCATTTAAGCCGTTGTTCACGCGGAGCCAGCGTCTCCATGTCATTGTATGCTATATTTTCTTATTATTTATTAAATCAATGCAATATTAGTCGATAAAACAATTGATTAAAATTAAGAAACAATTTATATAAAACGAAATTCGATTTATGAAAAGGAACCACCTTTGCCAGCTGACAGCGACCCGCTTTTGTGGTGGAAGATGGGCAGTTCGAAATACCCCCACCTTGCGCAGCTGGTAATGAAGTACATGAGTGTCCCTGGAACATCAGTGCGGTCGGAACGCGTCTTCTCAACAGCTGGGCATATAGTGAATAAAAAACGCTCTGCTCTGGACCCCGAAAATGTTGATAGACTTGTTTTCCTGTCCAATAATTTGTAATAGAGCCTTATTTGCACGTTTCATCAGTAACGCCCGCATAGCCTAAGTGTCGGTTACGTTCAATTAAAAAAAAACACATGGCCTGTTCGAAAGCTAAGTTCATTAAAAGTTTCATTTTGAACGGTTGAATTACGTTAAATTATTATCCACACGAACTTCACATTCAGTCATTGTGCACAAAATAAATCATCAGAAATATTGCTGACTTGTGCGTCTCAAGCGCCCTCTTTACTTTCATCCTAATGCCCGTTAGTTGTCCGTGGATTGGCGTAGGCTATATTTAGCGTTGAAAATGAAAACGTCATTTAAAATCGATTTTAGAATCGATTCAATGAACACTAGTGTCTCAAAAATCGAACAGGATTTTTTTACAAAAGTGTCAGCCCTATTATATACCAGAATCAGACACTACCGCTATTTATAAAGTACATTTCCCATTACCAAGGGAGAAAACGCACCAGGTTCCGAAATAAATAGTACCATAATTAAAATATACTACGGGGTTTCCAACGATACAAAGCTTAATGCTAAATCGCGGAAGTTACCCTTTAAGATGCATTTTGGTCGATGGGATCACAAGTGGACAACACTAAATACAGGTGTAAACAAGGTCTAAAAAGTTGAGCTTTCACTTTTAACCACTTCCAGAGGTAGTCGAAAATGCATTCCACTGGATTGCCTTAATAGTGTAAACGCTCATGTGGTGGAATGTGTTTGAACAGCCACAAAAGACCGCCTACTGACCGCTAATATTACGAGAAGTGCACTAGCCAGACCGGATTTAAACTTTGTTGGCTGGAGACACAAGTTTGTTTTTAAGATGAAAAACGTACCAAGCACAATGTTCTCTCACCATTCCTGATTTTTAACACACGCTCACTGTCGGCAGAAACAAAAACTGCTGCTCTCCGTATGTCAGGGTTTTTCCTGGGTCAAACATGGTCTTCGGTGGTGGCTGACAGACATGGTCATCCATACACACACACGCACGCACAGTAAAAAAAGTACCCTACCCACGTGATCTGCAATCGCAATACTGACAATACATTTTAAATAAATTCAAAGAAAGTTTGTAACTTTTGCTTATCTTATTTTGATCCCACATGAAAAAATACTGTAGTATATTATAGTAAAATTACTCTAGTAAATACTATAGTGTTTTTGAACCGTACTAAATATACTACAGTAAATTAACAAAGTGTAGTAAATACTATAATATACTATAGTATTTTTTCATGTGGGATACCTTGATGTTTGTTTTTGTTCCTCATTTTTTACACAATTTACTGACAATTGTTTTGGTATATAATCATATCAATATTAAAAAGTAGTAATAAAAAAATGAACAAATAGCTTAATTTTCTGCCATATACAATTTCATAAAATGATCAGCTAGCTAACAACAACTTTGTTCTGGGTTCACCTCACTCCAGTCTAAACTAAGTGATTTTAGGCTATTTATTTTACTACACATTATGAACATAAATAAGCTGAAAGACTGTGGATAATTAAAACTAACTCTTACACCCACTCTTGCTAAATTGTGTAAGCACACTTGTGTTCTCATTTCAGGTGTTCTGAGTAAATGATTAAACTGATTCGTTAGTTCAGTGTTGGGCAGTTCAGTTGTTCTAACCAGTTGTTTAAATGATTCGGTTCAAAGGAGTCATTAGGTGGCGAATCGGACATTAGCAGACGCTTTGTGTGCGAATCCCGTCTGTTAGAACATCGCGAAAGATTTGTCAACACACAGAAAACACTTCATAACCGGATAGGATTTGTTTCCCGTTTATTGAAAGTATGCTTTATGTCAGCTGGTCAGAGAATCAGTCAATGTTTTTTGAGCGCATTTCACACCCAGCGGTAATTAAAGGAAAACATTGTCTGATAGCGCCACGTGCAACATGGATTCGGTCTTCCGACCTTTTGATTTTGATTAACGTAATATGTGAAATATTAGAAAGCTAAGAATGCTTATTTTGAAGACAGAGAGAGTGCGAGCGGGGGAGGAGCTCAGATCGTTCTCTCAGTTACAAGCGCAGCATCTATTCTACATCATTCATAAATCACAATAACTCATCAAATAAAGCTTTGGCGGGACAAAAATTTGTTTTGGCGGCCGCCAAAAAATTTTCAATGTAGGAAAAACCCTGCCGTATGTTTTCTGTCGTCTCTGGGCACGTTCATAAGTATTAAAATTTTGTCCACTAGATGGAAAGATTTGAAAAGGCCCATACATGTACCTTCTCATAGACCCTGCCCTCGAAGAAATCACGACAGAAGTGGTTGAAAGTGGACAAAAGAGACCAGGTGTATGTGTCTCCCTCGTCTACTTGTGTTCCGATCGACCAAAACGCATTTTAACACCAGGTGTAAACAGGGCCGTAGAAGCAGAAAAAACCGGACACAAAAATGTACCCAGCTGATTATTAATAAATCATCTGTTAGATATCAGACCTTTTCATTCTTATGGCCAGTATGGCAATGAATTTCATTCGATCGGCTGATAAATATCAGTGCTAATGCAGTATTGTTTGCACACCCTCAGACAGTCTGTGATCTCACTTGTATATTCCTTGATTATAGATTTTTGTGCGGAAACTGCGCAAAGCATATGGCAAGGCTGAGTGGAGCGGAGTGGAGAGACTGAAAGAGAACAAGCCTGTGTACAAACTGGACCACATCATCAAGGAAAGGTGAGAGTAAATGCAGTGCTGTCTGTGGCCTGCAGAGGACGCACTTCAACTCTTTGGCTCAACAACAAGAGTGTTTTTTTTTTTTGGTGTCCAGACAGTGTTATGTGATAAGCACTATTTGTGTCCAGACACTGTTGTGAGCCTGGGAAAGAGTCTCAGTCCCTGTCCACAAAACAGATCAGTTATGAGAAATCCAAAAAGTCACATAAGAACATGATACTTTTAATTATCTTGGCTCGACTCACTGTCTCGAGGACTGTCTGTCTCTTCATCCGTTCAACTGTTGCATCAGCAGAATTTGGGTTTTTACGATTTTTAAATGTTTTTGAAAGTATCTTTTGTTCAACAAGGCTGCATTTATTTGATCAAAAATACAGTAAAAACTAGGGGTGTAACAATATATCATGTCACAATATATTGCAATTTAAAAAAATGCAACATGTATGTATCATGGATGGTGACTATATATATTGTGTGTAGTTCACCCAAAATGAAAAATACTGAGTTTCAGTGTCAGTACTAGATAACTACTATATATAATGTATAATAATGCAATGCCAATGGGGGAATATTTGTTGGTCCTGATAATGCCAAATGTCTTATGTTTCCAGTAAAAAGTGGCCTACATTATTTGAAATATATCTAGCCAGTGACACACATTTGTCAGAATCATGTATATTTTTATTCTGGTGTCATCATTGTCCTGTCCATTGGGTTACCAGCACCAAGTCCAAGCCTATTAATTTCCATCCCCAATGTATTACCAAATTTAGCATTTTAATCAACAGTAATTTTTTTTGTTATGTTAAACTTTTACCATATGTCTTTGAGTATTGCAATAATATTGTATCGTGATATGTATCGAATTGTGACATGTGGGTATCGTTACAACCATAGTAAAAAACAGTAATATTGTGAAATATTGTTACAATTTAAAGTAACAGTCTATTTGAATGTATTTTAGTGTCACAGGATCGGTCAGAAATTATTCGAATTCTTTGATTATTCAAGAAACATTTCCTATTTTCAGTGTTGAAAACACTTGTGCTGTTTATTTTGAATGGAAACCATCCATGATGCTTTTGTTTTTTTCCCAGGATTCTTTGATGATAACGTGTCAAATCCCCTGTAAAATCTGCCTCCATATTTAGTTTCTTCATCTCAAATTTCGCTACAATGTTTAGCTGCCACATTTCCTTTTAAATGAGTGTTCTGTCATCTCCTTGTCTCCTTTGTTTTTCCAGATATCCTACGTTCATTGATGCTCTTCGAGATGTGGATGATTCCCTGTCTATGTGTTTCCTGTTCTCTACGTTTGCCCGCACGGGAAAATGCCACGTTCAGACAATTCAGCTGTGCCGGAGACTCAGCGTTGAGTGGATGAACTACGTTATCTCCTCACGTGCCCTAAGAAAGGTGTTATATTACATATGCAAAGTGTGAATTTAAAAAAGTAAATAATTCATTCATGTTAGTGTATTATCAACCACTTCTCTGACTCTTTTTGATTGTTTTTTCTTTCAGGTTTTTCTTTCCATTAAGGGTATTTACTACCAGGCAGAAGTCCTGGGGCAAACCATCACATGGATCATACCGTATCAGTTTGCCCATGATGTGAGTATAAAATATATCTTGCACTCTTGAAGTACCACACATGAAAAGCATTTGAGAAGCAGGTTTGATCCTAAATAGGGACAAACTGTGACATTAATATTTAGACAACAAGGACACATTTAAATTGATCAAAAATGACGGTAAAGACATTTATAATGTTACAAAAGATTTCAGTTTCAAATAAATGCTTTTGAACTATATCTATCAAACTGTTATCATGAAAAAATGCATGGCAGTTTACACAAAAATATTATGCAGCACAGCTGTTTTCAACATTGATAATAAAAAAAAAAAATTGAGCACTAAATAAGCATATTAGAATGATTTATAACATGTGATGCTGATTTATTGCTAATTATGCTGAACATTCAGCCTTGCCATCAAATGATTAAATTACATTTTAAATTATTAAAATGGAAAACAGTTATTTTAAATTAAAGTATTATATCGCAATATTACTACCAGCCCCGGTAGTTTGTTGTAACTGTTTGCAACGCACAAAGTTTGCCGTTTTGGGTTGCACAAATGAGGAGTGAGATGTGTAGATGAAGGTTTTAAATGGACTAATGGACTTTATTTAATGGAAGACATTTTGTGATTTTGTATTGTTATTATTAAATAAATTATTAAACATTGGTGTATCTATCATAATGCTGTTGTTACCCATGTTAAAATCATTGATCATCTGGATTAGTATAATGCAGTATTTTGGATCCTTGGGTCTTTCTATAGATTATTTTATGATGACTGTTTAGCATAACATACCCCTGTCCCTGCTTTCCTCAGCACCCTACAGATGTGGACTACAGAGTCATGGCCACATTTACCGAACTCTACACAACACTGCTTGGCTTTGTCAACTTCCGTCTTTACCAGACTCTCAACCTTCTCTACCCGCCCAAGGTATCAAATGTGCTTCCTTTAAATGCCTTTATATAATGCAGTAGCAGAAGTCCAATTAGTTCTAATTGGGAATTGAATCTGTTCTTTTTGTTGGGTGCATGTTAGCTTGATGGACAAGGAGAGTTCGGTCTCAAATCAGAGTCTGAAGAAGATTATGCCCTGGAATCAGAAAGCTATACTGAGGTACGGGAATAATTCATTTTCTCTTTTCATATCAACGTTAACTTGTGCCAAATGTTAGTGTTTTTAAAGACTTGCCTCTTCACATCTCCCTCCAGAAACTGTCAGCATTGAGTGCCAGCCTGGCCCGTATGGTCCCAACAGTGGAGGAGGAGGAGACAGAACTGGACCATTTCCCTACTGAAGGGGTGAGCGAGTGACAGCGGTCTTTATTGTTAGGGATGTCGCAGTGAGGACATTTTCCCACGGTTAATAAACTTGCGACAACATTGAACGAATGAACAATATTTACTCTTTCTCTGTTATCTCAACCGAAAAATTCCCGTTTGTCAGCAAAAGTCAGCTTAATGACCCGAATGATTTTTGACAGCTCCAGGGCTTTCATGAAAACTACAGGTTATACTTCCACAATTTGTATACTTTTTTTGTATCTTGTGTCGTTTGTTTACGATTCTTTGTAGCCTTTAGCCACGGCCTACAATGTGCTGGATCCTTCCCTGGAAACCGATAGTAATTCCCTGCTCCTAAACGTTTACTCTTTGAATTCTTGCTCTCGGGAACAATAAACAGTCGACACCATTATGACTAAGTTTGCTAAGAAGTATTTCCTACTAAAGTAAAGCGCTACTTGACTCTGTTAAGCTTATAGCAGACTGGTGGGAGTGGCCTTGGATGGCAACATGCCCAATGCATTATGGGTGTTGAATTTTTCCTACCTAATTGGAAAAAGGGAAGACAACACATCCCCTTGGAATTATAAGGTTCTATCTGACATTTTTGTCAAAATTGAGTTATTCACATATTCTTATTCTGTGACAACTTATTTACATCATGGGATGTTGTTAGTTAAGTTTTTTGGAACTTTTTATTTAGAAAATAAAAAGGTTCTTTCTACACAGTCAAATGGAATGCAAAAAACTTTAAAGCTCAATATCTCCAAACCAGTCAGAATGCAGATAGAACCTTATAATTCCAAGGTGGCGAACAGCCTTTTTTTCTGTTTTTTCTAGTCAGGTAGCAACGATTTTGATTTATTTTTTTGCATTTCTACCGCATGGGCAGCCAAATTTTATTAAATGCCCATTTTGCCAACGATGAATGACCCCTTTTAAAGCCTGTACACTTACTAAAACCCCACCCCAAATTAACCATGGTTATTTGGACAATTTATTAATAACTGTTGTTTTTTAGACATGGTATAGAATTTATTTTTTTAAATTCTAATCATATTTTGTATACATTATTATAAATTATATTACCATGTTCAAATAAACAAATTATTATTATTATAAATTGTATTACCATGTCCATTACCGCAGTTATTTTTATTATTATTGCCAGGTTATTTGGTAATACAATTAATAATAATCATTATTATTATTATTGCTGATAATGTGTTTTCTTTTATGTGAATAAGGTGGTAATTTGGTACTATTGTACTGTATATCAAATTACCATGGTATTACAATCTCAGTAGCATAGTACTTTTTGGTAGGGATGTAAAAACAATATCGAAAAAATTGCTTGAAAATGGAAGACGTGATGCGAAGTTCAAACTTTGTAAATGTATTAACTAATAATAAAGTTATTTGTTGAGGACCTTTCATAAAATGCAGCTCAAAGTGGTTCACAGGTCTGAATATAAAAAGCATTTAGCAGAGCTGTATTGTTGTAAAGTCAAAGCTGTCAGATTCCTGTCAGCTTTCTAAAGCACACGTGGCCTCTGTAATTACTGCAGCTATATGACTCCACAATAACTTTCCACACTTCAGGTTCACTAAAAGAAAGTGTCACAAGACGCTTGTTATTTAGTCACACATCACAAAACATCAGTGAGTCAGTGAAACGTTTAACCCGTGGTTTGATTGATTGTTGTTTTGGACGGACCTCACATCCTCATGTTTCATGTTCACTGAGGGAGACTGTTGCTATGGTTACACAGTGAAGGTGTTAAAAAAACATTCTGATGAAACCAGCATGACTGCAGGTGAACTTTGTCCTCATTATTTAATGACGCTTTTATAGAGCTTTAATTATAATATGCACTTTCAATTACAGGACGACCTGGAAAAGATGGAGGTGAGAGAAAAGATGGAGCAAGAGCAGAACAAACAGAAGAAGCTCTTTGAGGGCCTGAAGTTTTTCCTAAACAGAGAAGTTCCCAGGGAATCGCTGGCTTTTGTGATCAGGTGAAGGAGTGTGACATACTGGCTCATTTCTATCGCACGTCATTCTGTCTATGGTACTTTCCTTAAATAGGGTACAAATTGGTGTGCTGTTTAGGCACAAATCCCATGTTCCTTAGAGGTAGAACTGTCAGCAATACAAATCATGCTATAATAGTTATCATATCCATCTGATATAATTGTGATATAATGATGTAAATTTAATTGATATTCAGTTCATTGTAGAAATATTTTTTAACTCTGACTAACAATTGTAATGTTTGGCTGTTTTTCACACTTTACTACATAGATTTTTCCTTTATTAAAAACTGCAACGTTCTCTAATACTGTGACATGCAGGAAGCATTTGTACAGCATGGGGGGGCACACACAAAGGAATAATTGAATTTTCTCAACTTGCATTCGCTCAACATTTCAACTCTAATCAAAATAATAAATAAAAAACTATTTGATAACTTTATCAATTAGTACTACAAAAAACATTTGGTAGCAAACTAGATTGTGTGTGTCTATATATATGTATGTATGTATGTATGTGTATGTCATATGTATATCAATGCATGCATGTTTTAAATTTTTTTGGTCTTAACACAAAAATGAAACAAATTAGGTTTTAAAATCGCAAACCTTTTCTAAAAGAAAGAAAATAAAACCGTTCATAATATTTAATTTGACCAACTTGGGTGAACAGACAACGTTTTAAGTACCTCTTTCATTTTATGTTCCTTTGTTTTGATTTGTTTTTACAAAACGCCCTATTTGTGGAAAGTGCCATACGTTTAAAGTGTGTTTGGTTTTACTCTACAGTGATTTGCATACAATTAACTGTTCATCGATGTGTTTTTTTAAGGCTATAGTTTGTGTATGTAGTTTTACTTTACCAAAAGTTGTGTTTTGGTGTGTATAAGAATGTCTTCTGTTGTGCAGGTGTTTCGGTGGACAGGTGTCCTGGGATAAATCATTGTGCATCGGCAGCACATATGATGCCACAGACGAAACGATCACACATCACATTGTGGACAGACCCAGCATTGACAAACAGTATATCAACAGGTCCGATACGACTCTCATTAACTGTATACATAATATTGCATGTTAATGTATATTCTTGTACTAAATGCATTTCTCATCCTTGCAGGTACTACATCCAGCCGCAGTGGGTGTATGACTCTGTCAACGGCAAGCTGCTGTTACCCGTAGAGGAATACTTCCTGGGAGTTACACTGCCGCCCCATCTGTCACCATTCGTGGAGGAGACTGAGGGCGATTATGTGCCTCCTGAGAAACTCAAGCTCATGGCCCTGCAGAGAGGAGAGAAGCCAGGTGAGGGGTTTTGCATACTAATTTTGATATGATTGTGTGAATGTTGAGTGATTTGTTGACTTCAAAAATGGACTCTTCACAGAAATGGAAGATGATGAGGAGGAAGAGGAGGGAGATGAGGAAGATGATGATGATGATGATGTCGACGATGAGGAAGATGATCAAAGTGAGGAAGAAGATGAAGCAAATCTAGCTGAAATGGAGGAGAAGAGATCTCAGGGAAAGGTAAGATGGTTTTATTTTTGCAGTTTTGATTTTTGATGCCATTGACGCAGAAATTACACACTTATAATCAGGGCTTGACATTAACACAAACCCGCCAAATGCAGGTGGATTTCAGCAGTGGCGCGTAAGGGCGTGTTCACACTTGATGTCTTTTTTGAAGCTGCCAGCGTCTGTTTTACATTATAATCCTATGGAGAAAACAGTGTTTTCAAAAAAGTCATGGCCGCTTTTTTAAAAACGCCAACACGGATGTCTTTTTCTGCAGCTCAGTGCATCTTTTCAAGTTGAAATAAGTTACTTTTCTGATTAAAACGCCCTACGTCAAGCACCTTTTTGACAGCTGACCCATGACAAGCGAGTAGCAAGACCTGAAAGTAGAGAAGGTGCTGGTTATCTCTGTATGTATATTTTAGTCAACAATAAAAACGAAATATGACACAAAACACAACCCAGTCTCTTTTTGTTAAATGTAAGTTTATGTATGATCAATAATAGCCATTATAAACGTACAGTATAAGAAGCTATACAAGAAATAATGCAAACAATTCAGTCAAACTTTGCTTTCTTGCCCTCTCATCTCTCTGACAGTGGGTTGACACATAAACCCTCCTCCCCTCATTTCTTTTGCACCAAATGAATATTGTTGGTGTTAAGGGCTTGCATTTCTGCTTGGGATTGCGCATAATTTTACTCATTCCCGCAGCTCACACCCAAAGTGTGCACACATAAAACTGCCTCTCGGTACTAAATAACGGTTTTTTTTTTTGCTGCTTATTGCGCTTAAACAGTCAAATACACACAAAATAATGTCAAAATGCCGGTCTTGGCGAGTATTCACGTAAACACAGTCAGTTATGTTTTAAGTGAACATAAACCGTTGAGAAAGAAAACGCATATGTAACAGTATAATGGATCCGTGTGTCCGGTCTTAAAGTGACAGCAGCCTAAAATACCTGCTGCCAAATTATGAGAGTATTCATCTCAGTTTTCCCCATGGTATTGATGTCCAAATTGTGGCCAGTGAAAATGCTGAGTGGCTAGAAACTTTGGAAAACCTCAAAAAAACATAAATGTCAAGCCCTGATTATTATAGTAACAGCATTTAAACACACAGTCTACTGTATCATATTTGATATGTTGTGTCTTTATAAATTGACATTTTCTTTAGAGGAATATGTTAAATATAAAAACAAAGGTGTTAAAAGTTTATGTGCTGGTTCTCCCACAGAGCTTGTCAGTAAAGGTGACTCCTGGTAAAGCCAAAGCAGAGAACCGTAAGCGAGCAGCTGAGGAGGAGAAAGCAGAGGAGAAGAGGCTGGCCATCATGATGATGAAGAAGAGAGAGAAATACCTTTATGACAAGATCATGTTTGGCAAGAAGAGAAACGTCAGAGAGGTAAGCGTGCTTGGAAGTAAATGTGTCGGGTACCATTTTACAATTATATATGCTCTTTTGTAAAGTAAAGAAAAGAAAATGGACCCATCTAACCAGTGTAATGATTTTTTTTAATGATTTAATGCAGTAAGTTAAGTCTTTATGATGTTGAAAATGTGTGTTTTGGTTAATGGTTAAACGAGTAAACACAGTACTACTAATTCAGAGCTAGCACAGTGGCTGCCAAAGCACTTTTAAAAGGTGCTTGACCTACAATTGGTTCATTATTTAAGCTCCAGTGACCTTGATCGACTTAAGTGTTCTTGAATCTAATGCACGCTTTCCAACAGGCTAACAAGCTAGCTGCTAAGAGGAAAGCCCATGATGACGCCAGCAAAGACAAGAAGAAGAAAAAGAAAAAGTGCTGAAGGACTGAATCTTATATGTATTAAAATGCTTCTTGTGCTTTTTTTTCCCCTTTATTAAGAGACTTGGGAGGAGTGTTTCTTCTCTCATTTCAACTCATTACATCATTTAATGGGGATTGTGCATGATTCACTGAACTCGATGTGTCTTTTTAGTTTTTCCAAACTGGTTTTCAGTGACTACCGAGCTTTCATTCTGCATTTATTATCTGTCTTTGTGTGTCAGGCCTAACTTTCTATGACACATTTCTAATAAACAAGATAATTATTATCTTTAAATAATTAAATTTCAATTTTTTTCTGTGCATGCTTCATGTGAAAATGTATTTTTTATTTATTTATTTTTTGTTTTTGTTTTAAAAAAAATCTAGAAAAGTTGGAATATTTTGTAAAATTCTCTTTAACCTTTATTTAACTGACAAAAGTACAAAGGAAAGATTTTCAAAGTTTTCACTAACTTGGTTCACACTGACACCAACTTAATTGTATTTTGTAAATATTAACACATTTTGAATTTCATGGCGCAACAAACTCCAAAAAAGTGCGACACAGTGGTAAACATGCCTCTGTCCCAATCACCTTTCCTTTGAAATACACTTTTTAAATGTTTGTGTAATCGAGGATACTAATTGTTGAAGTTTTGCAAGCGAAATTTTTGCCAGATCTCACCTGATACAAGACAGCTGCTCAACAGTCTGTGGTTGTCATTGTCTAATTCTCCTTTTCATGATGGGCCATACATTTTCAATAAAAGGCAAATCTGGAGGCAGGCAGGTGTAGAGTATCTAGAAACCAATTTAAATGAAAGAGATTTAAAAAAAAAAAAAAAAGAATACTTTGATACTATAAAAAATATTAAAAACTTGGGGTTGGTAAGATTTTTAAAATAATGAAATGCATAAAATATTAGTTCAAAGCTTTGGAGAGGGTAAGATTTAAAAATAAATATTTTATGCTATGACATAAAATATAAAAAAAAAAACTCTAACCAACCCCAAAGTTTTAAATATTCTATATTATAATAAAGTTCAAAAATTTGGTTGAGGTAAGATTTAAAAAATATTTATATTCTATACTATAATAAAATGTTGGTTCAAACGTTTGGGGTCAGAAAAGTATTAATTTATTTTTGAAAAAAATCTTATAATATAATATTAGTTCAAGACCTTGGGGGGGGTGTATATATATATATATATATATATAAATACCATATCCTACTTAAGTAAAATATTAGTTCAAAAGTTCGGGGTTGGTAAGATAAAAATAATACTTTTATACCATACTATAATGAAATCTTAGACAAAAACCTTGGTTTTAAAATTAATACTTTTGAAAAGATCCATTTGAAATAAATGCCGTTTTTATATCAAACAATCCTGAAAAAAGTATCACGGTTTCCACAAAGCCGCATCACTTTTTTTTCAACACTGATAATAAGAAATGTTTTTGAGCACTTAATCACTTAACTTTTGAACGGTAGTGTATAGTGCTTGCAAATCACATCAGATAGCTTGTTGAGAAGTGAGGTCTGTTCTATTATCAGATTATATTTTTCAAAGCATGTCAAATTTGCATTAACGGACATTGTATTTTGCATTAAAGTGAGTGACCTCTTTTGGATTAAATTGTGACTACATGTGCATTAAAATGTGAGTAACCACAGGATTATTCTTATCGCTCTTTATGTGAATAAACCTTTTGTTTGACTTTTAGTTTCTGGTATAAATAGGATGTGATACCCAGGGGCAAACGAGTGTAGTATTACAGGTTCCAGGTATAGCACTCGCATTGTCAAATAGGCCTACCTGAACTAAAAAACTAAACAGTGACTCCCTTCCCTAAGGACTCTACTGTATGACGTCCCAACACAATGGCTTCCAACATAAGGGTTTTATTCTCGCTGTTGCTTAAAGTTCTTCTGAGTGTTCCCTGCGCAATTTGGCTTTAAAGACCTTGCGAGGCCCTTTGAGATTTTGACTCATTTCACATGGGTTCAGAGAGTAGGCTAGCCATTAAACCATGTAACCTTGTGGGAAGAAAGTGTGGCTCACTGGGGCGTGGAGAATGCAGTCGAATGTAACCAGTCTTTGATGTAACTAGCATGAGGGAATTATCCCTTAGCATTATCCCAAGTAAGTCATTATAAAAACACTACCATTTTTGCAATTACTCCTGTGTATTCAGATTTCGAGGTTTCACACTACACATTTGGCTGTTTGGTGGTGTTATTTTTTTTAATGGACGAACACGGCTCGTCACCGTTTGTCAAATTGATTTTCCCTTAGACGCTAAACGAAATACGGTGGAAGCTTGGTTCCGCCACAGAATAAAACATTTTAAAGACAATTGTGACTTTATTTCACATTTGTGTTTACATATAAAAAATTCTGACTTTTTTTCTTCTCAGAATTACGAGATATAAACACACAATTGCGTGTTATAAAGTCAGAATTGCGAAATATGAAGTCAGAATTGTGTGTTATAAAGTCGCAAGTGCGAGAATTGCCTTATCTGGCTATCACCAGACCAAGCTCAATTTAAGATTGAACATTGAGTCTGCTGTGTATTTTCTACTGCACAAGAGGCGTGATAAATGAGCATAAATGAAATGACTCTGTACGCAATTGGATAGTCCATCAACCAATCAGACCACAAGAGGCGTGATCAACAGGCAATGTTGTACGACCCATCGCTTCTCTATCAGTCATCGTGTTAAACCCGCCAATAGCGCGCCAGGTGGATAAGCCAGTCTGTGATTGGTTCCCGCAAAAGTGTAAGAAGCAGTTGAAATGAATGTACAGGTTTCCAGTCTAAGAATTGCCTGTTATATCTACGAGATATGACTTTCTCAGAATTGTGATATAGCTAAACTCGCAACTGCGCGTTATAAAGTCCAATTCTGATGGGGAAAAAAGACTACTTTTTTCTCAGAATTGCGAGTTTATATCTCACAATTCTAACTTTAACACGCTATTGAGACTTTATATGACGCAATTGACTTTCTAACTCATATTGCAACATTCAGAATTGCGAGGAAAAAAGTCAGAATTGTTAGATAAAAAGACGCAACTAACCTACCTTTTTAATTTTTTTTATTCTGTGGCGGAAACAAGCTTACATAAAATACCCTACAACCGGCGAATGTTTCTGTGCTCATGAATATTTAATGAGGCAAGTCCTGTTCAGTTTATGATTGATCATCCAGCATTTTTTGATTGATCGTTGATTTTTTTTTTTTTTTTATTTCTTTTATGTGTGTGTGTGTGTGTGTGTGTGTGTGTGTGTGTACTCTCTCTTCCCTAAAACGGGATAGACCGGGATAGCACGTGTAAACCTTATTTCTGCCAGAGCTACACAAACAAAATAAAGGTAATTTTTTTAACGTGTTGTGGCTAACGTATTAGTAGCGCGAGTTATGTAATCAGATTACTTTTTTTCAAGTAACTAGTAAAGTAGGCTGATGCATTACTTTTAAATGTACGACAAAATATCTGAGTTAGCCTAATATTTCAAACAAGTAACCCAAGTTACTTTTCCTTCCCATTTATTGACTGACACCTCTCCTGTCCCTATGTTGAGAGAAATCGGGAGTAAGTGCAGAATAATCATGATTTTTGTTGTAAACATCATAGTTTTGTTTTGAGCTGTGTCCAATACAGGCATGAATTTGCATTTCCTTCAGCCTGAGGTTTATTTACTCTTTGGGAGTGAAAGAACTTTTACATTTGACAAAAATAGAACTTTTTTATGTAGGCTAATAAGTAACATAATTAGTTACTTTTTTTTTTTTTTTTAGGGAGAACTGTAATTTGAGTTTTAAAGATGTTCAAATCCACTGAGAATGAAGGTAGGTATGAGAAAAAGCTAATTTCAGATTGCATTGAATTCCTCATTGTGAATTTTCCATGTAGTGAATGGAGTCAGATTCACCTGGTTTAGGATGGCAAGCTGAATTATTTAGCTCTGAATAGTTCTCCAGTGTCCATTTCAGTCCTTTGTTACCAAATTTAATTATACTAGGTTTTTACTGCCAAAAACTATCAAGGGCAGGCATTGTAAATCTGAATTTGTTTGAAGATTTCAAAAGTAATCCGCTCTTTTTTATTTTGTAAGGATGTGTAACCTGTGACACAATCTATTCCTTTGTATGTCACACCCAGAGAACCATTCAAACGTGTTTTTATTGTGTGTGGTGTTATCAGTGAATCCCTATTCCCTTGGTAGCAGCTTTGTATGTTTGCACTTTCCTTGTATTTGTGGTGGGAAGTTATGACGTTGGTGTTCTCCTCGCCGCTGTGTAACCCCTGTGGGCTCTAGACCAGGCGACTCATGGCCTTTTATTACTAATTCACGATCACGCACACAAGCATTCAGTGTTTCCCACGTTAGCCATCTGCATTCCAGCCATGTCGCTCTTACACTGCCTGGCACTGGCATGACATTCTGTCTGTCCGTGTGTGTGGATGCAGACAATAACCTGAGTGTTTAAAGACCAGTCAAAAGGAGAGTCGGATGAACAGAATAATCTGCTAAACAGTAAGAGACATTGAGAAGTGGGTCAATAGATTGTGTGATGTCACTCAAGAGAAATGCAAAGATATAAAAGGAACACGCCACTATGTTTGAAAATAGGCTCATTTTCCAACTTTCCAGCTTAGCTTAGCATAGATCACTGAATCTGATTAGACTGTTAGCATCTTGCTTAAAAATGACCAAAGAGTTTCGATATTTTTCCTATTTAAAACTTGACTCTTCTGTATGTAATGTAATTGTAATTGTGTACTAAGACCGACGGAAAATGAAAAGTAGCGATTTTCTAGGCCGATATGTCTAGGAACTAGCCTAGAAATCTAGACGCACCCTAGTGGCAGCAAATCTAATTTGCAGCCAGGGTAGTCTAGCAACTCTCCGTTGGCTTGCGAGCTGGAAAAACCAAACTCTGGTCAGGCCAATCACAGCGTGTATAGAGTCTGTGGGCGGGCTTAACATAATGAAGGCAGAGTTCTGGTGGTTCCGAGTGTTACTTGTAAACAAAGAAGCTGGCTAACAGTGGTATAGTGGCTGGCGAACTATACTCTCATTCCTGCCTAATAATCAAGGAACTTTGCTGCCGCACCATGGGTGCAGCGGCGCAATGATATTACGCAGCGCCTGAAAATAGGCTAACTTCCGTCAACATAACCAACGTGACAACCTGCTTACACAGGGAGTGTGCTGGGACTATTTTCAGGAGCTGCGTAATATCATTGCGCCTGATGATTAAAGTTGGCATGAAACAGAAGTTGCGATAGTCTTTTCTTCTATATTTGTGACGTTTATCAGAGTGAAACAGCTTCCCAGACAAGAAAAAATAAAGGGCGGGGCTTGATTTTGTTTATTGGTGGATCTCTTGTGAGTGACAGGTTGTCCCGCCCTCTCACCATAAACGATTATAAGGGCATATGAATAGAATAAAAAAAATATATGTGTAAAATAAATAATAATCTATAATAATAATCAAAATAAATAATCTATACTGCAATATTATATTTAAAAAAAAAATCATCCATTTTGATCTCATGGTGCCAATTTAGTAGGGGGTTAATTGATTTCAAACAACTTTTTATGAAAATATGTACACTCCTGTTCAAAACTGTGGGGTCACTAAGGTTTTTTTTTTCAACAAGGATGCATTAAATTGATCAAAAGTGACAGTAAATACATTTATAATATACATAAGATTTATATTGCAAATAAATGCTCTTCCTCTGAAATGTGTCTCTAAAATTTTTATACACAATTAAATTTCACATTTCACATACATTTCAAAAACGCACACCTTAAAGGGACAGTTCACCCAAAACTGAAAATCCTGTTGTTAATTACTCACCCTCTTGCTGTTCCTGTAAGATCTTCATTCATCTTTGGAACACAAATAAAGATATTTTTGATGAATTCTGAGAGCTTTTTCTTCTCTTCCGTGCCAGTCTCCTACAAGATTCACGTCACCACAACGCATGCATGTGATCCTGAGAGTGTGCTCGCCCAATAGTGAGCCGGCATTTTGCCGTCGCTTCATAACATTAAGGTTGAACCACTGGAATCACATGGACTATTTTAACCATGTCTTTACTACCTTTCTGGACCTTGAAAGTTGCAGTAACGTTGCTGCCTGGATGGGTCAGAGAGCTCTCAGATTTCATCAAAAATATCTTCATTTGTGTTCAGAAGATGAACGAAGATCTTACAGGATTGAAACGACACGAAGGAGTAATTAATGACAGAATTTTCATTTTTGGGTGAACTAACCCTTTAAGTCTTTCAACCCTCTGGCTCACAAAATGTACTCTATAGGGTCGATATATAGGACCCACTGTGTCAGTTCCTAAAAATTCCTCACAAAAGTTGGATGGTGGGAAACAAAAAATCTCATTATGTCAGGATTTAGGACACGGCAAGTAAACAACCTAAGGAAGAGACGTATGTGTCAAGTCCTTTGTTTAATTGATTGAAGCTGCCATTCTAGGTGTTTACCCATAAATCCACCTGGCACAAATCTCTATATGGAAACCCATATCGCAAGGGATAAGAGATAAGAAGGCATTCTTCCCATCGGTCACTAAAGTAAACAAAGGCATATTGTCCAGCAAGTTTTCAAAAGTTCTTCCTGAGCTCATCTACCTTTTCCTACGGGAGTTTCTATAAAGATATGTGCACAGGTCACTAACGTTCACGTGAAACTGATCGATCATGTAAAAAATAGGCTACACTTAACCATAAAATATATTCATATGCAAACAATGAATCATCGGGGCATTAATGAGTTTAATGTGATTCTCTCAATTTTAAAACCATTTCTGTGTCACTGATTTTTGTGCAGGTTAACTTTAATTCTCAATAGCTCTCTATTTCCACCTTGAACAGATCCCTCCTCCTTTCTTTTGTTCCTTTCCTTTCCTTTCCCTTCCTCTTACTCATTTTCTCTCGCTAACCCTGTTTTGAATCTCTTCCTCTCCTGTTCTTTTTCTCTCTTCCTCACTTCTTTTTCCACTCTACTCTGTTGTACCTTCATTCACACATGCAAACATACACAGAGTGACAAGTGCAGATCCCCAGACGCTGGTCTTGCGTCACAGGGGCACAAGCCGAGCCTCTTTTGTATGCAGTTTAGCCAGCTCAGCTGTACAGCGTGCAGACAGAGGAGGAGGAGAGGCGGGGGCTTCAAAATCATCAGGTGTGCAGAGAGACGGTGTGTGTGCAGGGTGAATGATCGCCTGGATATTTCACAGAAGATAAGAGGGATACGGATCAGCAAACCTCGGATAGAAAGTCTGGACAGTTAACTGCGAAGGAACCAATGTTTTTCCAATCTTGACCATGCATCTTTGTTAACAAAAAGCCATTGCCTTTTTCTGCCAATCAAGCTGTGACAGGGATATCTACATGATCTGGTAAGATTCAATGCTTTATATTTCATCTTCAATAAATTATATAGGCAGAATATAATATAATTGTCTGCGATGCCTTTAACTCACTGGAAACATTAGAATTAACCAATATTTTTTTTCTTCTTTGTCCTCACATCCTCATAACTAAAACATCCTAATAACTAAGAAATATGTTGTGAGAACATATTTTTGAATTCAGTTTCAAATCATGTTTTCGTGATTTAAGCATAAACCTCACTAAATTCTATTATTTATTGAAACAAAATGAATGATTGACCATTCTGGGAAAATACATTTAAATCCAGATGTTTTCTAGGAAAGTCTTAATAGTTCATGCAATTTTGATTCTCAAGTAAATTTTATTGGAAATACTGGAAATCATTTATTTTATTTGTATTGTGTTATTCTATTATGATGAATATAAACTCATTTGCTGATAGAATGTCATTTGTTCTGTCACTATAAGGTCTCGCAATGCTCAATCTATAAAGAAACATTCCTAATCGTTCCTTTTTATTTTATTTTATTTTGATGAAACACAATGCATTTCATTCCTAAACGTTCCTCTCTAATCAGGCTACTTAATTTGACTGTTTGTGGCAAAGTAAAAGAAACCTTTATTCTATTTCTATCCCATCATTAAACTTCATTACAGTGACTTGTTAAGACAGAAATTAAACAGATTTTATGCAGAAATAACTAAATAATCTTCCAGTTTTCTGGTCCAATTTTCTCCAAAGACTTCTACACACTGTACTGATAGCTCACAAATACAAACCCCCACAAAAACAAAACTGATGTGTGATGGATGCATTGATGAGTTTTATCCTAAATTAGGAGCTGCAGCTGCTGTAGCAATCCTTTGTGGTTCTGTAAAATCCTCATTATTCGTGACCATCAGCATAACAATGATGATGTTGTTGGAGTTTTTGCTGTCAACAAAGGATGACTTTGAAAAATGCAGCGTTAGAGATTGCTGCAAATAAGAACAATGGGTTCCTTCAGACTTCTTCTGCCTTTTCTATTTCTAGTCACTGTTGGTGCTTTGTCCCATCGGTCTCTCCGTCTATCTTTTGGTGACAGTGCTCTGCAGCATATGGCTGTCATAGCCAGTGCTTCTAGTCTTGGTAGTATTACGTTTTCCACCTGTGGCCCCGCACCGCAGATATCTGATACTGGTCTATAGGGCATCAAGAGATGTGGACAGTGTCACTTTTCTTCTGAATGCATAATTAATTCGCTGGACAGCTGGCCCTAATGAACCCCGCAGTAGCACAGTCTCAGCAACCGTCATTCATCTCGGGATCAGAATATCAAAGATATTTAATTTTTTCACTTGCAAAATGCTTTTTAATATTCATAAACTGTTTACAGGTTTTTTGGGAAGCTTATACGTGACATGTCAAGGCATTGCTCCTGTATTACAATAATAATAGTTTAATATATATAGTGTAATGGCAAAAATTAATTCATTGACATCACTAATAAGAGACAAACCATAATCCAATTGTCTTTATAAAGATTTATTTTCCTTGCAAGGAAGAGCCACGGTCAAACGCAGCCGCTCGAGGCTACCTTGAGTGTGAACTGCTAAAACAAAAGAAAGCACAAACTTTTATACCCTCAATGTTTTAACAACCCCCTCAGTAATTTTCCATACATCTGGCGAAACCCACTGAAGGTTTCGCCTTGAGCAAGAGGTGAGACAATACACAAATGGTCCCCCTCCTGTCTTGGATCTCATTTGAATTAAAAGCAAGAAACACAATGGTCCTCCATCTTCATCTAACAAAGCATGTTAGCCAGGAACTCAGATTCCAAGAGCAATAAAAGATAAAAGGGACAATGTATGGTTTCCACAGGTGGGGCCTCTTTGATCTGGCTCATTTAAAACACAATAGAGAAAACAGGTCTGGAAGATTAAATCTTCTGTGATTAAATTTTTCCCCAACAATAGAGAGATCATTGATTATTAAATGGCTCTCCAAAATAATAGTTTCATTTCATATAAGGTGATTATTAAACAGCTGTTCACATTAACTGATTTTGACTGGACAATCATTCACGTCTTCCAGCGCTCAGATATTTCCTAATATTCGCCGTGGTCCATGGAAGCGCTAACTGCAACTGGTATTAAATCATAAGTGTAATTACTTGTATGTTTTTTTATAGATTAAGAATATACACCCTTGATATCACATTGTGGACTCTCTCTCTCGCTCTCGTTTTGCCATAGCAAACGAGAGATTACATTAACTATTTTTATATTTATAAATATATAACTTATATTTATATAACTGTTGACCCATTTCTATGGTTTTTATAGGCCTAAAACAACAAAGCGGTGACCAACGTGCTGTACATAGTTAAATCAAATGATAAAAAAAATACAACCCTAAATCCAGAAAAGTTGGAACATTTTGTAAAAATCAAGAATCTGTGATTTGTTAACTCTCATATTTAACTGACAACATTTTTTTTAAATATATTTTCACTGGCCAAATTAATTGTAGCCTATTTTGTGAATATAAACACATTTTTATTTTAATGGCAGCAAAAAATTGGGTCAGAGGCAAAATAATAGTGAAATGATTTATATCCAAGTTAAAACTGTTTTGAAACAGTCCACAATTAGCAGGTGAACTGGAAATAGGTGAGGGGATCGTGATTGAGTGTTAAAGAAGCATCCACCAAAGACTATTCTATTATAGACTATTAGTATTTGTAAGCACACGAGTTATGGCTCACCACTTTGTGCCGAATTTCATGAGAGCATCATCAAACAATTCAAAAGTCACATTTCTGCAAGATTGTAGGTCTTTTACCATCTACCATACCTCATATTGTGAAAAGATTTAGGAATCCAGTGAAATCTCAGTCATGGCCAGGCAGGAGACGTGAACTTCGAGCCCTCAGATGGCATTGCATGAGAAAGCGTCATGCTACTCTGTTAAATACAGACATCGTGCTCGGGAGTAGGCTACTTTGGAAAACCGTTGTCACTTAACAGTCTGCCGTTGCATCAAGAAGTGCAACTTGAATCTTTGTTATGCCAGTTACACAATGTAAGATTTGGGGCTGTCTCAGACAAAGACGACCAATCGTGACTATTTCTGTGGTCGTGGCTCCTTAACGGTGGTCCTACGGCGTACAGTGAGAAATGTTGAAAGACGGCCATTGTCACGGACTTACGGCCAAAGATAGCCTGCGATCATTTTCTGACAGTGTCAGACATTTAGCATGATCATCTCACAGTGAGTTTGCTGCTACGACCTACGTCTACTGACTAGCCAATAGAAACGCAACATGAAATGGCGTATTGATCAACGTGACATGGCACTAAACCTTAAAACTACTTATTTCAAGCTCCATTTACAAAATTGCCATGCCAAGTTGGCCTCTTTTCTCTAGCCACAACTGCGTCCATACTCTCCTCTTGTAATGATCAAATAGGATTGCCGAAGTCGCCTGTAGCAGGCATTATGTGAGAAGAAAGCTATACATCTGTCCAATGCAGAGATGGCACAAGCTCATATCAGATGGTCTAAAACAGTGGAAATGTGTGCTTTGGTCACACGGTGACTTGCATGTGTGGTACCACTGACGTGGAGGCGGTTTTGGGATTGTGCAGAGAGAGACATATACTTTTATTAATATGACATTTTTCCTGGGAAGCAAGACAATGCCTTATTCTACATATGCTAAAACAGAGTGGTTTCTAGACACTCTACACCGTAGACGGGATGTGCCTGACTGCAGTCCAGATTTGTCTCTTATTGAAAATGTATGGCCCATCATGAAAAGGAGAATTAGACAATGACAACCACAGACTGTTGAGCAGCTGTCTTGTATCTGGCGAGATTAGGGAAAAAATCCACTTCAAAACTTCAACAATTATTATCCTCAATTCCCAAACATTAAAAAAAAAATTTTAATTCAAGTGAAAGGTGATGTGACACAGTGGTAAACATGCCTCTGTCCCAACTTTTTTGCAGTTTGTAGCAGCCATCAAATTCAAAATGTGTTACAAAATACACTTTTTAAAATCTTTCTGTGTTGGGATGTGTTTCATACTACATTACCCATAAGGCTTTAGGGGTGTATGATGTGAGAAAAAGGGGTCACAAGGATAGGGGGAGTTAGATAGATACATGACCAAGTGTTGCACGTGTGTGCGTGTTGCCCTGAATAAATACTAAAAGACATATATCCGGTGTGTGAGTACATGTGACACTTTCCTTTGTACTTTTGTCAATTAAATAAAGGTTAAAGATTATTGATTTTATTGCATTTTACAAAATGTCCCAACTTTTCTGGACCAAGACATAAATGTAACAGAGCTAATAACACCACAATGCATACAAACAATAGTGGAAATATACGTCTTCTGTTTTCTTCTTTTAAGAAGGGTATTAAAACAAAAGGAAATAAGGTGAAGTGAGGAGTGTAAACAAAGAAAGGCGACTGCAACACAATTTTATAGTTTGTTTATGCCATCTCTTGGCTTTGGGTTAAAAAATTATTTGTAAGACTACAAAACAACTAATCTGTGATTAAATGGAGAATATCTTAAAAGAAACTGTGACCTGACCTCACATCACCAAAAAATGAAAATATTCTATAATCTCACAGTTGAATTACCTGCAATGTCACTGCAAATCACCTCATAAGCACATGCTGAGCAGATGTAGATCAAATGGCTGAACTCATGAGAGAAAAGCAATTGAGTGAGCAGCAGTGTACCTAAATAATTGGGCACTTGAGGAAATGGTGACGAATGTCTCTTAACACACTAGAAATGCTTCACGCAGCATTAGAGGACTCTGCATACGTAAGCACGGTACATACCGCAGCACATTTACACTATGTTTACGTAAAAGGGTCCTTAAAGATGCAAGGTTGAAAACAATTAGTAGCACCATATTATTGAAGATTATTTCTCTTTGTTTCAGGATTTTCTTCCAGAGTCCAACCTGGCAGCTATGATGGTTGGAAAGTCAGTCAGGCATTGGAGGTCCATCTGTAAGGGACTGATCCTGGGCGTGCTCCTGACCACCTGCATGATTCTTTTGTACTGCCTGTCGGCCCCAGAGGTCCAATTTGGCCTGCAAGAGTGAGTCCCTTCATGTAGGCTACTTTGAACAAGAGCAAGTCAAAGTTTCATTGGATTATAGCAGTATTTTGCCATGAACCTCATCAAGAAAATTAAGCTATCTTTTATCTTTTCAAGATAATTTCTCCCTAAATTCTTGTTCCAATATATCCTGAAAGAAAACATTTTTGAATTATAATTTTATTTAAATGCAGTAAAAAATACTAGTATTTCATACTTACAATTTTTTATTTTAACTTACACTCACCTAAAGGATTATTAGGAACACCTGTTCAATTTCTCATTAATGCAATTATCTAATCAACCAATCACATGGCAGTTGCTTCAATGCATTTAGGGGTGTGGTCCTGGTCAAGACAATCTCCTGAACTCCAAACTGAATGTCAGAATGGGAAAGAAAGGTGATTTAACCAATTTTGAGCGTGGCATGGTTGTTGGTGCCAGACGGGCCGGTCTGAGTATTTCACAATCTGCTCAGTTACTGGGATTTTCATACACAACCATTTCTAGGGTTTACAAAGAATGGTGTGAAAAGGGAAAAACATCCAGTATGCGGCAGTCCTGTGGGTGAAAATGCCTTGTTGATGCTAGAGGTCAGAGGAGAATGGGCCGACTGATTCAAGCTGATAGAAGAGCAACTTTGACTGAAATAACAACTCGTTACAACCGAGGTATGCAGCAAAGCATTTGTGAAGCCACAACCGCACAACCTTGAGGCGGATGGGCTACGACAGCAGAAGACCCCACCGGGTATCACTCATCTCCACTACAAATAGGAAAAAGAGGCTACAATTTGCACAAGCTCACCACAATTGGACAGGTGAAGACTGGAAAAATGTTGCCTGGTCTGATGAGTCTCGATTTCTGTTGAGACTTTCAGATGGTAGAGTCAGAATTTGACGTAAACAGAATGAGAACATGGATTCATCATGCCTTGTTACCACTGTGCAGGCTGGTGGTGGTGGTGTAATGGTGTGGGGGATGTTTTCTTGGCACACTTTAGGCCCCTTAGTGCCAATTGGGCATCGTTTAAATGCCACGGCCTACCTGAGCATTGTTTCTGACCATGTCCATCCCTTTATGACCACCATGTACCCATCCTCTGATGGCTACTTTCAGCAGGATAATGCACCATGTCACAAAGCTCGAATCATTTCAAATTGGTTTCTTGAACATGACAATGAGTTCACTGTACTAAAATGGCCCCCACAGTCACCAGATCTCAACCCAATAGAGCATCTTTGGGATGTGGTGGAACGGGAGCTTCGTGCCCTGGATGTGCATCCCACAAATCTCCATCAACTGCAAGATGCTATCCTATCAATATGGGCCAACATTTCTAAAGAATGCTTTCAGCACCTTTTTGAATCAATGCCACATAGAATTAAGGCAGTTCTGAAGGCGAAAGGTTGTCAAACACATATTATGGTGTTCCTAATAATCCTTTAGGTGAGTGTATATATATATATATATATACTGTATACACACACACACACACACACACACACACACACACACACACACACACACATATATATATATATATTTACAAACTTTTATGTTAGATGTGATTAATTAATATTAACATTAATCAGCGCTAGTTTAACAACTCATTCTAAAGATGATTAAAAAAAAAAAAAAAATATATATATATATATATATATATATATATATATATATATATATATATATATATATATATATATATATATATATATATATATATATATATATATATATATATATATATATATATATATATATATATATATATATATATATATATATATATATATATATATATATATATATATATATATATATATATATATATATATATACACTCACCTAAAGGATTATTAGGAACACCATACTAATACTGTGTTTGACCCCCTTTCGCCTTCAGAACTGCCTTAATTCTACGTGGCATTGATTCAAGGTGCTGAAAGCATTCTTTAGAAATGTTGGCCCATATTGATAGGATAGCATCTTGCAGTTGATGGAGATTTGTGGGATGCACATCCAGGGCACGAAGCTCCCGTTCCAGCACATCCCAAAGATGCTCTATTGGGTTTAGATCTGGTGACTGTGTGGGCTCATTTTAGTACAGTGAACTCATTGTCATGTTCAAGAAACC
Source organism: Gobio gobio (assembly GCF_949357685.1). Lineage (NCBI taxonomy): Eukaryota > Metazoa > Chordata > Actinopteri > Cypriniformes > Gobionidae > Gobio > Gobio gobio. The sequence continues at coordinate 57,385,977 of NC_137100.1, read as the reverse complement.
AATTTGAAATGATTCGAGCTTTGTGACATGGTGCATTATCCTGCTGGAATTAGCCATCAGAGGATGGGTACATGGTGGTCATAAAGGGATGGACGTGGTCAGAAACAATACTCAGGTAGGCCGTGGCATTTAAGCGATGCCCAATTGGCACTAAGGGGCCTAAAGTGTGCCAAGAAAACATCCCCCACACCATTACACCACCACCACTACCCTGCACAGTGGTAACAAGGCATGATGGATCCATGTTCTCATTCTGTTTACGCCAAATTCTGACTCTACATTCTGATTTCAACAGAAATCGAGACTCATCAGACCAGGCAACATTTTTCCAGTCTTCAACTGTCCAATTTTGGTGAGCTCGTGCAAATTGTAGCCTCTTTTTCCTATTTGTAGTGGAGATGAGTGGTACCCGGTGGGGTCTTCTGCTGTCATAGCCCATCCGCCTCAAGGTTGTGCAGTTGTGGCTTCACAAATGCTTTGCTGCACACCTCGGTTGTAACGAGTTGTTATTTCAGTCAAAGTTGCTCTTCTATCAGCTTGCATCAGTCGGCCCATTCTCCTCTGACCTCTAGCATCAACAAGGCATTTTCGCCCACAGGACTGCCACATACTGGATGTTTTCCCCTTTTCACACCATTCTTTGTAAACCCTAGAAATGGTTGTGCGTGAAAATCCCAGTAACTGAGCAGATTGTGAAATACTCAGACCGGCCCGTCTGGCACCAACAACCATGCCACGCTCAAAATTGGTTAAATCACCTTTATTTCCCATTCTGACATTCAGTTTGGAGTTCAGGAGATTGTCTTGACCAGGACCACACCCCTAAATGCATTGAAGCAACTGCCATGTGATTGGTTGATTAGATAATTGCATTAATGAGAAATTGAACAGGTGTTCCTAATAATCCTTTATGTGAGTGTATATATAAATACATTTAAATGACAGTATTTTTGTCGATTTTTGTTTACAGGGTCCCAGTGCCTTACTCATGTGCTCATCGCCCTTCTGCCGCCCACTCCTCAACAATCTCAAACGACTCCCATCGTGCCTCTGGGCAGAGAACCTGCTCTCCAAAAGTGGACATCATGTTTATGAAAACTCATAAAACAGCTAGTAGCACATTTCTCAACATCCTCTTCCGTTTTGGCGAAAAACACCACCTCAAATTTGCCTTCCCCAACAGCCGCAATGACTTCTTTTACCCCTCCCCTTTCCATCGCTCACAAGTGAAGGACTACAGGCCTGGAATGTGTTTTAATATCATCTGTAATCACATGCGTTTCGATGCTGCTGAGGTGGCCAAAGTGCTTCCAGCCGACACCTCGTACATCACAATCCTCCGGGATCCGGCTGATCTTGCTGAGTCCTCGTTCCACTATTTTGGACGCATTGTACCTCTCACATGGAAGCTTTCTGGGGATGATAAGCTGAGGGAATTCCTGACTGATCCAAAGCTTTACTATGACCCAGAAGGATTCAATTCTTTCTATCTCAAAAACTTGCTTTTCTTTGACTTTGGCCAGGATAATAACTTACATCCAGATGACCCAAAGGTGGATGAGGCCATTCGTGCAATTGCCAAGCGCTTCCAATTGGTAATGCTTGTGGAGTATTTTGAAGAGTCGCTCATCCTGCTCAAGGACAGCCTCTGCTGGGACATGGAGGACTTGCTTTTCTTCAAACTCAATGCCCGGAAAGGTTCAACCATTTCAAAACTGACTCCAGAGCTCAGAGCCAAGGCGTTGGAGTGGAACGCCATCGATTGGAAGCTTTACCAGTATTTCAACGCCACCTTCTGGCGTAAAGTGGACGCTTACGGCCGTGAGCGCATGGCGAGAGATGTCGCAGAGCTGCAGCGCAGAAATGCAGAAATGTCTTCCATTTGCATCGAAGGAGGCCATGCCGTTGATGCAGGAAGCATCGTGGAGACTTCCATGCAGCCGTGGCAACCCATCGGTGAGAAGTCAATTATGGGATACAATCTGAAAAAGAATGTCGACAAAGCACACCAAAAGCTCTGCAGGAAGATGCTCACACCAGAGCTGCAGTATCTCACCGAAATGGGCGTCAACCTGTGGATAACGAGACTGTGGGGTCACGTAAGAGAGATCATTCACTGGTAGCGCAGAGGAAAAGTTGTGCTTAGGTGAAAGGTCAGCACTGACTAAAACCTCTTTTTCTGTGTCAGAAAGAAATAAAAACATTAAAATGCATGACTGAATAAAACAGCTTCATATTTATATGAATCTTACTCGAATAAGTGGTGACAGTCACATTTTTAACATGTTAGTTTTGTGTTCATAAACGTACTGTAAAGGCCCGTTGACGCCAAAAACGATAACTATAATGATATCTTATCATCCACACCAATATACGATGAGTTTGTCGTCTGCTGCTTTAAAATCTGCATGAAACAGAAGTTGCAATAGTCTTTTCTTCCCTATTGTGATATCCGAATGAAACAGCTTCTTCAAGAAGAAAAAATGTAGGATGGAACTTGATTTTGTCCATCAGGAATTGATTGGATCGATGTTGTTTGATATTGCTGTTTGTTCTGCCTTCACGCCAAAAAAAACATCATCAGAGATGAGAAGAGATGTTGCTGCAAGAGGGAGGGGAAGTTATTTTGATGAATTTTAAAAACGATGTGCCTGGATAAATCATTTATAATAAATAATGCAATATTCCATTAAAAAAAACCAAGAAATTTTGAATTCATGGGGATTTTAAATGCTCAAGCTCTTTCCCTTCTGAAAGTAAGGAAAATCTGAACGTGATTCCATCGAAACCATGTACTAATTGTTATTGTTGAGGTGCTATTCACTCTGCTATTCTTTTAAATTTAGAATGATTTTTAAAACTACATCTTTATAGTTATTGTCCTTGGTGTGAATGGGCCTGAAGTCACCACTGTGTATTACATAGTGTGTGGGTGCTTGAGTCAATCATAAAAATGAATCAACTTCGCTTGTTACATGACCTCATTCTTTGAAGCTCTTATTGTTGGTGCCAATGGCAATAGCAATACTTTTCTTACTTCCTAAACTGGTTTAGACTCATTCAAAACTTGAGCTTTACTGTTATCATCACTAGAATGTTGAGAGGAAAAGGGATTTTAAGCTGAAATGTGATTCCTGTGGAAGAGGCCACTGTGCAGCCCTGAAATCCACAAAAGATGACAAAATAAAAACTTTATGTAACATACACGTCTTGTTTATTTTTCATCACTACCTCACTTTTCATCGCTTAATTGCGCAAATCCTGTCTTTCAGAGTTCAGAATGGATAAATTAATAAAGACATTGATTTATTTTGTTTATATTGCATGTGAACATTCACACATTCTCTTCTCATAGGAATAGAGTAGAAGTGTATTATGAATGTCATGAGCCAGGTTAGACTTATGCAGAAAAACCTGGCCATTGCAGTTTTGTTGTTTGTTTGTAGTGCACACTGACTGATGTCTGAAGAAAAAAAAAAGGATCTGCAGTGTTCCTCTGCAGATGATAACCAGTTTATAAATGCATTTCAATACACGCACCTGGGTAAAAAAACGGGACAAGCTCAAAATAGCTGAAAACTAAAAGCTTTTAATTAGCCACTCCACCACTGCCCGGCCAATGTGAGCCAAGGCCTTAAATGGGCTGGGCCGGGCTAATAGCCTAGGACTTGTAGTACCAAGCCCAAAACCACACTGCGTTTCCACCGTCGGGCTAGAAACTCTGCAGGCCTTCACTAAAACCTGCTGAAGGTCTCTTCAACATATATATCACTCATTCTTGAGATAAGGGACAAAACATGTCCCAAACACAAAAGCCCTTTTTATGTTAAAAAGTAAGCATATCAACACACTAAAAATACTTAAAAAGTTACATCTAAAGGAAATTTGTATACTCAGGAGATGCATTGCTTATACTTTTAAATAAATTCTTTAGTATTATTTTAAAAGCACACTCTATGCTTGGAAACACATGTAATTTAACCTGTCCTCAGCATGAGTTCACAATGTAAAACTGCCAAACAAAGTGTTTAAAAATGCAACAAATTAAAAAATACACAGTTACATTAAAAGGCGGGAATCTTTAAGATATCAAACAATACAAAAAGTAAATATTGAATTATATTTCCATAAAAAAATAGCTATAAAAGTTGTGTCCTCGCTTTGCGTCAACTCCGTCAGGATTTTTTAATCATTCAGAATAAATCAGGCAGTGTCATGGGCAGCTTTAACTCTGAGGAGCATTTGCTATTTCCTGCTCATTGTGGATCTCACAGTAGGACACATAGTCCTGGAAGTTATACATTTTTGTAGATTTTAAACAAACAATATTGAAGTCTCTGCGGTCACAGCCTTAACATGTCAACTCTGTCATCGCAGTGTAATCGTTTCTGTAAATAGTTGTGGGATAAATCTTGCTATTTTTATATGTTTATTAAGGCAGCTACAACTGAGGACAAAAAAACTAAATTGCTCCACTGTACAACACGTGGTTAAGGTGGAAAAAAAATCTACTTTGTCAACTCCGTCAGACATCAACTCCGTCAGGTTTTATGAATGATGGTTGATAAGCTCTCTAAAAAAACTGCATAATGTGATTTAACATGTTTTTTTGCATATGGGGAATTCTTCTAATGCTGTTTTTGTGATTGTAGTTACATATACTGTATATCTGGCCTCAGCTCAACCTTTGTCAACACCGTCAGTATTTGTCAACTCTGTCAGTATTTTACACCGTAAGGTGAAGTTTTTTTTTTTTTTTTTTTTAAAGAAATGTCTTATTCTTTTTCCAATTTATTGGGTAAAAATGTTAAAACATCAATGGAACTACATGATATTGTGTCTTAATTAACTAAGAACATTGGTGATATATGTTTAATATTAAAAGGAGGGTGGAGAATTAAGAAATTTAGAAACTGGGTTCAAAAAACAAAACAGAGAATGTATTTTATGACTTAGCTCCTTGACTGAACACCAGTATTACATAACTGAAGACTTTACACTGTTTTTGGATAGATTAAATTAAATTAGCATGCTTCTAAGTGTGTCTGACAGAGTTGACACAAATTAAGTTATGGAGTGAATAAATATTAATTTTTAGAAAAAATATTTAGAAATAAGCCTGTTCCCTTATGGGTCATTATCTGAGGCCTTTGTCTACAAATTATGTAGAGTTAGTTTTTATTTTTTTCTAAAGCATGTTTTTTCCCTTATCTCAAGAATCAGTGATATATCCTTCTGAGTGTCTATATAAATTAATAATCAATGATCACTTTTATATAATAATTTCTATATTCAATGAGTGATTCTAATATATTTAAATCATATGTTTGAGTCTTTTTAGGTACATTCCGATGTCTGTACTTGGGCCTAGCTGACATGCAAAGGGGCCTTGGGTGCTGACAGGAGCTTCCCTCTGACGTCGAGTGGGGATTAATTATACTAAAGTATAAGAAGTCGCTGATAGCGTAGTTAGAGGCAGCAGGCAGTGCAACGCACAAGTAGTGCGAATAATTATGCTAAGAGTATAAGTCGCTGATATCGTTGTTACGGTTAACAGCAGCAGATGGTGCAATCGAGTGTACTCAAGCGGGGGCCCCAGTGGGCATTGGTGTGACACCACCCCAGCAGGGAGTACGTCCCTGGATAGGAAGGTCCAGTGGTACCCCAAACCTGCTCCATCTCTTCCATCTCAGATAGGGGTACCCTGAAATGAGGCATTCAGGCAGTGAGGGTTGTTTGCCAGGGATGCATCAGGAACGATCCCAAGTAAGATACAAATTGTGACCCAAATTGGCATTGACCAGTATATGTGACTTGGAGATTGTAAAGCATACTTTGTGGTTTTTGGATTGTTGTTAACAGATTTTCCGCTCTAAAATCATCTTTGTTCGCTGCTAATTTTTTCTATAGTGGTTTTCAAATGTGACCAAAAATGACTGATAAAATAAATAACCTGATTAGCCATGACCAAAGTAATGAGACAAGAGAGCACATGCTGTAAACAGCTCTGCTCTGGTGCTCTCACTTTAAAGAGATATGTAGAGCTAATTAAGAAAATGGTCAGCCAAGGCTTTGATTCCGATTGGAAAATCACACAACAGCTTGACTGGCTACAAAAAAAAAAAGAGCCCCAAAAAAAATCCAAATTTCTAGCCGTTTTTGCCTATTGTCTGTACTTGGGCCTTGCTGACATGCAAGGGGCCTTGGGTGCTGACAGGCACCCTGGAGTGAGACTGTGAAAGGGGTTCGGGAGGAGGCCCTCAACATGTGTCATCCATAGTTTCTAGCTGACGAGTTAAGGTTACAGGGGTCAAACTATATGTGACTTCACCTGATTTACAGAATTGTACCTCTTTCATGTGTATTTCTCTAGTGAATAATGGTAGTTGTTCCTGTTGATAGTTAGCTCAGGCCCTCTTCAACCTTGAAGAAACTGCGATTCCCTAGTGCTTTTGTGTGTGCGTTAAATGTTCTGTGCAGGTCCTGTATTGGAGCTATAAGACAATTTGACATGCAACAACAGACCCGAAGACTCCTTTCTACAACCTCCGAGGTCACTGCAGACCTAAATCTGGGAATCGTGTGACAACTATCTTGATTAATGGCTACATGCTCTCCTCTGTAACGTAGACTTAAAAGATTAAGGATCCAAATGCAGCTTTATTGAATGGTAATCCACAATCGTAGTCAAAAACAGGCAAAAGGTCATACACAGGCAAGCAGTCCAAACAGGCAAAAGGGTAATCCATGGGAGAAAAAGAAAAGAAACCAGGGAAAACGCTCAGAAATGCAGTAATACAACAAACAAGACTTCGCAGAGAATGACAGGGGGAACAGGCTAGATATAGGCAGAGGTAATGAGGTAAATTAAACACAATGAGGTAAATGTAGTCCTTGATGGAGTGACAGTCCGGGGTGGAGGGCTCTCTGTTGGTAATCATAGACGCTCTTGCTGGTGAATCGTGACACTATCCAAGTGTGGAAATTTGCTTAGATTGTATGTATTTCTTAGCCAATCAGAAGTAGTTACCCTGTAAGCAATGATATAACCAGTGCCCTTGGAAATATTATAATTGGGTGAAATTTTGTGTAAGGTAAAGTCTGGCCTGCGACCTCCTCGAGAGAATCTGATGCTGGCTCTACAGATGAAACTGCAAACTATTCTTCAGTACATTTTTCTCTATTTGATTGAACATCTAGACTCCTGGTCTTCTTTCAAACATATCTAGTCCCTGAGTCCTGAACTGTTGCCCACAACACGCCTCTCTGGAACAATGTCACACAAACCCATTATTTCAACAACAAACGGAAGTTTTATCAGAAAACAAATCAGAAAGAAATCACCGGAAACTCTGCCTTTGTTCGTAACCACTCTCAAGCCTGAGCTGGCTTACTTTGGACCCAGGTATTCGGCAGGCCCAAAAAACCCTGGCCATTGGCCATTGGCCCTGAGGAAGCCCCGGGAGTGACAGTGTGAACGTGACTGGCCCTGGCACGCACTAGCACTAGCACAGTGGAAATGCGGCTATTGTCTTGACTACAAATTATTGGCAAGATTTAAGCAAATGCACTACTTAAAAAGCCATTGCTGTCTCAGAATCAAAGACAGAATTAAGTTTTTGGCAGAATATGGTAAGTTATGAGTAAATCACAATGAAACATGAGTTGCATGCTGATGCTCCAGAGTGGTGTCTTCGAAAATCGAAAATTCGAAAAATATAATTAAAAAAGTATACACGTTACACAAACGACAACATCAGCCCACCACCCAGCATAAAATACTCTGACGACACAGCCATTCTTGCCCTGCTCAAAGATAATGGATTATCACACCACTGTCATGAACTTTGCCCAGTGGTGTGAGGACAACCACCTGAATCTTAATGTTAGCAAGACAAAAGAGCTGATATTCAGTCCCCCCTCACCTCAGGATCCTATTGTTATTCATAATCAAACAAAATAGTGACAGTCTCAAATATCTTGGAGTAACATTGGACAACACTGACCTTTGATCAGCACATTATGGACATTCAGAAAAGAAGTCATCAAAGAATGTCAGTCCTTCGTAAACTCAAAGGACTTAACGTTGCTCCTCGATTATTATTGTTACTTCATCAAAGCATTATTCAGCCAATTTTATTGTATTGTTCTATCTGTTTTTTCAATATGCTTTCTGTTAAAAACATGACCAAACTCACAAAGGTGTCCAATATTGCTGCGAAAGTTATAGGTCTTCCAACACTTAACCTCTCAGAACTTAACAACAGAGCTATTACACGCATTGCAATTTCAATAGAACAGGACTCTACGCATCCACTTAGCGAGTATCTAGCCCCACTGCCCTCAGGGCGCAGGTACAGGGCTCTGAGGTGCAGGAAGCCTCGCTTAGGAGGAAGCCTGATTCCCTCAGCCATCACATACCTTAACAAGAGACACCGCTTGGTGTTATCTTAACTGTTTATCCCTGTATTATGTATTTTGTATTATGTCGGTTATGTCGTGTGTGTTAAACAAGTGCAGTGCTGTGGAAAAGAATTTCCCCCTGAGGACAATAAAGTTAATCAATCAATGACCTAATAAATGCATCTCTACCACAGGAAAGCATGGAGGAAAAGCGTCATTGTGTGGGGAGCCTTTTTAAGCTGCTGGTATTGGTGAGCTAGGCTAGGCCTACTTCACTGTGAAATGTCATTTAATGTTTGGAGTACAGGAGAATATTGCAGAATGGCTTGCTTCCTGCAAATGATAAGTTGTTAGCTAAAGAGGAATGATCAGATGTTATTTTTCAACAAGACAATGCTCCTGCCCAAACTGCCTAGTAAGCAATAGCCATCATTTCACCGTCTTGGTTAACTATAGACCCTATATATAGTCCAGCAATGAGTTACCCACTTCTAGCCAAAATAATCTTGAATTTGGTTACATGTCGTTTTTACCAAAATAACTTGCAAGATGTATGATATTCCAACATGTAAGCAACAGTCAACAGTGATTACAAGGTGTTTGGTTTCATTTCTTTGACATATTCATGTTCTTCATGACTAGTCTATTCTTGGGTTATGGTTAGACGTCTATTCAGTTTTCACTGTTTTAGCCTAGACGTCAGGGCTGTGTTTGGACGGCTATTAGATGTCTTTTAAAAGCAAAATTGCTTGCTGGTTGCAAAGACAACCAAGAAGTGGCTTGAGAACAAGTCCATCAGGCTCATGTTTTGGCCTGGTCAGAGTCCAGATTTGAGCCCTATAATGAATATTTGTTCTCACATTAAACTGAATTTTTCAACTACTCACAAACTTTTTGAATCTTCTTCCTGTAAAGAACTGTCTGCAAGTTGGGGAAGGCTATTCCCTGCTAAATTACTTTATCTGCAGTATTTGTGAAATTTACCGACTAGTGATTTGTGATTAAAATGGTTAAGACCACTAAATATTTTGTAGCTTTTGGCTTAGCCATTTTTTTTATTTTATTTTTGCCCAGGAGTGTAGCCTATGTCATGCACATCTTGCCATTAAGCCTATAAGGACCATTGCGGCATTTCAAGGGTAAGTAATTAGTCATTAATTTTGGTTAACAATAATAACCCTGGCTAATCATTAATAGGAATGTAATATAGGCAAAAGCAAAGATAACCGGCACAATCTTTCACATGATTGACCAACACATTTGAACTCAACAGGACACAGACCTGTAAATGCATTTAAAGCAATTCTATTTCCCTGTCAGTAATTTAAAAAATAAATAGTTTTCTTCAGATTCCCTTCAGGTTTGTTCAGTTTTTTTTTCTTTCAAATTTTTAATATCTAAATTAAATATAATTATTGGTAATTATTGATCATATCCACCACAAACAGACTGCTGTTGTTACAGAAATAATAGTGTCTCTCAGTCTGTATTGAACATTGAAATCACGACTACAGCATCCTGTACCGAAGAGGCACAATAAAAACGTTCTGCCGTTTCACATCGGACACTTTTTACTGTCGCGCTGAACGCTAACCGGAAGTGTGTGTTTTAAACAGTCGGAGGGTTTGTGTTGGTTGTTTATGCGTATATAAACTTTTTTCTTTTATTTGCTAAAACCTCTGCGTCCACAAAAATGGGGAAACGGCAGCATCAAAAAGATAAGATGTAAGTTGAAATGAAATATAACGCGAGTAAAACATGACATGTTTTGCAGCTCTACACTAACTATCGAGCATTATATATTATTATCTGATTATTTCACGGAAAGCAAAATAAATATATTGTTTTTTGCAATGATATCGTGTTATGTGTTATCTGAGGTTTATAATGTCTTTGTCTTAACTGTATACCAGCCCAGCTGTCAATCTTACGTCTAATTGCTAGTATCTTATTTTGTAGTTTTAGCGTTGTTATAATATGAACATACATAGTATTATAGTGGCGAGCTGTTGCCCATTTCTTTCTTATTGTTTCATTTAACTGATTCTTCAATAAGTATAATAATAATATTATTCTTTATATCTGTTTCAGGTACATCACATGTGCAGAATACACTGAATTTTATGGAGGGAAGAAATCAGGTAAGTTACGATGATAGTCTGGATGTATTGCACTGTTTATATCATCTGTGATTGATTGGTGCTTATTCCAAATCAGTCATCCATATGTATACATCGGGTAACCAAATGGTCTTTTACTTATAAGTACATGAAACTAAAATTAGATTGTGCAGTTGGTTTGAATGATATTAACACGATATGTACAGTATTTGACAGTAAACACAAAGCAAGCATTTTTGGATACATATTACAATATGAGTAGAACAAATGAACAGTGTATTCAGAGATGAATATACATTTGTGGTTTAGATGCAATATGTCATATTGCAGTATTTTACAGACATTAAAATGTAGTGTCCTGTGGGGAAAAATATGCACATTGTAAATTATTAACCTTGAAATTTCAGGGTTTCCACAGTCTTGGGAAAATATCAGAAATTTTTTAAATTGTGATTTTTTTTTTCAGGCCTAAATGAATAAACAAATCATGTTCTCGAACACATCGTACACTACCGTTCAAAATGTTGTGTTCTATTTTTGAAAGAAAACCATACTTTTATTCAATAAAGATGCATTAAATTGATCAAAATAGATTTGTTACAAAATATTTTTATTTCAAGTAAATGTTGTTCTTTCGAACTTTCTCTTCATCACAGAATCTTGAAATTTAAATGCATCATGGTTTCCACAAAATATATTATATTTCATATAAAATAGTGTATGTAATGCTGTTGGTTTTGTTGTCCCTCACTGTGTTGTTTGATTGATTGCACCACATATAGACTTATTTTGTGCACTTTCAGTTTGATATTGCTGATGCTTCTCTGCCGAAACTCCCTGCGGTCAGTAAAATAAGCCTTTTGTTGTCTTGTTTATAGAAATCCCTCGAGACAATTTCAGACGTCTGCCCTTTGATCATTGCAGGTGAGTTTAGAAATGTATAACACTTCTTTCATGTTTGATAGAAAAGTCCTTTGTGTTTCTTCTTTTCCCTAATTTAGGTCGAGTACAATAGATCCTGCTTTCTTAACCGCTGATCTGGGGTTTCAAATAATGTTGTCATTGCTTTTATTTGAGGTAAAGCTGCTGTGTGTCATTATTTCTGGGAAAAAAACACACAACAACATTGAAGTCGGCATGAGACGGAAGTTGCAATAGTCTTTTCTTCTATGTTGTTACATATACGTATTTGAGGGAAACTTCTTGTTGAATAAGAAAAAAAGTAGGTTAACACGTCATCAGAGATGTCACAGTAAGATGGAAGGGAACATATTTTGACTAAATATTAGGGCACATGAATAAAAAATAAAGTGCACTGATATATCATTTATAATGAATATTTTCTATAAAAAATAAGAACGGTAAAATACTCCAATTCCAGTTTAATAAGCAGAGACAACTATTAGTATGCAAGTAGGTTGACTTTCTTAAAATTGTGCTTCCAAAACGTTGCCATTTGAGTTTGGCACAGGGCTTTTTTTTTTTTCAGTGGAAGATGAGGAGACTGTTCATGAAACTTGTTTGGAAACCATCAGTATGTTTGCAGATCCATTTGGGGGCTTAGAAATGACACGCAGAAGCTGTAGTGTCATGCTATATGCATGAGTTTATGAATCTTTTAATGTTTGTCTCTTATCCCTCACGTAGTTTGTCTCTTCAGCCCTTTGAGTATCCCATGTGCACTTTGGATGGGGTGGTTTTTGACCTAATGTGAGTATATCACTCTCGCCAACAGAAAAATGAGCCATTTGTAAATCATTCATGATTTTATAGTAGCTTACATTTATGTATTACTTACTTATTTATAGTACCTTAACCCCTGGTTTCACAGACAATGCTTAAGCTAATCCTAGACTAAAATGCATGTTTGAGCTATTTTAACTGAAAGAATCTTGCACTGACAAATCTTAAAATATGTCAGTGGCATTGTTTTGTCTCAAGATGCACACCAGTAATGTTTTTTTCTTGGGCACATTTATAAAAATTACTTAAATGTCCTAATTGAACTAAGGCCTAATCCTGGCTTAGTCTAAGACCTGTCTGTGAAACCGGGCCTATATGTATTACTACAAACACTGCTGTTCAAAAGTTTGGGGAGAGAAATTAATACTTTTATTTAGCAAGGACGCATTATATTAAATTGATCAAAAATGACAGTAACAATATTTACATTATTATAAAAATTCTATTTTTGAAATGTCTGTTTATCAAAAAATCCTGAAAAAAAGGTATCCAGTTAACTAAATCAGCATATTAGAATGATGACATTGAAGATTCAGCTTTGCTGTCACAGGAATAAATTACTTTTTGAAATATAATAAAATATAAAAGTTATATATAAGGAATATTTCACAGTATTACTGGTTTTATCAAATTAATGCAGCCTTGGTGAGCATAAGAGACTTCTTTAAAAACTTAACGACTCCAAACTTTTGAACAGTATTGTATGTATTATCTTAAGTGGCGTAATGATCCCAGAAAATGATTAACATTTTTTTTTCTTTAGGAGCATAGTGCCTTGGATTAAGAAGTTTGGTACCAACCCCATAACTGGAGAGGTATTTCAGTTATTTCAACTTATTTATTAGATGCCAGGGGCAAAGAGGGGGGGTGGGCGGTGTCACCACATTTGAATAAGAAACAATATCGAGTCTATAAAACACGTAAACTCCATGAAGCACAACACGTGTATTAGTGAGAACAGCATACACACCGGGACATTTGACTACACATCACATTTTTGACATTATTGATACTGCTTGCATTAGACTGGTCGAGGGTACATAAATTAAGCCTTTAAATAGAAGTGTTATTGAGTTGTTTACACTGTCATATACAATAAAAGAGGCTGCACAGCAACAGAAAATAAAAATGAACACAAAAAAACTGCCTAGCAGGTGGACTTGCACTCGGGAGTAGAGTGGACGAATTCTTTCTACACAGGTCAAAATATAACGTCACACTCTGCGTGTATGTTTTAATTCAACATATAAATAACACTTCTTTTTTTTTTTTATAGCACACTTAAAGTGTTGATTATAAATTACAAAATGCTAAAAATGAACAAATTTGTGTTGCGTTTACAAAAACAGCACCCCTACTTCCCACGCTGACCAATAGACTTTTCAAACTCTTTGGAGGTAAAAGCTCATTATCAAATATCCTGCATGGATTAAACCACTAGAGGGCGTCAGACTCCATTTGAGGAGAAGCCAAGCACATCAGCAAAGGCTAAGACTGATGACAACAAGTAAACTGCGACATCATTAACTCCAGATGATGCTATCGCACGTTTATCATAGATAATGCAAAGCTGCAAGCAAGAATCTCTGGTTGTGTGCATGTTGTAAAGAGCACTGCGGGTAATTTTAGAAGAAACCTATTCAGTGTTTTTTTCTAAGGCAAGCTCGTATTTTAGGGTTAGAAAATCTCTAATAAACTTATCGTTTTTTTTATGATACAGACCTCAATTATACCTAAAAACCATCTGTGAGTACTTATGAATATGCGATCCATCTTATGGTTTTCAAATTAATAAAATAAAATAATAAAATGGCCCAAAACCCCCATAGACTTACTGTACATTGAATAACATACCTTGAGCCTCTTTTAACTTTGGCCAGAAACTAGTGTTGTTATTGTTCACTAAAACAAAAACAATTAAAAATTGTTTGCGGTATTAAATAAAGCTAAAATATAAATATTCAATGGAAAAACTTTGCCAAAACTAAAACGGAATTAAAAATACATTAATGATGCATTAAAACTAAAGATAAAAAATTACTAAAATTAAAATATAAAAACAAAAGCAAATTAAAAATACCATAAGAATACTATAATAGCATCTAAATAATATAAAAAACAATGCCAGTAACTACCTAGCAATAACCCCGAATGCATTTGTAACTACTGCTCTAAAAAACATTCAACACACTATTTACCTTGTTTCTTTTGTGTTACTTTGGAAAGAAATTGACAATAAAATGTTAACATAACCAAAAGCCTTTCACAATCTCATTGCATATTTGCCAAACGATAGGTATTTTTTGCTTTGAGAGTTTCATTTTATATTTCGCAAAATAGTCAAGCTTCAGAAATTCGCTTATGTGTCGCTTAGAGGGAAAATACTCTATTACTGTAGCCATCTAGAAATCATTATTGAGGCTATATGAAGATATTTCACAGGCCTGCTGATGGTGGCTAACAGCATTCAGTGTGCCAGGAGTGGATGTGGACGTGGGTGTGAATTGCTGTGTAATCAGTTCACTGGACGCACATCACTGCACTCTTAATTTATGGAATAGGAGTTATAGGATCGCTGCATGTGCGTGCTGCATACATAAGCAGTTTGCACTGGCATCAGCGAAAGTTGTGTGAATGTTTACATAGAGTGTTTCTTGGGTGTGATGCAGGACGTCCTGTATTTACTTGCTTCAAAATGCATATTCAGTGTCCATTGAAGCACATGGCTGTCATCTGTAATTCATCTTTACATCTTCACAGCTATGCATCTGAGTGAGTGCATGTCTAGACATGCCTCTGTGATTGTGTGTGTGTGTTTCTGTTCGTACACACAGTTTGACCGTGTTATCTGAAGTATTCATGATTGATTTGTCTTGCTAGATGGAGAGGAGGAGAGTAAGTGCTGGAGTTGATGAGGGGTGACTGTGAAAACAGTGTGTGTGTGTTAGAGTGACTTTTACAGAGATCTTCTGGACATGCCAGGACTTGTTCTCCGGTGCAAACATTATGCTCTCATGTGTTCTGCCTTACGATTTTGTGGTTAAATGGGTAGTAGTGAGGCATGTAATCAGATGTTGTATCAGTTCTACTGTATATATTGCATTTTTGAAACACCTGTGTGTTTGTTAAGCAAGGCAAGTTTATTTATATAGCATATTTCAGACACTGTGGTAATTCAAAGTGCTTTACATAAAATGGATTTAAAAATAATGATTAAATAATCCCAACAGATGCTTAAGAAAGTGTATAATAAAAACGAACTGAAAATATAAACATTGATTTACTATGTAATTAAAAACAAATAGGAAGAAAAGACAAGAATAAATAAGTGGGACACAGAAGGACGCAGCACAATGAAATCACAAATGACCTCCTTTATTTGTCTAATAAAGACCTTTTCCTGTGCCAAATACATGAGTGCACTTTACTCATGATCATTTATCAGAGTATAATGCATTTTTCCACCTGTTCTGCTGAAGCAAGGCTGGGGGAAAATAATAGCCAATACTATCAAGCAAATGAGGAACAAATCAAATCCTAATGGATACAATCCATTCAGCCAATCTGATTGCAACTTGTGATTTCAAGTAGTTCTTGCCATTTTTGTGTCCAGTATCCATCAGGTTTTCCACAAACAGTCTGTAGTCTTGAGGAGGAGACTAGCAGTTAGACGCCCAGTGTTTTCACCACACTAGCTACTGGGTTAACCAGGGGAGGGAGAAGCTTAAAGAAAAAATAATCCTGTCTCCGTCTGAATCAGTGTGTCACTGGTTCACGGTGTGGTCAGTTTACATGTATCCCGCAGGCAGAACAATCCTCGGTCACAAAGTTTAAACCCCTAGCGACTCTGAATAGACTCGACCATGAATGGTTTAACTGAATAATAAGCTGTATTAGCATTGAAAAATTACACTACCATTCAAATGTTTTGGGGTCGGTAATTTTAAAAAAAATATTCTTAAAAGAAGTCTCAACAAGGCTGCGTTCATTTAATCAAACATACAGTGAAAACAGTGAAATATTATTAGAATTTAAATGAGCTGTTTTATATTTTAAAATATGCATTCCAGTGATGGCAACATAACTCCAGTCTTCAGTGTCACATGATCCTTCAGAAATCATTGTAATATGTTTATTTGCTGCTCAAGAAACATTTATTATAATTTCTTATCAAACAGTTGTGCAACTTAATACTTTTGTAAAAATTGTGATACATTTTTTTTTTGTATTCTTTGATGAAAAGTTTAAAACAACAGCATTTACAAAGGAATCTGTTGTAAGATATTAAATGTTTTTACTTTTGATCAATTCAATGCGTCTTTGCTGGGTACAAGCATTATTTTTTTTAACAAAAAATCTTACTGACCCCAAACTTCACCTTTTTTTAAATATCGTTTTACAGTTACTATATGCTTAAAAAAAACCTAGCCAACACTAAACAGCACTTTATCTAATTAACTTGAGTCTTTTTTTTCCTGTTATCTCATAGGAACTGACCTTTTCATTTCCCTAAAACCATACTTGATCCACAGCATTACGTGATGGTGTTTTATCATCATGGTGATTTATCATCGCCCAAACACGTCCTTTATGAATCAGCTATTTCACGTTAAATAATTAAGCACAATTAGACATTCACAGGGTGTGATTACATTATGATTGAGAATCTAGGTGTGTCTAAGAGCCAAAGTCTGTCATATATAGTCACAAATTTCCTAACTTCCTGAATCTATCTTTCTCTCCTTAGAAGCTTGAGGCTAAATCCCTCATCAAGCTTAACTTCAGCAAAAACAATGAAGGTAAATATGTTTGTGTGTTTGTGTGTGTGCGCTCTTTATCCTCTTACCTGACTTGCGTCAACAATATGTGCTTATGACGAGATAATGGATTGAAGTCCTCTACAGTGCATATTCTGTCTTTCTCTCCTGTACGTTAGGGAAGTACCACTGTCCAGTCCTCTACACAGTGTTCACAAACAACTCCCACATTGTTACCAACAAAGTCACAGGGAATGTTTTCTCTCATGAGGTAAAACACGCTACATCCTAAATGTTTTAAAGGTCTTTTGTATGTTAAATTTATAGGAACACGCCAATATTTTTGCTCATTTTCCAACTCCCCTGGAGTAAAACATCCATTCGGCCAATCTCCGGGTCTGGTGGTAGCACTTTTAGCATAGCTTAGCATAGATCATTGAATCTGATTAGACAGTTAGCATCTCACTCAAAAAAAAATGACAGAAGAGTTTCGATATTTTTCCTATTTAAAACCTGACTTTTCTGTAGTTTCATTGTGTACTACTAAGGTCGACGGAAAAGGAAAAGTTGCATCAACATAACCAAAGTGATAACCCCTGCTTGCACAGGGAGCGTGCCTTGTAACCATGGAGACATTTCTGAGTGAAGATATTTACTTTGTCGTAGATCCTGAACCATATCTATTTGAACCTGAATACACTGAAGATTAGGTTGCCACGTTTATGTTGACGGAAGGTAGCCTATTTTCAGGCGCTGCGTAATATCATTGTGCCGCTGCACCCATGGTACAGCAGCAAAGTTCCTTGATTATTACGCAGGAATGAGAGTATAGTTCCCAGCCATATCGGCCTAGAAAATCGCAACTTTTCATTTTCCGTCGGTCTTAGTACACAACTGGGAGGCACTTGCAATTGACAGACCCAACTGGCGTGCAGCAATTGACAACGGCCGCAGGGACTCTCAGGAGTCCTATAAGTCATTTCTGGAAGAGAGAAGCTCAAAACGGGAAGCAGTTCGTCGCACTCGACATGAACGGCCATAGTAGTAGTAGTAGTAGTAGTAGTAGTAGTAGTAGTACACAATGTAACTACAGAAGAGTCAAGGTTTAAATAGGAAAAATATCAAAACTCTTTAGTCATTTTTGAGTGAGATGCTAACGGTCTAATCAGATTCAATGATCTATGCTAAGCTATGCTAAAAGTCGCCAGACCCAGAGATCGGCTGAATGGATTCAAAAACGGTAAAACTCAACTATTTAACTCTAGGGGAGTTGGAAAATTAGCCTATTTTCAAAAATAGTGGCGTGTTCCTTTAAAGGGACCACAGTCTACACGTCTGTAGCATTTTATGTTTACCCCATGAAGTCCACTTAAAATGTTTTCTTGCACACAAACTAAAGGAATAGTTTGCCTAAAAATTTAAATAATAAGTTCTACTTTATACAAATGGTTATAGAAATATTTCAAAATGTATATTGTTTAACCCTTGTGCATCAATTTAAAAAAATTACACACTACATCCATACCAACACACCCACACAATTATAGCTGCATAATTTATCCAATTGGCTCTATAGTATGCAGAAGCAAAAGAGCATTTGCTTTATAGGCCAAACCTGAGAAAATGTTTACCAGATGGTTCCATTAGTAAAAATTTTAATTTTGAAGCCTTGCCAACAGATGAAAGCCTATTAACAAAGATTGCATCATTTTATAGTTAAATGGCCTTGGGGTGAAAAATTGCAGTTTTAATGGGTTCCAATGGGTCCTGGGTGTAACTATTTTGTGTACCTAGTGTACATTTATTAAAGAAAATGGGTGTGATATAGTAAAATTCCAATGAAAATATACATTTGTGACAATTTATGCAGTTGGCATTAACAAAAAAAATATCCAACAAACATAAATAAAATAATAAATTAATATTAAAATTAATTAATTTAAATTGAAGACAATTTAATTGTATTCATCAAATGTAAATTGTTCATGTTGACCCAAACTTTTTCAAATGATAATTTTTAAATAAGTTAATGTTGCTCTTTTCTATTCAAACACAGTGGCCAGTGAATGTTGAACTTAGGGTCATATAAGTTGTCAGTTTGACTCATGACCTATATTGCAAGTCTTCTGTGTCAATTTGATGAAATTTAAGTCATTAATGTGGTTGACATCACGTCAATGATTTCTGAATTACCCATTTTTGCAGTTCAGTTTCCATGCATGGTGGAAAATGTAGGTCTATACTATAGAGCAAGGAAAATCCAATTGTTCATGCTCTCTTTAACCCCTTAACTGTCACTTGCCCGTATACGGGCATTCTACATTTACTTCACTATATTACTATTAAATCCTAATCTAGTCATGACAAACTATATATCATTGGAAAGGTCTAAGGCTCAAGAATACATATTTGTTGATGATTTTGCAGAAAATATATATTTTGGAAGAGTAATGGATTAATATATGACAAGAGTGACAAGAGTTTGCATCAAAAAATCTGTATCATTACAGGAGTTTTCACCTTTGTAACAAAAAGTCAACAACCACACTTTTAATCATTCAAACTTTGATTTTCATGCTAAAAGTTCATAACATAAACATTGATTCTAGTATTTAGCCAAAAATATTCAGAAAATAATATTATATATAGAGAATATCTGCCAGATCAATCTTTAGGAATCACCAATATGGTGTGTCTAACCCCTAGTGGATTTCTGGAGGTTATGCAGCTAAAAGTCTTACAGAAAACTCATTTTTTGAGTTTTTGACCTAAAATTTTGAACACAACTTGGTTAGAATTTTGGCTTTGACTTTCTGTCTTTTTTAGGCTGAAACCTATATTCATTTATATATTTTTTTATAAAATAAATAATATTTATTTTATTATATTTTTATAACAATAAACTTAAATTTCAATAACTTTTATATAATTTAATTATATAATTTCTTTCCACTTCAGCAATAATCAGCCAAGTGTCTTCTTTTAAAAGAGACCAACCATAAGTCTTTAGTCCAAAGGGTTCATGAATTACAACCATTTAAGTTTGGGTAGTGCATTTTCACGAAATGCTCAAAAAGGGGGGTGACAGGTAAAGGGTTAATATCATACTGGCATTAATCATTTACAGTCAAACCAAAATTTATTCAGACACCTTCAACATTTCTCACATTCTATCACAGTTCATTCGCTGTAGTTTAGAAAATAGTAATAAAATGACACAAACTATGTGTCAGAACAAATTCAGCTTGATAATGTCAGATAACTTTGATAGAAAGGTATGTAATGGATTACAATCAACCAGTCAGCTGTTAAATTTAAATAAACAATTAGATAATGCCAATTTAGGTCAACCAATTACCAAGCAATGCTTCATTTTGTTCAGTCAGTCAAAAAAAAACACTTAACATGGTCAGGTCAATGTGTCTGAATAATTTTGGTGCCAGTTTTTATATATTTTACTGGTAGTCCACTGTATGAAGAATTTTTGGATATATGTCAAAGTTTACTTTATTTTGCGATACTCACTTACATAAATGAACTATAGTGTCCTGCACCTACTAGTAAAAAAATAATAAAAATGTCTGAATTTTTGGTTTGTCTGTATTATCGATGCATTAACCTTCTTTAAACTGTATAAATGTGTACATGAATAGTCAAAATCCTGTAAATGTGTGTTTTTGTTTAGGCAGTAGAGCAGCTCAACATCAAAACAAAGAGTTATAAAGACCTGCTGACAGATGAACCATTCACCCGCCAGGATCTCATCACACTACAGGTGACTGACACAGAGTGTGTTGTTTATGACTGTTAAGGGACGATTAAGCAGTGTCACATGAGTGCAGTTATGTTAGCATGGCTGTGACTTTAATACAGCTTTTCTAGACACAAGTTAGTATTAAGCAACTCACGTTTCCGACAACAATTACCCAGTTCGATTTTAGTTTGTATGTGACTGTGTATCAAAACCCTGTGCTTTCTGTGTGATTTCAGTGTTATGAAATGTCAGGTTGAAGCCAGTTCACATGCACTAGTGTTTAACAGCTGTCAAGAGAGAGCGAGAGAGAGACAGTCAGACTGATCCTGATGACAGACAGACAGGGATCATTTGCATGCCACAATTATATATATCTGCTCCGCTATTTTAGTATTCATATCCTCAATGGGCTTTTGTATATGTTCAGTTTTCATTTTAAGTTGTTTGTTTTTAGAAATGAAGGACTTTTTTTTAGAAAGTCCTTTTGTAATTTTTATTAGCATTTTTACATCACTATAGCTTAAATACATTTTATTTATTTTATTACTTTAATTATCTAAAACTATTACATAAAATTATTTTTTGGTTAACTAACACTGGCCCTTAAGTTTGTAAAATATAAAATAAAAACATTTATAATGGATTTTTTTGTGGAAAATCCTTTCACCAGGATAAATGTTAAAATGCGCACTGTTCCAAAATAGCCACATGTTAACATGAGATTTGTGTTTTAAAATGAATCTTTAAACCTTCATTCTTCCATCGGGTCATTTTGACCCGAAATTTAAAAATTAAGTGTTCATCGGAGTGGTCCAAGACCTCAGGAACTTTTGTCGCACTTGAACCATGAATACACACAAAAAATTGACAGGATTCAAGGATTGTATGTGGTTGTAATAAAAAAGTAACAAATCCTTCCCTTGTGGGTCAATTGGACCCTTTTAGGAAAGAATGGAATGTGAGGAACGCTTCAGTATACATAGAAAAACCTTAAAAATGCTCAGAATTTAAACAAAAACTGCTAAAACTACCAAAAAAATATTTTATACATCTACGTCTTTATACGTCTACATGTGTATCTGAATGCATTCTGAAGAGACAAACTTAAGAACTGACTTTAGGGCCCAGCGGAACAGCTCAGTTGCTCCTTATAGAGCTATAAGGTCATAAGATATTATGTTATTATTTTTTTCCATAAGAGGTCGGCAGAGACACCCAAATTGACCCAATGTGAGAGACTTTGAACTGGTTATTGCATGTATTGAAGAGTTATTTTGAATTTAAGTTGAAAGAATGTGCTTAAATTTTATTATTTTTTATCAAATCTAGTAATTTAAAGGTAAATAAAATAAAACATCTCAAACAGTTGCATTAAAAAAATAGAAAAAATATTTTAAAAAATGACATGAAATAAGCTTTCTGGCCAAAAAAAAAGAAAAAAAGTAAAAATTTTAGGGCTTCGGGTCATTTTGACCCTTGAGGGAAGGATTTGTTACAGGATGTGGGGGAAGGATGAATTAAACTCATGCGTATGACTAATGACCCCATAAAGCCTGTAAACCTGGCAACTTTTGCTAGGGTTTCCACCAGAAACTGACAGAAAATTTCACCCACGGTAATGACATCCGTAGCATCTGACCACTAAAGAATGTTTGGACAGCTTTAAGGATGAAATAACACACATTTTTGTAAGGACAAATTAATATAAACCCTTTAACAAAAATATAAGCTGCACATTTCTGCTTTCAAGCCTTCTGTGGAATGTCTTTTCCCATTGACTTCCATCGTAAGTGCAAACATCCCTTAGATTGAGAAAACAAACAAATCATCAAGTTATTGTATGTGGTAATTGACAGCATGCCATCAATTGAGATAAACTTGTACTCGACCCCAAAGATGCCATTATAACCTGAACATGCTTAATGAAGAAGGCAATAAAGCACTGATCGAGAAACTGTGCAAATTATGAATCAAACATAGTGTCTGAATAGATGGGATTAACCATTACAGCAGCATGTGGCGACTGTCTAAAGTTGTGTTAAGCTTCGCTGTAAATCCATTTGAGTGTTAGAAAGAACTTATCTAACCAGGGTCAGATTTATATCAACAAATCTATACATGGCGCTGGCCTGGCATGTTAGGATCTGTGTAGTAGGTCATGTCACTACCCTTCAAAAGTTCGGGGTCAGTAAGATTAAAAAAAAAACAAGGATACATTAAATTGACTGACAGTAGAGACGTGTAATGTTACAAAAGATTTCTGTTTCAAATAAATGCGGTTCCTTTTAATGTCTTTCTATTCATCAAAGAATGTGACACTGAAGACTGGAGTAATGATGCTGAACATTCAGCTTTGCGATCAGGACTAAATTACATTTTGAAATATATCATATTTGATCAAATTAAGTTTGTGATTTTGAAGTCTCTTATGCTCTACAAGGCTGCATTTATTTGATCAAAAACAACAAAGTTACTGACCCCATAACTTTGAACAGTGTTTTATGCTTGCATTTCCTGTGCATTTTTATGCAATAATATGGAAATGAAGAATCTGTTATAATGACTGATTTACAGCCCTTATACAAGTATAGACGTCTATTCAGCCAGAGAAACGTGGGTGTGTGTGAAAGAAACTGTATGCTGAATCAAGTGTTTTCTGTGTGTGTGTGTGTGTGTGTGTGTGTGCATGTGACCTACAGTGGCCAGTATTCATAGAAAGTCCTTGCATGGTTTATTTTTGGCCAAGGAGATAGTTGATGGGTGTTATGGGGGTGTTCAGAGAAATAGAAAGGAACTTGGAGTTATTTTAGGGTGAGATTAGGCCATATGGCTCAGAGTGGGAGCTTTGGACGGGTCTATCTCTGGAGCTCGAGGAAGGGCAGGTCAGGGAGGTGTCGGGCGGCATAGTTTAAGGGTTAAAGATTTTTTTAGATGGACAGGAGTTATTTTGGGTGCCACGTGGGATGGGAAAGCTGGGGGAGTTTTAAAAAGGATAGGGTGGAAAATATTTTAAAACAGAAGGAGATGGTTGAGAGTTTAGCTGAAATAGCAGGACTGAAATGGGCTGAGGTATAGTTTCACTGTCTGACCTATTTGGAACGGATACAACTGTGGGTCAAGCAAAGAGCGGAGGAGAGTGTGAGAGAGAGAGATGAGAAGGTCCTGAACTCTTTTTGTGTGTGTGTGTGTGTGTGTGTTGCAGCAGACAAGCCCCCAAACTGTCCAGTCATCAACATCTACACTAAACTGATAAAACGTTGCCAAAACAAATTCATTTGAGAGTTTTTACTTGTCTTTCTATTTAGGGAAAAATAATATGCAAGTTGTTTTATAATAGTTGTGTGTATATCATGATGTGTGCATAGTTTTTCAGCAAATCTGAAGTTGTCATATAACATCTCACTTTATATCCCAGGATCCTACAAATCTGGATAAATTCAATGTCTCCAACTTCTTCCATGTGAAAAACAACATGAAAGTCCTCGATCCTGGTGAGTTCAGTGTTTTGAATGCAGTACAAAAAGTTGAATCGAAGATTTTACTCTTTTCAGGATGGCATATTCTTATTCATAGTATGCAGTAAATAGTATGTTTAGTGTGCAAATCATGTGTTGCATTGTTCTTTTTAACCAACACTAAAACTATTAAAAATTATTTTAGTTAATTTAAATAAAATTAAATACAAATATTAGATGGAAAATGTGAAATTAAAATATAGTTTTTCATCCAATAAATGTATATAAGTGCTAAGATTATTAAAACTTAAATAAAATAAATGAAATCTGCCCAAAAACCCCCAAATTAAAATAAAAAAAGCTAATCCAACACAAATAAATATGATAATAGTAAATAAATAATATTTTATTTAACACTGATGTGCAGTTTACAACAGAGCACACTTTACTGGGTTCTGTATTCCTCAATAACACCGATCGCAAATTAATAATTGAAAGAAATCAGACTGTCAATCAGTTAAAGGCTGCAACATACTCCGCAAGAACAGAGAAAAAAGTTCTCGCTCCCAGGGCTGTGAGAACAAAATTACGTAATTGTTCTCGGAGCCCTGGTTTGGGAGTTCTCGCAGCTCGTTCTCGACACATCGTCTGAGCAGAACTTTTTTCTTGTGGGTGTCCGAGAACTATTGTGTGATTGGTCAGAAAATCTTAAAGTGGGCGGGGTTAATGCGGAGAAACGGAGATGTTCGGCACCTGCTTTTCTCGTGAAATATGAATGTCCTGGCCAGAACAAACTTTGTTCTTGTTCTTGCCACCTCGAGAAAACAAACGCATATCTTTGTTCTTCCAGAGTATGTACCAAGCTTTAGACTTTACCTGTGAGACTGAGAGTTGAATAATTTAGCTCCAGGCTCAGGTGTGCAATTTTCACATTATAGTCCCCATTCTTTTCATTTCATTATGTAGCCATATTACTTGTGTTAGCCCAGCTGTGATGATTTTAGGAAATTAATTGGTTAACGAGGTAGCACTTTGTGCAAATTGTTAGGGATTCACTTTGCGTAATGAATTAGCTAAAGAAGTGTATTTGCCAAATTATGTGAATTCAGTTGAATCCCTGAACATGACGTACTCAAAAGGCCATAAAACTAACCATTGTGACAGGAATGCAAGATTGTGTGTGTGTATGTCATCGCAGACTGTAATCGCTGACCAGTGGTCTTAAATTAGCCGGAGAGATCTGTATTACTGACAGCACCGCAACACTGTCTGCGCTGCTGTTAATGCAGATCTCATGATGTGGCTGGTTTACTCTGAGTAGATTAGACATTTTGATATCTTTTAAAAACCCTGTTTTATTGTTGGGTCCTTCTGTGAAACATCCTCAGATGACTGGATGGTAGCACTTCATTGAATCCTGTATAATGCATTTTAATATTCTTTATGCATTCAAATGGTATTCATGTCATGTAATACACACTAATGCATTGTCTTTTATTATATCAACGTCATAATGTCATAAAATAAAGTGTAATTCATTTTCTATTGTATGTATGTATATATTCTATATGCTGCTCAAGAAACATTTCTTATTACTGTCAATGTTGTAAACTGTTGTGCTGCTATCATTGTGGGTTTTTTGATTGATTTATTATGCTTTAATCAGGGACAATACACTTTAATAATACATAAAATATGTAAAAATGTGCCAGATTTAGCCACTGGCTAATTTTCATCCGTAGTCCCATGGCAGGTTGATGTTAGGGACAAAACAAAACAAACTTTCTATTTAATAGAAAGTTTTAGAAGAACAGCATTTATTACATCAATAGTATGTTGTATTTACTATAACGTTTGATGAAGTTAATGTGTCCTTGCTGAATAAAATGATTAATTTTTGAAAACCCCAAACCTTTGTTTGACCAGTATTGTGTATATATGTGCACATAAAGGCAACCATACCCAGTGTTTTCATGAATCTGTTGACTGTTGTATTGTGGCGATGTCACTTTTATGAGCCCCTGTCCATTTTTCCTTTCTCTACAGATGAAGAGAAAGCCAAACAGGACCCAGGATACCATCTGAAAACCACAAACCTGGAGACGCGAGAAA
The DNA here is from genome assembly GCF_949357685.1 of Gobio gobio. NCBI lineage: Eukaryota > Metazoa > Chordata > Actinopteri > Cypriniformes > Gobionidae > Gobio > Gobio gobio. Next base: position 57,359,633 of record NC_137100.1, on the reverse strand, counting down.
CCCTGGCAGAGCTCTATAGGGACTATAAAGGAGATGAGCTGTTGGCCTCCACTATGAAAGAGCCAGCAACCAAAAAAACAGACAAGTTTAATGCTGTGAGTGTTTCATGACAAAGTGTTTTAAAATATTGCCTTTCTAGCTCTAGTCAATGGCAGATTCTTCTCTCTCCTTTCTCTTTGTCTTCATTGATTACTTTTTGATTCATGTCGTTATTTTGAAGTGCTTATATACACTCACCTAAAGGATTATTAGGAACACCTGTTCAATTTCTCATTAATGCAATTATCTAATCAACCAATCACATGGCAGTTGCTTCAAGGCATTTAGGGGTGTGGTCCTGGTCAAGACAATCTCCTGAACTCCAAACTGAATGTCAGAATGGGAAAGAAAGGGGATTTAAGCAATTTTGAGCGTGGCATGGTTGTTGGTGCCAGACGAGCCGGTCTGAGTATTTCACAATCTGCTCAGTTACTGGGATTTTCACGCACAACCATTTCTAGGGTTTACAAAGAATGGTGTGAAAAGGGAAAAACATCCAGTATGTGGCAGTCCTGTGGGTGAAAATGCTTTGTTGATGCTAGAGGTCAGAGGAGAATGGGCTGACTGATTCAAGCTGATAGAAGAGCAACTTTGACTGAAATAACCACTCGTTACAACCGAGGTATGCAGCAAAGCATTTGTGATGCCACAACCGCACAACCTTGAGGCGGATGGGCTACGACAGCAGAAGACCCCACCGGGTACCACTCATCTCCACTACAAATAGGAAAAAAAAAATAGGAAAGAGAGGCTTCTATTTGCACAAGCTCACCAAAATTGGACAGTTGAAGACTGGAAAAATGTTGCCTGGTCTGATGAGTCTCGATTTCTGTTGAGACATTCAGATGGTAGAGTCAGAATTTGGCCTAAACAGAATGAGAACATGGATCCATCATGCCTTGTTACCACTGTGCAGGCTGGTGGTGGTGGTGTAATGGTGTGGGAGTTTTCTTGGCACACTTTAGGCCCCTTAGTGCCAATTGGGCATCGTTTAAATGCCACGGCCTACCTGAGCATTGTTTCTGACCATGTCCATCCCTTTATGACCACCATGTACTCATCCTCTGATGGCTACTTCCAGCAGGATAATGCACCATGTCACAAAGCTCAAATCATTTCAAATTGGTTTCTTGAACATGACAATGAGTTCACTGTACTAAAATGAGCCCCCACAGTCACCAGATCTCAACCCAATAGAGCATCTTTGGGATGTGGTGGAACGGGAGCTTCGTGCCCTGGATGTGCATCCCACAAATCTCCATCAACTGCAAGATGCTATCCTATCAATATGGGCCAACATTTCTAAAGAATGCTTTCACCACCTTGTTGAATCAATGCCAATTAGAATTAAGGCAGTTTTGAAGACGAAAGGGGGTCAAACACAGTATTAGTATGGTGTTCCTAATAATCCTTTAGGTGAGTGTATATCATTGAAAATACTTTTCTGAACTGGCTGAGCTTCACAACCCAGATTTCACATTGGACATCAAAATGTGACTCAACAGAGAACCAAAATTGTTTCTCATTCAGAAGAAAACTAAAATTATATCCAATCATAACCATGTCATCAAAACAAACTACTGGTAATTTTATACATAGAAGTCTTAACGGTAGCAAACACAACCTGTTAAAGGTTGAAGTAATTGCTGCAATTGATCAATTACAGCTGTTTTTGGTGCAAGAAACCTTTTATATTATTATTATAAAAATGACACTGTGTCATTCCAAACCTGTAAGAATTTCGTTCATCTTCGGAAAACATGAAGATCTTTTTAAGGAAATCTGAGAGCTTTCTGTCCGTCCATTGATGGCTACGCAACTACCACTTTCAAGACCCAGTAAGGCAGTAAAGACCGTAAAGTAATCCATGTGACTCCAGTTGTTCAACCTAAATGTTATGGAGCGACGTGAGTGCTTTGCTTGTGGAAAAAAAATTGTATTTACAAAATATGAATCTCTGTGTTCACGCCTAAAACGTCTGCTCTCACAACACTCTCGTGCACCTGAATGATCGTTGAAGATTAATATCTTGTAAATGTTTTTATTTTTATTTTATATTATTTTATTTATAGTATCACAGTTTCCACAAAAATATTAAGCAGCAAAAAAAAAATCAACATTTGATAAGACATTTTTCTTGAGTATCATCAAATCAGCATATCAGAATGATTTCTGAAGGATCATGTGACACAAGACTGGAATAATGATGCTGAAAATTCAGCTTTGCATCACAGGAATAAATTATATTTTAAAATATATTCCAATAGAAAACCAATATTTTAAATTGAAATAATATTTCACAATATTACTGTTTTTACTATATTTCTGGTCAATTAAATGCAGCCTTGGTGAGCATTAGACTTCTTTTTAAAAACATAATAAATCTTACCAAACCTTTACTTTTAGTGTTATAATTAAAAGCGGTAATAATGGGTTCTAATGGGGTCTCCTGCGAGGTGTTTGAGGTAAGATAAAGCAGTTCTGTGCAGCGCTGTTTGGGTCACACTCACAGTGAAGTGTCTTGCTCTGTCTGTGTGCGTGTATGTAAAAGTGTCTGTGCTTTACGAGGTGATTTTGCCTCTCAGGCTCTACCACCATCACACAGCAACTGGAGCAGAAGAAAATGCCTCGCAGGATCCTCAACTGACCACACGCACTCAGTGCAAGAATCACAAGTTCTTGTGAATGTCATGTAAATTTGTCTAAATTTATCATACAAATTTCTCACTTCCTGGGAAACGCAAAACGCACCAATACCTGCTATCTAAATAATGAGTTTTTTTCTTCCATGCTTGCTCTGCGGTGGTCCTAAGTGCGTTTGTGGCCATGTCTTAAGCCTTTTAGCCCAGGTTGAAGTGTGTCTGCCCTGTGCTTTCAGCTATATTAGCTTTGCTTGCTCAGCCCATTCACATTGCAGGCATTGAGTGTAATTGGCTCGACTTTTGGCATGAATGCCAGTCTATTTCAGCCCTAGCCGTCCTGGATTGGTATTGTGACGCTGAAATAGACTGGCATTCAAGCCCACTATCCTACTGATTTAGCTTTGCTATTCCATACTAAGGCAACTATAATATCCCAAATACAAAATGTTTTTTTTTTGGTTAATTCTGTAAGTGATAGATTTAAAATTCAAACAAAAATGCATTACTCATTGAGAATACATTTATGCTACATAAATGAATAATATACTGTGACTATATTCTCAAATTATTTTACATTATAATGTGACTTTTTGCAAAGAGCTAACTTGTTTAAATAAAAAAGTCATAATTTAAAAAACATGGGTCAGTAAGAAACCACCCAGAACATCTCGGTTGCATATTTAATGTGCTGTCACCTACGTCGCCCGTAGGGCGAGGTCAGTGGCACTACGCAGCTCTTGCATGAGCCCTGCCCTCATGCATGTCTCTGAGCACCTGTGCCTGATTAACTTGCAGGATGGCCATAGCATGCAAGGAGGAGGCGGTCTGCCCCGCAGCTCTATAGGCTTTGGCCACTAGAGTGGACGGACAACCTACAGGCCGTGCTTTGGGTCGCGGCACCAGGTGGAGGCACTGTGGGGACACCGTTGCATCAACAGAACGCTCCACCGGGGGTACCCCAGTGTACCCTTTGGCCACCGCCCCATCGAGAGCAGTGAAGCCGGAAGAGGTCAATGAGCGATTGCGAGAAGTCAATTGAGACTTCCACGATTTCCTGTCCCCTTCATCCACTTCCGGGAAGAAAGAAATTGGGGCCGGGTGCCAACGGACGTCTGCACGCGCCGCCCCCCAAAAAGCAATCGTCGAGCCTTGAGCGCTCAGGACATGGTGATGGTGGAGGGTTCCATTCAAGCCCGATGTTCACAGCTGCCCGGGAAAGCATGGCAGTCAATTCCAGATCGGACTCGGCATCCCCGAAGGAGGCAGCATAGCCGAATCTTCATCTCCAGATGACTCAAGCCCACCTTGTGATGCGGCGATAGACATGAAGGCATCCGTTGGGGCGCCGAATGAAACGCTGGGCCCGCCACGAGACTGGCCAGCGACCTTATCGGGCAACACCATGGGTTGCAATGCGCTAGAGGAGGGTGTGGCCCAAGGAGGATTCGTCGGGTTGTTCCACAGTCACCCTCAAATCACCCTGGCCACCAGCCAATGTATCCCCTCTCGCGGCGGGGATAGTTTGGGGTGGCAGAGGGGACTCCTCTGCGGAGGTCATCGAGTCTCAATCTCAGCATCGTGATGGTCATGTTTCCGCAGTGACATGACTCATCCACGAACGCTGTCTGAACGTGATTCAAGCCCAAACATGAAATCCGTCTACTGCACCTAGAAATACACGGGCAAGACATCTTGAAAAAGATGCGCCATGTGCAGCTCTTTTAGAGAGGATAAAACTCAATAAAACTTAGCAGATCACTGCACAGACCAACAGCAGGAATGTGATCTCGCTGGAACACGCCTTCACACCAACACCGATGAAGAGTTGCTCGTCTCAGAACCCGTAGACAGCTTGCAGTGGAGAGAAGTGAAGAAACATAATGTGAGATTGCACGCACTGCTCCTTTTATACCCAAGAGGTGGGGTGGAGTTGCGCTACGCATATTCTGCAGACCCATGGCATTGTCTTGCCATTGGCTCGATTTGTAGAATTCGAAGGTGATAGGCTTCCCATTTCGTTGGTCACTGACGTAACGCGGAGTGACTGACCGAAAGGGAACAACCTAGCAACTCCATACCCAATATGCTAAAACCACTGATAACTATGGAATTCCAAAGCTAAAATAAAATAATAAAATAAAGAAATCCATAAATATACAAAGCAAAAATAAATTAAAGCTGCGAGCAGCGATGACAGGCCCAAGCCCGGTGGCATCAGCACAACTGTGCACGGCAGGCAATAGTCATTTAAAATGGGAAAACATAAAAGGACTATGTCAAAGTCATTTGAATTCACCACATTAACTGCAGCAGTTGGTGCTGCTGTGACCACGAACGACAACAGCCACATCTATGAGATCAATTTAATTTAATTTCATGTCAGATGATGTCAAATGTCAATTTCAAATGAGTGCAGAATACTGTTCGAATGCTATATAAAAAAAGCAGGATGACGAGATACGAGGCCAACTTCTCCTACAAAGTGTAATCACAATAATTACAGAATGTGATTGATTGTTACAAATCTGACATAAATAAATCATTAGTCCTTATGGCTGGACAAAAAAGTAAAAAATGGTTCCCACACATTTTTTTTTTTTCAAATAACCGCTGCTCTTTTCAACTTTCTCTAAAAAATACATATATCAAGGTTTCCACAAAAATATTAAGCATCACAACTGTTTTGATGATGATAATAATAACAATAGGACATATTTCTGAAGTTTTATTACACTGAAGACTGGAGTAATGATGCTGAAAATTCAGCTTTGCTATCACAGGAATAAATTACATTTTAAAATATATTAAAATAGGAAACTTTTTTTTTTTTTTTTTTAATTGTAGCAATATTTCGCAATTACTTTTTTTTTTTTTTTTTTTACTGTATTTTGGATCAAATTAATGCAAACTTGGTGAGTATAAGAAACTTCTTTCAAAAACATTCAAAAATATTACCGACCCCAAACTTTTGAGTGGTAGCTTAGTTTATCACTTGCAATTCATTCCATTAAATACAGAAAATGTAAAATTGTAAAGAAAAGGCTGTTTTTTTTTTCTTTTCACAATTAATTTAAGAGTAGTGAGTCAGCTAGGAACAGATGCGAGAAGACACATCTGCTGCACATAAACGCATCTAAACACACTTGAATTGCCCCACGAGAATCAATAAACATATCCTCCTTTCTGTCTGTCTTCGCAAAGAATGGGTGATGAACTTTATTATGAAGTGTGATAGACACATTAGTAGGTGTATGAGTGATGTCATGCATGTGAAGAGTCATTTAGTCATTTCGGATAGAGGTGTTGGGGCTTATTTTGTCTTATCTAGAGAGTCTTATCTATAAACCATGTCTGTCTCTCTTCCTCCAGGCTCACTATTCCACTGGAAGAGTGTCTGCCTCCTTCACATCTACAGCTATGGCTCCAGCCACCACCCATGAAGCAGGTAATGGAAATGAAACTTGCTTTCCCTGCTGATAGGAGCAGACAGTTTTTGTTTGCATCAGCTAGTCCATGGATCAAGGTTGATACTAATCAGTCTATGGCCAAGTCACAAACTTCCCTTTAGTCTTCTCGTGGTGGTTCCTTCTCTTTTGTATCTGGCCTGTTTGAGCCAACTGCTGATTCTGATTGACTCCATTAAGTTATATTTTCTGGTAATGCCCACATATCTTGAATGCAGTCGCTTTGGGTAGAAAAGTCTAAATGTGCCAATGTAAATGTCATGACCGGGTGATGCACACAACAAATGACACCATTTCCCTTTTTATTTATGCTGGAAGAAGTTGCATGCATTTCATAACATTGCATCATTGCAATACCTGAAACTCCTGCCAAGTATTAGTGCTGATGTGTATTTTACACTCATTTTTAGTATATCGTATCTTCAGTATAACTCAGGAAACCATCTGGCAGCTGTCAACTCGGTCCTGCATACCTGTTCATTCTCTTTCAGACAAGTTTAAGGCTATTCTGATAGAAAATTGTTGTCAATACTGTCTGCAGCAGAGTCATTCATGAATGTAAAGAATGAAAATATTTGTCTTTGTGTTTTCAGATGCTATTGCGGACGATACCGTTCGCTACCAGTATGTTAAGAAGAAAGGCTACGTGCGCATACACACAAACAAAGGGGACATCAATGTGGAGTTACACTGTGATAAGGTAATGCAAAGTGAAATGATCGAACAATAATAAACCTTGGTTGGGCATCGGGTGGATTTAAACTTTTTCATGCATTGAGGCCAAGCGGAACTGTGCAATTGGTTCTTTTCAGACGTACTATATTTCTGTAAACATTGTTTTGCTTGTCGTCATTTGTGCTCATCATTTAAATGGGATTTTTCTGGCTGTGTTTGACACCTTGTTTGCTGTCACACTTAATCAGAGCAAGGCCAGAGCTGACTAATTACAGAGTGAAGGAATCAGAAAAGAATTAAACAGTATGTGATGCTCAAACAACTCAGATTATATGCAGTGGTCCACTTTTGGACACTTAAAAATGCCTGAATTTCACTGCATTAGATACAGAATAGCAAAGCAAGCAGCATCTGCAAACAACTAACTTGCCATTTCTGTGCCACCTTTTCAATTATTTTGAACCAGTTGGTCTCAAAGTTACACAGGTTTCCTAGCAGATTAACCCCATGCCATGTATCATATCAAAAATAAACATGTTAACATGTTCCACAACGTTTGGTAGTTTCATATATTTATACTACCGTTCAAAAGTTTGGGATCTGTACGATTTTAAAGAAATTCATGTTTTTGTTCAGCAAGGATGCAAGGATCAAAAGAAACAAAGACATTTTTATAAAATTCTAATTCAAATAGATTTTTCTTTTGCTACAAAAAATCCCCCCCCCCCCCCCCCCCCCCGAAATAAATCATTAAAAAAATTTTTTTTTTTAAATAAATAGAAAATTATTTTAAATTGTATAAAATTTTACAGTATTACCCTTTTATTGTATTTCTGAATAAATTCAGTCTTGGTTAGCAGAAGAGACTTCTGTAAAATATTAACATTAAAAACTTCTTATTTAAAACCCCTTAGATATTTAAATATTTACAGTTTGAAACCTAACAAACTTTGTGAACTGGTTTGGTTGAAACAATGTGTGTTATTTTGTATGGTTTGTATTTTTAAAATACATTTATAAATTTTTAACTGGCTTAAAGGTGCAGAATTTTGCACCTTGCAGGCAAAAAATGTCCATTGTCTATTGTCAGTGGTCGAACCAAGTAGCTTTCTATTGGTCAGTGCAGGAAATATGCTATATAAAAACAATTAAACTCCAATTTAGTAGACACTTTAAAAAAATATACAGACTAGCCCAGATATTTATGGATTGAGCAGGGGTGTGGTGTAATGTACTTGCTCTGTGTGTGTAGTCTACAGGCCGTCCTGTCTTTACATAATATATAATTCATCCATTCAGAGTGTCACACTGCAACTGCTGACCTATATAGGTTGACTTACTCTTTTTCTATTTCTCATTTTTATGTTGTCTTGTTTTTGTTGTCTGTTTTTGCTGTTAATGTCGCATTCTTTTCTTTATTCTTTGTGTCCTTTTCTAATGTGTTTCTTCTCTACTCATTTCTTTTTTGATGTGCTCTGTGTCCTACTGAGCTTGTAAAATCATCCCTGCCATAAAACACTTCCTCTGAAAAATTGTGTTCGTTTTGGCCTTGTGCTGGCAATAAAACCTACCCATAGTTCTCTCTCTTCAGCGGAGCAGATGCAGCGTCCCCGTTCTTATTTATGCAAGAGCTCGTGCCTGGCTCTCACTCCTGGGTCAAAGCTGCACATGAATCACTTTATATCTATCATTTAGCGTTTCACTTTAACACGGTACAGAGAAACTGGTGAGCTTGGTCTTTACTGGCTATAATTACATATATAAGATTCTGTACGTTTAAATCGTTTCACCTTTTTTGCATTTTAGCACTATTTTATCACTTTCATGAACACTTTGGCTCAGTCTAGCACAAAAGCAGCATATTCATTAAAGGGATAGTTCACCCAAAAATTACATTTTCATTTATTCACCCTCAAGTTGTTACTCAAGTGAGTTTTTTTTTCTTCTTCTGCTGAACACAAATGATGTTTTGAAGAATGTTGATAACCAAAAAGTTGATGGTCCCCATTTTCATACTATGGAAGTCAAGGGGTCCGTCAACTGTTTAGTTTCCCATATTCTTCAAAATATCATCTTTTGTATTCAGCAGAAGGAAATTCAAACAGGTTTGGAACAACCTGAGGGTGAATATATGATGACAGAATTTAAACTGACTTTAAAGATGACTTACTCTTTAAGCTTTCACAAGGCCAAAAGACTTCATTTGGTTAGAACATTTCTTGAATTTTAGATTTGCATTTATCTGAAGCTGAAGACCTGAAGTCTTTGTCCTATTCCAGCCTAATGTGCAGAATAAGACACACCCTTTAGAAACATGTGATGTGTGTGTCAGTGTGACTTGGGAACCAAGGTAAACACTGCCTAATGGACACAGAAACAGCACTTCATGGTCTTCATAGTCCTAGTAACTAGCTGCTATTTTTGTGTCTTTTCATTGGCTGTGTGCTTGTCAAATCAGGATAAAGAGAAGAGGTCACATTGATAAGAAAATCACCCTCCTCCTTTTTTCTTCCTCTCCTTCGCTCCCTCCCTCCTGCGGTCTGCTTGCATTTGTGATGAATCTATTTGTGGTGCAATGTTTACAAAGAAGTGGCCTTTTTTTTATTTTTTTTTATACTGTAACTGAATCTTATGAAAGGAAAAGACAAATGTCAAGGTCAAACATCATGATGTATATATTTAACTCCTAAACACAACACAATTCAACAGCAGATAATATTTAACTTAAACAATAATTTTTTTAATGCATTACAGTTAGAATTAAAATAATGACTTCCTAAAATTAAACAAACGATACCATACATTAAATAGACTATATGCACATTACAATTTAAGTAATATTTATTTATTTAGCATTACTGTTATAAGAATGGGATTTTTGTTGTTGTTGTGGTAGAGCATGTGAAAATGTGCATATTATTTTGAAAATAAAGTCTTAAAAAATCTTAATGGTCTATAATCATTAAAAAAACCTGGATTTTTTTTTTAATTGTCCTAAAGTATGCTTTATTTATGTAAGTAAAATAAGATTTCTTATTTTCATTTTCATTTGCCTATATGCGAATGCCCTCTTGTCAAGAATGTACAGTTTACAACATTTTTGTTCTTGTAGTGGCATTTAGATTGGAATGTCGTTGTGGACAGTTATGCAACAATGTCAAGTCTAGATGGAGCAGATGATTGAGATCTCGCCTGACAACTTTATTTTTGTAGGTGTTTTGTGTGTCTTGTGTTTTTCATGCATGAGTGTGTGACATTGAAATCTTACCGGTTTTTTAAAGTCCTGACATGCTTGACCTCCTCTCAGGATAACTTATAAAACTTTAATGTGGAAATTGCTGCAGCATCTCCCAATAAGGCACACAATGTCTTTCCTGTGCACAAAATCAGTGTATTACTCACAGAGGTTTTATTTGAAGAGAGGGATGTCTGATAGTCATAGAAACGAACAAATAAACATTTACACAGTGGGAGAGGAAGCAACTCCTTAAACTGTGCTATGTTTTTTGTACATAAGCAAGCCTTTCACTTCCTGAATAACATAGCAGATTTAAACTGCATTCAAAGCTGCCAGATGTATTGCAAACAAACCTAATTGTTTATTGGCCTTTATAGCCCACAGACGGTCCTTTGGTAGCACACAAGGGATGTGAGAGGCTTGTACAAAATAATTAAGTCATCATCTGAATTTACAGTGGACACACTTCCTGTAATATTCATAAGTGATTTAAAGTTGCAAGCTGTCGTTTGTTAATGTGAATGTTTTTGCAGTCCTTTAATTTGGATGAAGAAATATAATGCTTATATCATAAGAAAAGAAAAGATAAAGAAAATTTAGCCTATTTTAGGATCATTACGATTTTCTTAGATTGTTGTATTATTTCCATGATAATTAAGCAAATTTTTTGTAATATAATGAAGGAAAATCTTTCTGCCCTGACTTTTTTTTAATTTAATGCAATAAATTGTTCCATGATGCATGTATAAATACTTCTATATATTAATTTAAATAATCAATAATTTTTCTTGAATTACAGTAATTTAAGTTTTTTTATTTATTTATTGTTTATAAACAAAATGGGGTGAAATGTGCTTAATTTTCAGTACCACACAATTAAAAGAATTCCTAATTCTGTCTGAAATTTATTTTATTTTAATTAAAAATGTCTCATTTATTTTAATATTTTGTCATTTTGTTTTTTACTTTTATTTTCGGGGTTAAACATTGACCGGTTTCATGAGATTCACCCACTGTCTAGTTCCCATAGATTGGGTTTGTCTTCAAGTCAAGAGAGCTTCAAAAGACTTTTCATACTTTTGTTCATGTGGTTTGTATGGTTTCCTGTGTCCCACAACCACAACAAATATGTATTTGTAAATGTTTTTATTTTATTTTATTTTTTATATCACCCTCTTTTTTTACCATCAGTTTAGCGGGCTGCTATGCAAGTGTCATCATAATGACAAACCGTTTTCATAAATCACATTTTCCTGACATTAAAACTGATATTTGTTTTTTTTCCTTGCAGGTCCCCAAGGCTGGAGAGAATTTTATTAAACTGTGTAAGAAAGGATATTACGATGGCACAATATTCCACCGCTCCATTCGAAATTTCATGGTAAATACATTTTGCTTCACTTTTTCTAAAATGTTGACTTTAATTAATTTATGTTAAGATGCTACCTTTTCCTGCAGTATCCTCAATGTGTGTCTGGATGTGTGTGTTTGCTAGCGTTAGATAACTATGAATCATTATAGCAATTATATATTACATTAAAATAATGTAATTGAGAGTGATGTCGCTAAATTATTAAATGTAAAATGTGAATCCAGGGATGTCCCGTGACTATCTCAAGGATCAGTTTTGGGGCAGATGAAGCATTTTTTTACTGAACGCTATCAGCTATACTAATCCCGATCCTTTATTTTATGTTAGCTACCACACAGGTGTCATGCTGTAGTTGGCGGTATGCACCTTCAAGTGGGTTTGCCAACCACCATTAAAAACTCAAATGTTTGCACGTTCGAGCTTTGTGTTTAACATTTGATGCGCACCACTCGGAAGTCCTTTATTTACTGTTTTAAATGTCATCGGACTGCCATAACATTTCGCGTCTTGCTTCAAACTTGACTGACAGACTGGCATTTTGACATGCTTGCATTCTGACATGCTTTCTAACCTTATCTAACCTTTGTTAACCTTTTTCTTTTTTTGTTGCAATTTTTCTGCTTAAGATGTTAAGTGTGTATATATATATATATATATATATATATATATATATATATATATATATATATATATATATATATATATATATATATATATATATATATATATATATATATATATATATATATATATATATATATATATATATATATATATATATATATATATATATATATATATATATATATATATATATATATATATATATATATATATATATATATATATATATATATATATATATATATATATATATATATATATATATATATATATATATATATATATATAGACAGACAGACAGACAGACAGACAGACTCCTACTCTAGCTACTTTAGCGGGTTGAAATTTGAATATAGCCTAAATATTAATTTATCAATTGTAGTCTTTTAAAAATGCATCTGAAATAATAAACTAGGAGCAATTTTGTCAAAAATATAGATTTTTCGATACATCTTGATACTGAAATATCTGAAACTATGCTTCCAATACTTATTTTCCGCAGAAAAGATGCATAATACGAGCTGCATTTTCTCTCTCTCTTTCAAACCCGCCTCCCCTCACTCACTCGTTTCATTTGCTCTGAATGAATATTGTTGGTGTTATAGGGCTTAAATTGCAGCGTGGGATTGCCCGTATTGTGCATAATTTTACTCATTTCCACTGATTTTGTGCTCGCACCCAAACTGCACACACATAAAGCCACCTATCTGTTCTAAATTAAGTGTATTTGACCATTTAAGCACAATAAGCAACAAAAAAGAACTTAAAATTGTCAAAATGCCAGTCTTGGCAAGTATTCACATAAATAGTTAGGTTATAAGTGAACAGTTGAGAACAAAAAAAGTGTAATCGGGACTCGTTATCAACAGAGACTCCGATTGGATTGGAGGCACAAAAACCTTGATTGGGACATCAATAGTAATTGAAGTTGTTTAATAAGTGTTTTTGTAAAAAATATGCTTGTCTGGATCCAACCATTAAAATGCCATTTTCCGTGGCATAGATTGCTAGCCATTTAAAGCCAAAGAATTAACAATAAAGAATTGTTATTCTTTGTTTTTAGATTCAAGGAGGAGACCCTACAGGGACGGGTACAGGTAATCATTTTATTATTTGTTCAGAATCACTTGTCATTTTGATCACTTGCGTATAACAGTTACTCTCTTCAGACTCTCACATCAAATTAAATATGGTACCTACTCTCACCAAGGGGAAAAATGCATCGTTTTAGTTACGAATCGAAGTCAACACATTTTTGTGATCCTCCTTTTAAAATGATCAAACGGTTTTTCTCTATCTAGTGGAAACAATTACGGGAAGTTTAGTCTTTTATCAAATAGAAAAAATGTCTCTAACAAATTAGGTTGACTATCTTTTTCATATTCATTTGATCAGATGAGAATTTCTTTACTCTCTCAGACTTTCTTGAGCTGTCTAGACAATGTGACCTCCGCTTTCTGAATGCTGCTTTGGTGCACATTTGCGAGGGATATTTTCCTGTGGTCATGTGTTAAAAGGTGCAGGTCTAACTGACGAACACTAAGGCTAAAGAGCTTGTGCACTCTATTCCCTTGAATGGTCTTGTACATATCTAAAATTCAATCCCATAAAAAATGCACCAGCCTCACCTGAGACTCTTGTGTAGAGAGAGACTCGAGAAGAGAAGAGGGAAGTAGACCGAAGGATTTTTCATGAACAGCGAGTGAATTTAAAGTGTCAAGTATTAGACTTGAAGGTCAGAAGAAGCTTTCATCTTCCAGCCATTCTCACTTGTGTATTATCATGCACATTGAGACAAGGTTTTCTATTGCATTTGACCTAAAAATAGGTGCAAATAGAGGGAGAGATTTAGCATCAGAGCAAACTGTTGATTGTCTGTCCAAAATATGTGCTTTTAGTCACTTAAGTGAATGTTCACGGATGTTAGAGAAGAGTTTGCGGTGTCCTCAGTCACTCACATTTATTTCAAGCACATGCCTTTTTGTTTTGTAAGAGAATAGTAAAATCATCATTATTTACTCGCATTATGTTGTTCCAAACCTATATGACTTTCTTCTATAGAACACAAAAGGAGAATTTTCAACAAATTTTCTGGCTACTCATTTCAATATAATGAAAGCAAATGAGGACAAAATTACACAAAAGCACCATAAATGCATCCAAATATTAGTTCATATGACTCCTGTGCTATTTTCTAAAGGCTTCTGAAGTCATATGATATGTGACAAACAGACTAACATTTTAGTTGTTATACACTGAAAATCCATGCTAGTTCTCCTGTGGGAAGTTGTGATGTCCAATTTGGTAATTAATCAGTTGACTCTGGATAAATCTGTTCATACAGCATCAAATAACTTAAGTCCATCTGTTCTTCATACAAAAAGTATTGTATTACATTCAAAAATTATATAGACACATTTATGATACTTTTGAAGTGATTTCAAGTTTGACCAGTACATTATTAAAATGTGTGCTTCAGTAGGAGTCAAAGGTTTGGAACAACATGATGGCGAGTACATTTCTCAGAGAAATATCCCTTCAATTATGAACCATTAAAAGATATGCACTGATGGATACTTAATATACAAACCATAATAGACTCAAATCACTGAGGCGGTACCCTTTCAAATGTTACTAATATGTTCCATTAAAGGGATAGTTCACCCAAAAATTTAAATTGTCCTCATTTACTCACTCTCAAGTTGTTCCAAACCTGTAAGTTTCTTTCTTCTTTTGAACACAAAAGACGATATTTTGAAGAATTGCTGATGGTTTACGGCACCCATTGACTTCTATAGTATTTTTTTTCCTTCTATGGAAGTCAATGTCTACTGTCAACTGTGTGATTTACAAACTTTCTTTAAAATATTTTATTTTGAGTGCATAATCTAATATGCACCTTTTGGGGGTAATTAAGGTATAAAGGTGTACCTTTTGAAAAGGTTCCGCCCTATTGACAGCTTTTGTACCTTTTTTTTCTCTGAGAGTGTAACATGGCTTGGTTAAATTATTTTGAAGGCTTTGATCATGTGTTCAGCCATCCTGTTTTCTTCCATTTAGTTGAAAAATAGACAATATTAACCAAATTATCCAAATGAGTTTTGGAAGCTGCAACGAAGTCGTGAGTGTGACAAATCACACAATGTTCCTTTGAAGAGACGCTGCGTTTTGTAATAATGGTGCCATTAGGCTGTGAATGAATGTGCAATGATTATGATTCAGCAGGATTCATCTACAAAATTAAATCAAGGCATCTTAGGCAGCAGTTTGGTATCAGTGCAGCAGAAAACTCACGTTGACATCTGTGATGTTTTTAGACGTGTAGATTTAAAGGCATACATGATTGGTAAAGAAAAGGAAATCAGGAATAGCTCATAAAGTATGACACAGAATAGCATAGAACAGAATTTTAAAGCATATGCTTCACCTCTAAAGACTACCTTAGTTCCAGTTAGTTTTGTGGCAGTTGTCGAATGTGATGTACTGTGTTTATTTGCAAAGTGATTATAAATGCAATTGTATGACAACAAAGACAATGTAATTATATGAATTGCAAGTTAATCAGATTAATCACAATCAGTTGCATATTTCAGTCTGAAATAATTTTTTCATTGCTCACTGCAGACTCAAAATATGGTGGTACTTCAAGCTTGAATTACTCAATTGCCTTTGTATTACATTTATTTTTTATGTATGGGTCAGAGGACATGATTAATTGTTTATCGCATTGTTTTTTTAGGTGTCTAACAAAATAATTTGATATACTATTCAGCTCTCATTTACAGGTTCTATACATTGCTGTCAGTTATTCAACAAAAAAAAGTTTCAACTTGGTCCTCGGTTTGTAAAAACAACACTTTCAGTGGAAGTCAACAGCTGTAATATGTTTTCCCCATAGACTTCTAGTGTTGTCTAAATTGTCCGTGCTAATTCACAGCATTTCACAGATCCTTGGTTTTAACCTTGGATTTAACCGTCTACCTTTTGGATTTGAATAGGTCTTGAATGTAGTCCCCCAGGTGCTCAAAATTAATAAATCACTTTTTCTTGCCATTGTTTTTAATCACGTCAGCCTTGTTATTCTGTCCGGTTGATTTTCATCCACTTCCTATAACCCTTTTTAATCAAGGCAGTGGCATGGGGGTAGGAAATGTCAGCAAGGGCATAAATTATGCAGAAATGTCACCTGGGAAATGTTTATGAGGGTGTGCAAGTTTTCAGAGGTAGATTGGTGCGCCGTAAAGCCATCGCTCCGCGACGACAGCAGCTGCTGGACGTTAAAACTCCTTCCTGCTCTGCTACATCTAGAATCATTAAGAAGAAGTACAAAAGGTTTTAAACCTCGCATGACTTTGTGAATTCATTAGGGGCAGGTGTCACAGAAATCTTGCAGTTGAGCAAAGTGTCGTGTCAGCCTCTGCACGCACGCGAACACTCGCCGAGAGAGCTGCACCCAGCAGAGCTTTTGATTGAGCGTGATGAAGCGTTAATTAGTGTACCTGATTTGGAGGCTTTTTGGCACGAGGTGTTTGTTTATGGTGGCAGAAGACGATGCACGGGGCACTGAGGTAGTCATTTTTATAAATGATTTGAAGTGATTCAAAAAGACAATCTGGGTCAAGTTCAGTGGAACTTATTTAATATTTCAGTGTAAAATCTGTGGGAAGACTAGTCCGACTACTACTAGACTGCATTATACATTAACGTTTAAAAGATTGTTTTTGGAAGAAGTCTCTTATGTTTACCCCAAGGCATTTGATTAATGCAGTACAGACCGCAATATTGTGAAATATTATTACACAGAAATCATTCTCACATGCTGATTTGATCCTGAGGAAACATTTCTTATTATTATCAGTGTTGAAACCCCTTGTGCTGCTTAATATTTTTGTGGAGATTCTTTGAATAGAAGGTTGTAACATTATAAATGTATTTACTGATCAATTTAATGTATCATTGCTGAATAGAAGTATTAATTTTTAAAAATAATTCTGACCCCGAATGTTTGAAAGGTAGTGTGTGTTTTCCATGGCTAATTGATTGCTGTATGTTTTTCTTTAATTGAGCATATTGCTGATTCTTAGTTTTTGAGATTTGCACAACCCACTAAACCTATTGAAATCCAGTACATTAATTGTCTCACCATCATTTGTGCTATGGACATGAATTTATCCTCAAATCACTTGGATTTGTTTAAAAGCTGTGCTGGCACTAGTGTCATAGAAATGTCAATTTGCATTTAAACTAATGTGTGGGTAAATTTAGTTGTTTAGTTGTTTTTGTGTTGTGCTGGATCTCTGGATTTGTTCTTCCAGTGCAATTGTACCAGACGCGATGGCACATACAGCAGGGTTGTTATTGGCCCGGTGTCTCTTAATCTCATACAAATCTTTAATATTCATATTTTTCCCTCCTGTCAACCCTCTTTCTCTCATTGTGTGTATCAGGAGGTGAGTCTTTCTGGGGAAAGCCGTTCAAAGATGAATTCAGGCCTAATCTGTCTCACACGGGTCGTGGTATTCTGAGCATGGCTAACTCAGGACCCAACACAAATAAATCCCAGTTGTGAGTATGCGTTTCATCTGCTCATTACAGTGATTGTCAGGCAGCACTGTATTGATATCAAACGTACTGTTTAGAGTTTGTTCTAAACCCCTTAAGTGTTAAACTTCTGCAATTATTTCAGCCCAAGCCTCTTAACACACAGACTCCACTCAAACTTTGGATCAAAGGCCACTTTAGGCTACTTTTGGTTTTTATAAACCTGTTTTAGAGAAATTTAAGATACAGTTTTGAAAATGGATAGAAAGTTCTGCATTCGAAATCTCACTTATGAGATCGGTCTAGTATTTGAATACTGAATTCTGGTTGATTTTCTTTCTTCTGGCATTTGCATACTGAATTGTGATTGGTCTTTCTTGCATTCAACCCTTCATAACCAGCGGTGACAAATGGGAAGAATCAAAGCCTAAATTTACTGTAATCTTCAACACTGTTTTTGTTGCCTTTACAAGCACTGGTGTTTTGTTCATTAAATGCAAATCTAGTTTAAATATGAATTTACCCTGTTATGAAAACTCTATAAAATAATATTTTTCCTGTTTCCTTTCAGCTTCATAACATTTCGCTCATGCGCATACCTGGACAGGAAACACACTGTGTTTGGAAGGTAATTTTATTTACGGATTTATTTGTCTTCAGTAATAGATTTGACATCCCTCAGACCTGAGAGTGTTATCAATGGCTGTTTGGGGCAGTTGTGGCCTAATGGTTAGAGAGAGTCGGATTTGTTAACCTGAAGGTTGTGGGTTTTAGTCTCAGTACCACCAGGAAATGTAAGTGGGGGGGAATGAATGAACAGCGCTCTCTTCCACTCTCATTAGCCACAATTGAACACACACTCCCCGGGCGCCGCAGCAAAAATGGCTGCCCACTGCTCCAGGTGTGTGTTCAATACTTACTGCTGTGTGTGTGTGCACTTGGATGGGTATAACGCAGAGCACAAATTCCACACGTCACGTCCTTTCATAATCGCCGTGTATGAGTTTTTTCACTTTTCCTGAGTGGTGATGCCTGATCTCAACATCATACAGCCATTTTGGTATATTTTTCAGTTGGTCAGCTTTCTGTGTGTGTGAAGTACTTCCTGGTGGAAAGCTCGTCTTCTGTTGAATCGGAACATTCCAACACACACACACTTTCACTCTGAGGGAAAGTCTTGCCCATTTGGCATCGAGTTGAAATCCTTGGACTCTAGCTGAGGAATTCAGAGGCTTGTCAGCATAAGCCTGGACTAAACTGCTGTGCACACTCACATGCACCCCTCACCCCACAGCAGCAGAAAGTCTATGTACTTACTGAGCACGTGCAGTGAGAACGCGCACACACACACGCCCCTCGACCCTCAGCCTATGGGGCACCTAGAAACCTGAGCCCCTGTTAAAGAGGAAATGTCCCACAGAAACAGCTGTGCAAAGAGAGAAAGTACACAGCATGTGGACATAGATCTAACACACAAACCACATTTATGGATTTGTTTTGCACATTCTGAATTTGTTTTTGCTGTCCACCAAAATGTAGAAAAGTGTGATCAAGTTTGATGCAGTCTCATTAGAGATATTATCACAGCTCTGCACTGAATAACAACTTTTTTAACTTTGCAGCTACAGCTACTTAAAAAAAGAGTTAATTAAACAATATAAGAGTACGTATTCTAATTTTTTTCTGTTGTTCTAAACCTGTGTGACTCTTCTGTGAAACGCAAAAGGAGGAATAAAATGAAAGTACACTGCTTGTCAAGCTCCAAGAAGGACAAAAAGCAAGAAATGATCATAAAAGCAGTTCATACAACTTTTGCAAATGTTTTGATAGCTTTGCGTGACTGAAGCCATTATTCACTGAAAACCAGGAGTTTTATTTTAGTATTATTTATAAATTAGAATTTATTAGTATTTTGATTTAGCAGTTTTCAATTTAGTTTCAGTTAATTGTCAAGGCAAATTAAAATAATGATACAAATGTTATTTCAACTTTATTTTTATGATTGAAAACAATTTTAATAGTTTTAGTTAGCAATAATAAGATTGTTAAAAGCTGTTGTATGATTACTTAAAATATAGCAAATCAATCATTCTCAATATGAGAGCAAGTAAATTGTATAATTTTCATTTTGGAGTACGTAGTTCCTTTGAGAAACGTTCAAAATTGTTGGCTTCAGTGAAAGTCTCATTAGAGATATCACCCCTTGGCACTGAATAATACCTAATTTACTCTTTGCAGCAGGATTTTAATAGGATTTCTGTTCCTCTCTTGCTCTCCTTTAGAGTGGTTGGTGGTTTAGAGGCTCTCCAAGCGATGGAGAACGTTGAAAGTGATCCGAAGACAGACAAACCCAAGGTGCTGAAGTCATTTACTTCCCATCTGTGGCATCAGAAATGTATGATACGGTTGCAGAAGCGCGTGTCAGCAGTGTAGTGTTGTGTGTGTGCTTTGTTGACTCATGGTACTTCCTGTTTGTTTATATTGTTCCACCTGCTGTCAAGTCCCAGAATGCCAAAAGAGAAATAGTCCAATTTAAAAAGACACATTTGTTCTTTATTTTCAAGCATTTTCGTCAGCTTCATGCAAACTGTGTTTTAGCTTGGGGCAGCAGAGTTTTTGAATACTTCGCTTCAGTACTCCCCCCCCCCCCCCCCCCCTCTTTTCATTTCTTAAACGGTAATAGCATGTCAATAGGTGAAGAGTGCTTTCTCAGTCTCAATCTCTGTTTCTGTTTCACATTCTCAGTCTGAGATAAAGTTGGTGAGCGCTACAGTATTTGTGGACCCCTATGAGGAAGCCGATGCACAGGTCAGCATTTGTGTGCATGTATGTAGTCAATGTTGTAATTGTTGTTTTCATGCCGTGCAGTCGATGTGACACTGTGTGTGTTTAGATTGCAGCCGAGCGAGAGAAGGAAGCACAGAAACAGGAGGAAGAGAGAGCGCAAACTTCTGCTTCAGTCAACAAAACCGAGGACAAGCCTAAAGTCTTCAAACCAGGAGTGGGCAAATACATCAACATGGCTGCCAAGTGAGTTCACACACCTCTGTGATGATGCACAGTTGCTGAATATGACAACCTATAATATTATAATAAAAAAACTATAATATTGGAAGACTTTTTTGATCTTTATATTGCATTAATTTTTTTCCGGTTGTAAATCCAAAACTTTTTTTCTCACAACAGTGAGGAGGTTCTGGTAATACAACTCATATTTATTACATATCATATTTAATATCAAATAGTGATCATTATTAAGGTAATACATATGAGTTACATTACCAAAACCTTTCCTGCAAGCACACAAGTGATTCATTCTGATTACATGGAGTCTGTTGACTTTTATAGTCTTTTGAAATTTACTCTGGTAATCCTCATCTTTACCACAACAAGCTAGTTATTAAAAGCAATATTTCACTGTTTGTTTTCTGAAAATAAAAGTTATTTGTTGCTATTTATCAAAAGGTTATAGGATTACAAAAGGTGTTTTCAGTCACTGCTAAATTTATTATTATTAAGGTCAAATAAATTATTTCACTTGAATTGGTGTACAGGAATCTTGCAAGCTACAGCAACATGAGGAACATGGATGGATGGATCCATAGATGGATGGATAGATCTATAGATGGATGAATGGATGTTTGGATGGATGGATGGATCTATAAATGGATGGTTGGATGGATCTATAGATGGATGGATGTTTGGATGGATCCATGGATGGATGGATCTATAGATGGATGGGTGGTTGGATAGATCTATAGATGGATGGATGGATCCATGGATGGTTGGATGGATCCATAGATGGTTGGTTGGTTGGTTGGTTGGATGGATGGATGGATGGATGGATGGTTGGATGGATGGATGGTTGGTTGGATGGATGGTTGGATGGATGGATCCATAGATGGATGTATGGATGGTTGGATAGATCTATAGATGGTTGGATAGATCTATAGATGGATGGGTGGATCTATAGATAGATGGATGGTTGGATGGATGGATCCATAGATGGATGGTTGGATGGAAGGATCCATAGATGGATGGTTGGATGGATGGATCCATAGATGGATGGTTGGATGGATGGATCCATAGATGGATGGATGGATGGAAGGATCCATAGATGGATGGTTGGATGGATGGATCCATAGATGGATGGTTGGATGGATGGATCCATAGATGGATGGTTGGATGGAAGGATCCATAGATGGATGGAAGGATCCATAGATGGATGGATATATAGATGGATGGGTATAGATACGTGTGTGCGTGTGTGTGTATTTTTATATATATTATTTATATACATATATATATGGCTCGACATTAACGCTTGTCTGGGTCAAGTCGATTTTTTTGAAAGTGAAAGAGAATTTTACTTCCCCGACGGACAAGTATCCTGATTAAAACGTCAATAACAAAAAATTACTAGGTAATCACCAAATTCAAGAATGATTCTGCATTAATTTAGTGTAAGTGGTGATCGATGGTGGATATAATATATATTGTATAACAAGGTTGAGCTGTTGAGGCTCGCGCAGCCTCTCGAGGAGAAAACAAATGAGCGCCGCTCACACATAGAAACTCAGTTAACGTACATGGTTAAAATTACAAATTGTTTTAATATTTATAACATATGATACAGTTAAGCAACATCACACAAACAAGAGTGCTGTTTCCTGAATACCATCATGACTGAACATGACACTAATTCATACGCCAGCTCCATAAACAATTATTTAACATCAAGTCACTTACATTTGAAATGCCATATTGACTGTTTTTGTTCTATTTCAGCAGCGAAAATGGTTCCAAACAAAGCAGAACCATAACGCATGTCACAGCAACAGCGTGTTACAGAATGATTCAGTGTATTCAAGCAAATATTTTACTCGGACAAGTGAATGACAAGCACGTGAACAGGCTTAATGTCGAGCCATATTTGCTTGTCTGGAAATGTTTTTTTGTTATTTTTAGTTTTGTTTCATATGTATACGCTGGTGTATAATTAATTATATATATATTTATACACCAGCGTTTCTGTGACAGACGATATATTGCAAGAAAATCATCCACGATAGAGATAGAGAGATACTAAATTACGATGGTATTTTTACCATGGTAATTTTTTTCATTGACAGATTGATCACTAATGGCAGGATCATTATTATATTAAGCTTAAGTCATATTATGGCAAATTAGTGTGTTTGTCACTGGTGAGGGCTTGTCCCACACCACAGCAGGGCTCAGGATATGAGCAAAGTTTACTGAGAACAGCAGGAGATCGTTCTAATTATCCCTCACAACCCCACTGTTACACACACACACACACACACACACACACCCTAACTAACGGACTGTTAAAGAGACAAACACATACATACAGAGCAATGTGAACATCTGCTGCTCACACCTAATATCTGGAACACACACACACACACACTTAGGCTTATAGTATTACAAAAGTGTTTTCAGTCGTTGCTGAATCTATAACATCAAGGCAAAATAAAGTATTTAACACAAATTGGTGTAAGAATCCGTCTTTGTAATATTTCTGGTCAAAAAGATCAATCTTCAATTGAGATTCTTTAAGATGAAAGAAAATGATGGTGGGAAGATATTCAAAATGGTAAATTGATAAATAAAAATAAATAAAAAGAATTCAAAGCGTTTAATAAATGCAAATGATTAATAACCATTACAGGCGGTTTGTACTACTGTAGCTTTAAGACCACTTTATGTAAAGGAATTCTGTTGGCTGTCCTCTTTGCGTGTGAAATGAGTAAAAACATTTATGTTCAAGTTCCAGCTTTGTTTCCTTCAACAACAGCCTCTTTGCAAGGTCTGCATTTATATTGTGACAGATCACAAAACATTGTGCTGTGAAACGTGCCAAACAAACTGCTGAGGTCAGACTCACATAATCACTACTGAATCAATTACACAAACCTAATTAACTTTAATGTCTTATTCACTCTCCTTCATCAGGAAACATTCCCACCCAGATGGTGACAAACCCTCCACTAGTGAAGCTCCTGCCAAGAAGCCCAAAGGCAGAACAGGTTTTGGAGACTTCAGTTCCTGGTAGAACCACCGTACCATCCCTCCTCACAAACGGCTGATTCTGGGTAAAATACGTGATGATGGACAGATCTTATTCCATGCAAACCTCTTGGTCTTTTGTTTTCTCTTTTGAAAGGGTTTGTATTTTAAGGTAATTGATGTGGCAGGGGTGGTTTTGTTCACTTGTAGTTTGGTCAAGTCTTTCTTTATATTGAGCCCTGTAAATAATCATTGTTATTTTTGGCATATTAAATGATTGCATCTAGGCATTAATAAATGCATTTTGCTAAAAGTTGGCATGTTCATGAGTTTTTATTTTGTGTTACCAGTCCGACTCCCTAACCCAGGGGTAGGCAAGTTCAGTCCTAGAGAGCCGCTGTCCTGCAGAGTTTAGCTCCAACCCTAATTAAACACACCTGAACCAGCTCATCAGTGTCTTCAGGATTACTAAAGCTACAGGCAGGTGAGGGTTTTTCAGGGTTGGAGTCAAACTCTGCAGGACAGCGGCTCTCTAGGACCGAACTTGCCTACCCCTGCCCTAACCATTAAGTCCCAAGTATACTTTATACAAATTTGACTGAACGCGCACCGCCGGATTTTTGTAACCGTGCATACTTTGTATGCGCAGGTTGCACATGCACATTTAATTTTTTTACAGTACTTGCATTGTAACTCATGGCGAGACATTGTTCAAAAATGTGCATGCATCAAACAACTGTGTACACGTACGAGTCAAAAGAAGTGTACTTTGCAAGGTTGTGCGTTCGACTGTGGGCATGCGCTCGCCTACGCGTAAAAAAACAAAGTATACTTTCAGTTTTAGGCCTGACCTTTGATGATCCAATTCAACCATACGAAGCAAAAATAACTTATAACAAATGAACAAACGTGATGTGATTTTTTTTTTTTTTACTGTACAGGTGTGAATATGCATTTCCTTCAGTCTGAGCTTATTTCACTTTTAAGGTAAAAGGGTGTTTTACATTTGCCTTTTCTTTTTTTTTTATTAAAAAGCAAAACAAGCAAGCCCAGCCCAGGTGAGAAAAAGTAATGTAACTTTTTTTGGGAGCAATGCAATATTGTAACGCGTTACTTTTAATAGTAACTTTCCCTAACACTGATAATGAGAGCGTTCCTTACAATGTAATCTCATTAAGTAATAACATTGTTTTCTAACTGAACCAATTACTGTGAGTCAGTTCAGTTCCTCTTCTTCCTTTAGTGTCATGAGTGCAGGTATTGTGTTTGTAGCTGGCACGAGTCCTCCAATGGGATGTGCAGTTCCAAAATGTTGAATGGAAAATCTATGTAGTTCACACAATATAGCAGTTCTGCACTTGTAGTTGTTGTGTCTGCAATTTTTTTAATGTCTTTTCCTGGAGGGGAGTTTCCTGCGTTTGCTTGCTTTGTCCTTCACTGTTCTTGCTGAGTGTGTAGGGTTTCTTTTTTTTTTTGCTGCTGTGACCCAAGTGTGTTTCATACGGCCCCAGGGGCCAATTACACAAGCTTACAGTTTCTGGAAGATATTGCCCCTTTTTCTTCCTTCTGTTGGGATACAAGGATGAATCTCACAAAACCTGTCAGGTGAAGCTCTTCACCTCCAAATCGAAATAAACAAGTTGTATTTAAGTATTGTGACTTTATGACCGATAATCATGTTCACATAAAAAATGACTTCGTTAGTAATGAGACTCACCACTGAGAATAATTGCTGCATTACATTAATGTAAATTTGTGTCATGAAAAATTCCAAATGTATTTATTTTAGGTGAAATATGACCTGTATAAATAAATAACGACTTAAAGGTTTGGGGTTCGTAAGATTTAAAAAAAGAAAGAAAGAAAAAAGATGAATACTTTTATTCAGCAAGGACTCATTAGTTTGTTCAAAAGTGACAGTTAAGACCTTTATTATAATTATAAACGTTTTATATTTCAAATAAATACTATTCTTTTAAACTTTCTATCATTAAAGAATCCTAAAAAAATGTATCAGTTTCCAAAGAGATATTAAGCCGCATGATGTTTCTAAATAAGAATATTGTAATAAAAATGTTTATAATAAGAAACAAACCATCATATTAGAATGGGTTCTGAAGGATTATGTGACACTGGATTAATGATGCTGAAAATCCAGCTTTGACATAACAGGAATAAATTACATTTTTAAAATATATTCAAGATAAAGTTCTTTTAAATGATATTACTGTTTTTAGTGTATTTTTGATCAAATAAATGCAGCTTTGGTGCAGGAGAATTTTCAAAAACAAAATGTTAGAGATGTTTTTGACTTTGTAAGTGTATAACCTGTTATGAGACTGAAGCACAAACGAGCTGGTTTGTCGTGTCTTTCAGGATATTTCTGTGTGTAAGTGATCCAGGCAGGTGTGTGGACAGGTGCTGTGATCATGTCCTGGTAAACAACTTGTGGATGTCTCAGAGGTGTGCTTTCCTCCGGCCATTACGCAACCCTGCATCTGTCTTCTGCATGCCCTGCTCTTGTGTGTTTAGAAGTGATCAGGCACATGTTTTCCCTGCGCATCGGTCTCAAGGCACAGATGGCGGGTTTACAGCATCACTGCAGTCAGGCGGGCTCGTTTATTTGGTGTCAGAGTGCAGGAGGGAAGCTAAAGCCAGTGCAGCACAGAAATCGGTCACTGTTTACAGGATAGTCCGACTTATTTGTTAAAACAATGCGCCACATGTTCCTCCTAAATAGCATAAGCACTATTTGTATGGGTTTGTACAAAATGAGTTAATTTAAAATATTTCTTTTCACATAAACTGCAGTCACAGTGTGGTGTGGAGTGGAGTTGTAAAAACTATTAAATGTGTTTAATTGCACATTTGCACAAACGACAGATAGATAGCACGATAGATGATAGACTGGCAGACAAAAAGAAGGAGAGAGATAGAAAGAATGATAGATCAATGGGTGGATAGATAGACAGATGATAGAATGACAAAGATAGGAAGAATGACAGAACGATGGATGGATATACAGCGATAGATAGAATGACAGAGATAGAAAGATGGATGGAGAAAGATAGAATGACAGAGAACGCTATAGATAGAACGTTATAGATCGATAGGAATGGATGGAGACAGAAAGAACAACAGACAGATGGATAGAATGACAGATAGAAAGATGGCTGGATGGACAGAGACAGAAAGATGGATGGATGGACAGAGACAGAAAGAACGATAGACAAATAGAACAATAGATAGAATGACAGAGAAAGATGGATGAGAGAGATAGAAAGAATGATAGACAGACAGATAGATAGAACGACAGAGAAAGAAAGAATGATAGACAGACAGATAGATAGATAGAACGATGGATGATAGACAAAGATAGAAAGAATGATGGATAGAAAGATGGATGAAGAGAGATAGAAAGAACGACAGATAGATAGATGGAATGACAGAACGATGGATAGAATGAATGACAGGGATAGAAAGAGGGATGGATGGACAAAGATAGAAAGAACGATAGATAGAAAGATGGATGAAGAGAGATAGAAAGAACGACAGATAGATAGACAGACAGATGGATAGAATGACAGATAGAAAGATGGCTGGATGGACAGAGACAGAAAGAACGATAGATAAATAGACAGACAGAGAGAGATGGATAGAATGACAGAGATAGAAAGATGGATGGAAAGAGATAGAAAGAATGATAGACAGATAGATAGAACGACAGAGAAAGAAAGATAGAATGACAGAGAAAGAAAGAATGATAGACAGACAGATAGAACAGCAGATAGAAAGATGGATGGAGAGAGATAGAAAGAACGACAGAGATAGATAGATGGAATGACAGAAAGAACGATGGATAGAATGACAGGGATAGAAAGATGGACAAAGATAGAAAAATGGATAGGTAGAAAGAATGATAGATAGATTGATGGATGGATGAACTCATCTTAAGTCAGAGGAAAGAAGCAGATTAATTTTAAGGAGGATGATAACGTTCTGATAGTTGTATAGTTCTGTTCATTTCTAAGAGTATTAGAGTCCAGTGTCTGTTATTGTGTACATTCCTTCAGTGAAGCAGCACCCATCTGCTCCTTACACAGCTTCCAGGAACACGTCATGTTTGGTGCCATTTCTTTGATGTCTGAATGCCAGAGTCTCTATGGATTATGTTTAAACTGTGATGGTGGACGGCATGTGACTTGACTTTGGCATTGAGACAAATGATTTCCCTTATTTAAAGCCTGAGCCGCTTCCTCAACGTCTCCATGAGCTGGCATGGTACAGTGTAAGTGCAAATTATGTGAAGTGTCCATTGTTTGGAAAGAGCAGCCAAAACAATCGACTTTTAAAAGACATAAGGCTGAATAAATGATCCTGACGCGTGTTGTGTGGATCGGATGTGTCAGCTGTTCTGAATGGGTCATCACATTGGTGTGTTTGAATTTGTTGGACAGTGAGTCGAATCGTTGTTGCAGATGCTCTCTGTGGATCGATGATACAGCTGTTCAATGAAGATACAGCTGTTCAATGAAAAATGATCAGTGGTCATCACTGATGTGTGTGTTTCTGAGGGAGAAGACTGACAGATCTGTCCTGGGAATCAGCTGATATGGGGCTGTGTGTGTGTGTGTGTGTGTGTGTGTGTGTGTGTGTGTCTGCCTCTCACGGGCTGTTTTGCTGACAGAATAGGTGACAATGGCAGGAGCAGGTGCTGACAGTTGGGAACTTTCCAGCCCTGTCTGGTCCCCTGCCACCCCACCAGTGCCGACCATCAGCACTGCACATGTGTTTGTGAAAGAGCTGCTGGGATATCTTGTATTTGAGCTCCGAGTTCTTGTTTGAGAATTTGGTGTCATTATGATACCTCCTGAGTATGAAAGAGATGAGTGCAGAGTGCAGAACACACTTTTGTTTGTTTAATTTAATAGATTTGTCGTTAAAATTAAATCGTATTTTTATTACATATGATTTTATTTTTCATTTTGTATTTTATTTCATTAACTGTATACAATTTTTATTTATTGTAAAAAACAACAACATGAGAATTTTTTTTAAATAAATGTATTTTTCATTGTTTTATAATTTAAGTTGTTGTTTTTTAAAATAAATAAAAATTGTATACAGTTAATGAAATAAAATACAAAATGAAAAATAAATTTATTTTAAAAAAAAACCTCATTTAATTTACTTAAAAACATTTCTAAAATAACCTTTAAATAGTATTTTATTGTAGGATATTATATTTTTAAAGTAAATTAAATGATATAAATACTAAAATAAAATATTAAAATAAAATTATAAAATAAAAACATTTCTAAAATAAACTTTAAAAATATAATATCCTACAGTAAAATACTATTTAAAGTTTATTTAAGAAATGTTTTATTTAATTTTAGTATTTTTCATTTAATTTACTTTAAATAGTATTTTATTGTAGGATATTATATTTTTAATTTTATAATTTTATTTTAATATTTAATTTAATTTTAGTTTTTATTTAATTTACTTTAAAAATATATCCTACAATAAAATATTATTTAAAGTTTTTTAGAAATGTTTTTATTTTATAATTATTTTAATATTTAATTTTATTTTAGTATTCATTTCATTTAATTTACTTTAAATTGTATTTTATCGTAGGATATTTTTGCTTTTTGTTTGATAAACGTCATTTTTGTTTTTGCTTTTTATTATTGTGATAATTATTTTAGGATTTAATTTACTTTAAATAGTATTTTACTGTAGGATATTAATATTCTACTTTTTATTTTATAAACATTTGTCTTTGTTTTATGATTTTCATTTTTTGGTGATAATTTTATTATAGTATTTGATTCAATTTGTTTTATTTTAGAAAATGATTTTTAATAATGATTTTTGTATATTTTGTTTTAGATTTTCTTTTTCAAATTATTTGTTAATGCTTGTTTACTCAATTTCCACTGTTATTTTACTTAAATGTGTCATGAACTGGCTTTTTAAAAAAAATATTATACTGTTGTCTGAGGTCAACTTATGACGTTTGTGTGGTTTTTACATTAAAAAAACATCATAATGAATAAGTAATAGGCTATTTTCTGCCTTGGTTTTGAGCCTCTCTGAAAAACACTCGCATTTGATGGGCGTGCCGCACTGAACACTTGGAAGTAAACGCCCACGGCTAGGATTGGATAAGATTTGCATATTTAATGAGCTTCGGCTACAGTCTGTCCCAGGAATCTGGGGGAAATGCTCAGAGGACTCGCAAAATATCAAACAAACACAATGATTAAATCTCACACACTCACGCACCTGGCCCATAACGTTACAAGTCCAATCATGAGTGAACCAATTCAATAACACCTTCTCCCCCCGTGACAGTGTGCTAAGGTATGTAATCAATAGATTTCAAACGATCTGTAATGTTATGCAAAACTAACACATGTTTTAGCCTACTCACACAAGTGTGTGTTCAGAAGGAAGCTTATGCAGGGACAATCCTTAGCTCACGAGTCGGTGGGCGGGGCTACAGAAGCATATTTATCTGTAGAGGCGGCGTCTAGGTCCTATTACGCAAGAGATCCGCTTATTCTGAGAGCTCTCGTTTTCTAGGCCTGGTGTCAATAAAAGCTTTTCTTTGACTAACAAGGAAGTTTTCAGCTCTGAAACTCACAGGATATTCTTATATTACCATGACCTTTTACATATCAAAAAGCTCAAGGGAAAGTTGATTTCTCAGTTCATCACCCCTTTAATTCTACTTTTGCATCCTTCTTTGGTCATACAAATGCCATGCAAGTTTGACTATGCTTCAGAGGTGCGACTGACAGATTCTTCTCGCATACACATTATATTAGATGCAGAAAGGGAGCGCGTGTGTTAGATAAATATATAGATGGATGGATGGAGAGAGACGAATGAGGCAGAATTGGTTTGTCGAGCCTCAGCTGGCATTTGTGTCGGCTGTAAAAAGTGCCTGAGGCACAAAATGTGTGCATCTATTGTGTCTCTCTCTCTCTCTCTCTGATAGAAGTCTGTCATTTTAACAATTCATAGCATCGCCAAATGAACACTGATCGAATATTAGCTAGTAATACTTTAAAGACCATATAAAAACTAATTTGACTCTATTTAGTTTCTTATACAGTAGCTGCTGTAAGCATTTTCTTTAAGCATAACATATCTTGTCAGACGACTGAAATGTCTGGTGTCCTGAGAAATCACACCTGTTCCTGTGACAGCTCTAGACTCTAAGCAGAGTAAAAAATGTGTTTGTTAGTCAGTGAAAATGGAAGCTTGGGTTTGGGGTGAGACTGTCTCTTTGCTGAAAAATGGTAGAAGGAGGAAAAGCTGAAGACTTGGAGTAATGATGCTGAAAATTCATCTTTGCCAACACAGGAATAAATATTTTAAAATAGTCAAATAGAAAACAAAATATATTGACTAAAAGTGAATAATTAAGGCTTAACCCTAATGACCAATTATCCAATATTATGAAAAAAAATTAAACACCATGTACTGAACAATCACACCCAGTAAGAGGCGATTTCACATGATCTGAAATCTTTCTAATATGCTGATTTGCTGCTTAAGAAACATTGGTAACACTTTATTTTAAGGGTCTGTAATTATGCGGTAGTTAAGCATTAACACCAACCTGGCTCCGCCCTCCTACGTACTTCCGCTCAATTTTCATTTTCCTTCAGTACTCAGTCTGGGACTGCGGTATATTCTTAGGTTTTCTCCGAACAAATTTTTACCGGTCCAATCAGCGAACAGAGGGAGTGGCTGAGAACGATGGCGTTGATGTCGTGACTCGTGCGCTAGTTTGAGTTGTAGTTCAGTGATGGCGGTGGAGAAAGATGCGAGCGAACCCATTCATTCCGTTGTGGCACCGCTGCCGAATATCCAGACGTTAAAGCCAGAGCAAGAACAATCTTTGAAGTTTTTTTGGAGGCCATGATGTTGTGTCCCGGGAAAAGTTTGATTTTCCAGCTCACTCCGTTAGTGGTGAAGGAGTTGGCTGAAGCCCCAGTAAGTTGATTGTTTCGCGTGCGGTCGTAAGGCAGTCGTCATCATTTATAGGGGCTAGTCAGTGATTTTATTGCCATCCGTCTCCCACCACCCGCATAAAATTCCCTGGCCGAATTACCTACTGTTTTAGAC
Source organism: Gobio gobio (assembly GCF_949357685.1). Taxonomy (NCBI): domain Eukaryota; kingdom Metazoa; phylum Chordata; class Actinopteri; order Cypriniformes; family Gobionidae; genus Gobio; species Gobio gobio. Next base: position 57,327,857 of record NC_137100.1, on the reverse strand, counting down.
AAACACCAAGGTCGTGTTTTCAAGGATACATCACTTCAAAATTCACTGTTTATATCCTTTTTGACCACTGCGGAGCACCGTACGGCCGCTCTTCGCAGTCATTTGGATGCATTTCTAGACTTGTGTTTCTATAAATGCTGGCAAGCATTTTCAAGAGCAATATATTTCATCACGCTCAAAAAATAAGAAAAGCACGTAAACATTTGAATTGGGCCGTTATTTACAGCAGCATTTATTCTTATCATACCAAGCATATGATATTTTATTTACAGTATGTTATGGACCACGTGAGCAGCGCGTTCCCGATCACAAAACTCTCCTCCACTGTGAATAAATCCCAATCCGAATGCACAAGGTTTTATCACTGAGGTGGCGTGCACAATCTGCAGTTATTTTTACGGATTTCCATGTGAGAAACAGAGGCGAACGGCGCATGACATACGTCACGACCAAACGTTAGCGATTGGTTATGACAGATCCAGAGTGGCACTGGGCAGATCCAATAGAGATCGCTAAGACATGTGACCAGCTGGGCGGCAACGTCATCAGAACGCAAAGAATTATGGGTATGTTTGGCCCGTTTACATGGCCTGGCATAGCAGGCTAGTGCTCTGGCATGAAAATAATTAAAAATTAGAGAGAAAAACAGAATATAATCCAACAAAATGCAGCAGGCTAAAGAAAACATTGTCGGACCAGATCGCCTAAAACTAGGGGTGCACCGAAATTTTCGGCCACACCATGTCATGCCAATGCCATTATCGGTTTCGGGCAAACCGAAAGTGAATGTCACGCGCCCCTCCCATCCGTGCGCAAGTGCTTAGGTTTCACTCACGGTCGAGCGGTTATCGCGCGACGCATCTGCCTATCAAAGATTAAGCATGTCAGCGGTATGAGAAATACACTGTAAAAAAAATTCAGGTCTCCAATTGAAAATTTTCTAGTGACCGATCACATCTAAATTTTTCAGTTGGCCAAATTGAATTTCTGTGAATTGATGCGATTTAATTCAATTAAAATTCAAGAAATTCAATTTGGCCAACTAAAAAATTTAGATGTGATCTGTCACTAGAAAATTTTCAATTGGTGACCGGATTTTTTTTTTTTACCGCGTAGAGACGTATCCAGCTGAACTACCCATTGCCAGAAGCGACAATCCCCTTGACTACTGACGCGCGAACGAAGGCCGCTTTCCATTGCTTGCGCGGATTGCACGCAGGTATTTATCTGCCCCAAGCAGTGTTGCCAAGTCCACGGTTTTCCCGGGATGTTTTTCCATGTCCGCGGGTTGAAGCGATCCCAATTATGTGATATTTAGACCCAGGAATGCGAATTTTAGCAGGCAACCCTGCCAAAAAAAAAAAAAACATTTTACCCCCAAATGCCATATTTCCCGGAGAACAGTGACAGACAGTGAGTGTAGCATCTCATGTTCTTAATGAGAACCATTCTGTGATTTTGTGTGCAGTTATTCAGATAATTGTGGATCTTTTTTTGCACAACTGTTAAAAAACGATTTTATTTGATGGAACAAAACTTGAAGGATTATATTATTTGGTATTATTATTTATATTTATTGTTAAAAATATTTTAGGTTTTGTTATGCAACTTAAAAGTTTGATTACTCTATTGGTTCGTGATTTTTTTTTTTTTTTTTTTCATTTCAGATCCATTAAATTCAAGCTATACCTAATATATATATTTATATAAATTTTCTAGTGACCGATCACATCTAAATTTTTCAGTTGGCCAAATTGAATTTCTGTGAATTGATGCGATTTAATTCAATTAAAATTTATATATATATATATATATATATATTAGGGCTGAAACGATTCATCGAGTTACTCGATTAACTCGATTACAAAAATTCCTCGAGGCAAAAATTCTGCCTCGAAGCCTCGTTAAATTCCTATGACGCGCAGGATCTGATTCACACAGACCGCTGTTAAATGTTCAGGAAGCACGCCATAGCGCATGATACATTTTGAATTTAGTTTAAATTCTAGATGCCCAGAATCACTATAGTAACTGCATGTTTTACACAGTTTATGTAAGTTGATTACCGTTCTTATAGCTGCCACACACACACACACGGCGCGCGCAAGCCCCAAAGCCAGATCGCTTCCACTTTCATCCTCATAAAGTTTGTCAAGTAAATGCTTTTAAAGCCTTGCCAGTTTGAACATTGAAGCGGTTGTGCACTATGCTAAAACAACAATACGGAAAACGTATCCGTTCAGTGCTCAGCTTTTTTCTGTGACACGGAGAGTTGAGCCGTGTCGCGTCTTTGACAACGAGCGCGCGCCTTGAAGGCATGACCTCTTTTCGCGTGAAGATCGCGCGCGGAGAGCAGCGCAGAACTGATAGTAGAAAATCAGTAACACACACACACACACACACACACACACGCGCAAGCACCCTCCTCTATCTCTCGCGCCAGTCAGACCAATCGTGGCAATGCATCACATATGCTTAAACTTTTATGTAGCCACGCAACAATAATTTCAGCATTCACTGTATACACCGGGACGTGATCTGACGCGATTTTTCAAACGGATGCTTCACCTAAAATGCACCGCAATGCAAGTGATGCAAGCCAAATGCAGCGTTCTATTAAAAATGAATGTATGTATTTCTGCTGTACCAAACTGCAATGAAGCCTCACACACACACAGACACAGGTTGCTAGGTTACCATAGCAAATAGGCTCACGCTCACCACATATGAAATATTATTTGTTAGTAGTCTAATGGTAAATGCTGCAGGTGTAGAAATCTAAATACAAGATATTTACTTTGATGTTAGGGCTAGATTACAGCATGAAACCTGCTGTGCATATTAATAAATTATTGCTTTTCCTCTTCATTTTCGTTATGCATTATTTGTTTTGGTTGTTTAAAAACACATGAAAAAAATTGCATCCGATTAATCGGTCGATTAAGTGCTAGATTAATCGATTACAAAAAGAATCGATAGCTGCAGCCCTAATATATATATATATATATATTTTTTAGTATACGTTTTTAAAAGAAGCCATTTTCGGCCAAGTGGATCCTAAATTTTCGGTTTCGGCCCAGAATTCATTTCGGTGCATCACTACCTAAAACTAAACTAAATCCTAATGCAAAGACGAGATATGATGAGAAAATAAAGGGAATCAAAGGACTGGATCCTTAAGAGCTGAGCGACTGGTCAAGGGACGTCAAACTGTTGCCCAACTTCCAGCACCCATACAACTACATGATATTAAGTTTTCAGTAACTTCAAGGCGCTGCTGCAGGCCCAGGTCTTTTTTACAGATGGATGGGTTCAGGACCTGGAGATTGTAAAAGTGGGGCAGAAAACTGTTGTCCGTTCAAAGGTATGCTAATTTTTTTAAGCACCACACTCCTCGCTCTCTCTCATTGATCTGCATGCAGTCAGAATTCAACAAACCAGCGTGTGAGAGTGCAATCGAACAGTGGAAACATAAAAACATACTCCATCATTTTGTTCATACAGGACATCATTCAAACCGCAAAGTGTTTACTTATATTTGTGTACACTCGCAATAAAATATTCGTCGCCTTTGTCACCTCTGAAACATGGCTTGTACTATTATTTTTTCCACGCTGGAAAACGATAAAAGGATATCCCGTTCTTTATGCCACTTCTATCGCGAGAATGACTATTGCAGTTCAGTTTATAACACAGCAGGTAGACGGCATCTTGAACACCGCGTTCTTCCCTCCATGCAAAGAAGTCTGGCGCCCATTTGTGCCACGGATTCCCAAAATGCTTTGCGTTCACCACTGGGAATATGTCATGATGACGACACATTAGCAATCTCTATAGTTTTAAACTTCAGAGAACCCGCCCTCATGGAAGTAAACGCTTGTCAATGGAGAGTGGCCAGACTCTCTGTGCATTTCAAATGAAATGTATGAGAGTCTGGTAGGACCAGGCTACATTAACACACTGCTAGTTGATGATTAACTGAACATATAGTAAAGTCATTATTTTTGCATTAGTTCAGCTTAAACAAACCAGTAATTAATGGTTGACTGAACATATATTAAGGGCATATTAGAATTATTTACAACTTATCAAACATTTGAAGGATAAATAAGCCAATAATTAATGATTAACTGAATGTATGGTAAAGAACCCCATTTGGGGTTACACTTCATTTGATAGTCAACTTTTAACATTCCTTTTCCACTATAGTACTCTAATACTCATTAGTCATTAGAGTATTAGTCGACTGTTAGGTGTAGCGGGTTAATAGAGTAAGTTGACATGTAGTTGCAAAGTTACTAGTAGTTAGTAGAATGTCTAAAGTGGACTGTTGAAATGAGTCACCCCTTTTAACAATTATTTACAACTTGAAAAATTGTGTAGTAAATGATTTGCATAATGTTATATTTCTGTGTTTTACCGTTTATTAAGTAAACTGAACAATATGAATCATTGTTTAAATAATGCTGCTTTTACAGTTGAGTAATAAATTGCTAAAATTGTGTAGTAAAGACAATTTGACCCCCTGTTCTAAAGCGAAAAGTATATCCACTTTCATTATTTTTTTATTTGTATGGAACTCATTAAGTGATGTTCAAGTTTATTCACCAGAATAAGCCAGTAATTGTGGCCAGGTTATGCAGTACAGTACTACTAAAGACACGTTCCGGTGTGTTCATGCTTAACTACAGCATAAATAATGGCTAAGTATTTATGCAAGTATTCTAATTGAAATATACAGCATGTGACATTATGGAAGCTTAATGCACTGCAAATACTCATTTATTGTTGTCTCTGAGTAACTGGATAACAGCTGTCCACGTTTAGTGGTCGTGCGGATCGTGCTCTCGGTGTCTCGCGGCTGACACTCACTCCTTAGTCCTATGCGTTAATCAAAAGTCACCAACACTAATGTGTTAAGACCCATCACAAGCTCATATTCTTGTTCATATCTCATGTTGTAACGTGGATAAATGAGTGGAATACGGGACTTTGGAATAATGGAAAGCCATAAAACATCATGTTCTAAAGCACTCGGAAAGAGTATTGGCCGCTCGTTGCGCGTTCCCCTCTTTCAGCTGTTATTATCCTTCTGAAGGGATGAGTCACCCCTGGTGCTGTCACTATCTGTCTGCCTGCTTTCCTGCCTGTTTACGCGTCTCTCCCTCCATATAAATCAGAGACCCGACCGCATCACTGCCAGTACACAGCTTTTTCTTTGTGCAAAGCCCAGGAGAGGATCTAAGGTCAATGCATTCAATATACTTGAGTTTTGTGTATTACCAGCGTAGGGTTTGTCCTGCGTCACTGCTCTGGTTTCAGATTCCTTATTCAGAGGTGAAAATATAGACAGAACCAAATACATGAAAATGTTCTTGTAGTAGGCTAATAAATATAAATCATCAGCGATCTGAACTCCACTGTCAATGAAAGATTCCTTTTATATATAGAACATTTTTACCTCCAGAATTCCTTTTAGCAACATTAAAACATATGTTATCAACATGGCATGACGACAACATTTTAGTGGTAGGTAGTGGTGATGTTCACTAGGGCAGAACTAAAGTATATTGTAAACTTTTTTTTTAATTGTAAACCATCACTTCCGTCCAACGGCCATATACAGGTTCATGAGTTCACGCTTTGATTCACATGCTATTGGAAATGTCCTACTTCCCAATTCTGAAGTCGTGATAACGAGCTTGTCGCATTCAAGTGCTTTGTTGCCGGAAAGTACAGGAACCATGGAGGACACCAGGCAATCTTATTAAAGCCAACATTATATTTAGCATCCCATTCATTGACAACCATATCATTCACCACACCCTGTATAGTCAGCTTGCTGACGATTCTGGAATTTTGGTCAAATACAGTTTATTTTTAGCCTAGACATCTAGACGCACCCTAGCGGCAGAAAATGTATTTTGTCGCGAGTGTACTCTAGCAACTCTCGGTAGACCTGAGAGCTGGAAAAAACAAACTCTGGTCAGGCCAATCACAGCGTGTGTAGAGTCGGTGGGCGGGCTTAACATAATGACGGCACGTCACGGCAGAGTTGCGGACGGAGGTTCCGCATGCTACTCGTAAACAAAGAAGCTGACGAACAGCAGTCTTTTGAACCGGCTTTGGCTGCGACTCTGGAAGACTTGGACTTAAGCTTTTTTTTTGAGAAAAGAACAAAGAACGGCACTGAAGTCATTCTTAAGAAAAGATGATATGTTCGCAGTTTTGCCGACCGGATACGCGAAAGTCTATCAACTAACGTTAGCTCGGCTTCACCTTCTTCTTCGCTCTGGTTGGTTGTGGCGCTCATGGCGATATCCAATTGCGTGCAGATGGAATTTGAAAGACAACCGTTTATCCTGCCCCTCGGATTGAGCCCTGCCAATGGTGAGTTTCCAGACCCAACATCTTGATGTGGGTCTAGCTTGTCAGGCTAGGTTATTTTTGCAGTGTATAATACACTTCAATGATTATTCATATATGTGAACATGCAAAACAAGGTGACTTCGGTTTTTAACACGTCATTAACTATTTTTAACATTGATTAAAAAAATCATAAATGTTTCTTGAGCAGCGAATCAGCACATTAGAATGATTTCTGAAGGATCATGTGACACTGAAGACTGGAGTAATGATGCTGAAAATTCAGCTTTGCATCACATGAATAAATATATTCAAATAGAATACGGTTATTTTAAACTGCAAGAATAGTTCTCAATATTACGGTTTTCACTTTTTTTTGGTGCGCAAAAAAACGTAATTTAAAAAAATAATAATTTACAGTATACTTAATATGTTAACTAAAACAATTGCTAAAAAGAAATGAGATGTAAATAAAAATCTTGTATATAAAAAGTATTTTTCAGATAATTGCAATGCATTCTGATTGCCTTTTAATGGTTACATGTGACTGCCTTAAAGGAGTACTTCAGTGCTGGGAAGATGAATGTGTATTTAAACTGGGTCATTTATGTAGTAGAAATGTGAAATTATTTTAAAATTTGGTGCCTTTTGTATTTTTGTCTCATGTGGATGAAAGACAACAACTCCCACAATGCACTTGCTTCGCTGCCCTATGAGGCCACTCCACTTTCATAGGAATTCATTGAAAAGTTGAACCACTCGTTTTGCCCCGAATCGTTAATGCCCAATCCGAGCGGCCATGCTCATTTACATTCTGTGAGTGAGATCCCTCTGCTGTGGCCGGGTTGATAACCTGCGGAACAGCTCCTACTACTGGCTGTAGTCTCTAGCCTCTGGCCAAAAAATCCTTCTACGATAATTCGAATATACTACCGGGTTTCTACTGATACAAAGCTTAATGTTAAATCGCTGAAGTATAATTTAACCTAAAGAAGGTGGCATAATATTAGCATATTTTTGTTAACACTTTACAACAAGGTCTCGTTTGTTACATCACGTTATTTCAGAATGCATGAAATAATATTAACAGATAGATCTTCATGAAATTAAGATTAATGAATTGTTGATTGTTAGTTTAAGTTGACTAAAATAGTTTACAAATTGTAAAGTGCTACCATTTAATTTATATTTTTGTTTCTTTTAAAAATAATTTCTCCAAGCAAGCAGTGTGGACATGACTGAAATCAATGAGGCCCATAAGACCTGCAGCTGGATTTGAGTTCTCCCCAGCGGGCCTCTGGGACTGTGTTTCCTCTGTATGACAGTATATGTACACAATCAGTGGGAGGGTCTCTCAACAGCCCTCTCTGTTGGCACGGTCACACAGCCAAATTATATATTTTCTTTACCGCTACAGCAGAGACCAGTCTCCCCACAGTAAGACTTTTCATGTGTGCGCGTGTGTGTGTGTTTGTGTGGACCACATGCTGCTCCTGAAATAAACACTCGGCTAAATTTAGCATTAGCGCTGACCCTAGAGGCAGTGACTTCTAATGGATCACTAATGCAGCATTGAGACACCAGCCTGACTTCATATGATGCGGATCTGCAGAGGGAGTTTGTGTAGCTACTCGTTTTTATTCCTCTCTTTCATTTTCCCTCTCGCTCTCTCAGCTAATGCAGTGAAGGTTTAGGCGGTGTGAGTGTGTGTGTTTGTTGTGGATCTGGAATGATGCCAGTAGCTTGGCTTGACTGGATCACGGGGCCTCTGTCCTGACATTGAAGCAAGCGGGTGGTGGAGTGTGTGAGAGTACGACTGTTTTCTTTCTGAATCTGAGGGGATGATTCAGTACTTTTACGCATTAATTTTAATAATTTAACTGTTAATTAATTTTCAGCACCATTACTCTTCAGTGTCACCTGATCCTTCAGAAATCATTCTAATAGTAATATGCTGCTCAAAAATAAAAATTCTTCTTATCAATGTTAAAAACTGTTGTGCTGCTTAATATTTTAGTGGTACCGTGGTACATTTTTTTCAGGATTCTTTGATTAATAGAAAGTTTAAAGGAACAACATTTATTTGAAATAGAAATCTTTTGTAACATGTCTTATCTATCACTTGCTGAATAAAAGTATTAATTTCTTTATAACCTCTCTTCTTAACTTGTTTCTTCTTTAAATCAGAAACAGCAAAACAACAGATTGAGGGAAAGATTAACAAGACTGACTGATTAGTTTAGAATATGAAGAGTTGGAGACTAAAGTAAAGACGGAATTAATCAAGTAAAACTACTTTAGCGAAAGAAAGAAAAAATTCTTCTTTAGAACCCAAAATATAAATTCTTTAGAAAAATATCCTGGCCACCCTTTATGATGTGTGTATGATTATTATTAACTACTATAAGACCAAACATATCACTGTCATATCCATTTACCATGCCAAACCCTCAGAGAGTTGTCATGACAGAACTATTTATAATACTATTTCGGTTTTGGACATTTCGGAGCTTGTCGTCACTCACATTCATAGTAAAGAGTGACCAGGATATTCCTCATAAAATTCATCTTTTGTGTTCCAGAGAACAAAGTCAGTTTTGGAACAACACGATGATGAGTAAATAATAACAGATCATTCAGTCATTAGTTTTCTAAACTAATCCTTTAATAAAAAGACACAGTAGGTGCGTCCCAATTCGCGTACATATGCACTTATTCTATGACATTTTTAAGTATAAATAGTGCAAGTAGTATGTTCACACTGATAATTCCACCAAAAATGCACCTAAAATACCCGGATGATGCACTAAATTGACGGAAAAAAAACAAAGTGTGGAATGTTGAACACTTCATGCACTCGACTGTCGCAGCTTTAATTAGGTAGCAAAGGGGGAGGGGCTATCAGACTCATGCTGAATTACAAAATTACCATATGAAGTTCATACACTACACGGTTGAGTACATAGTGCATAAATACATAGTGTATAAGTGCAGTGTATAGTGTGTGCGTCATTTGGGACCCAGCTATAGTTGTCAGTGTCCTTCATCTCTTTCTCTCGTGTTTGTGTTTTTCTAGGTGGGTGGATGAGAGGAGAGATGCCACCAGCTGCTCTCAGAGTGAAAGATCTTTTTACTTTCCCTGCACAGTAATAACACCAGCCTTCCCTCCGTTCCCCCTCATTCAATAACCCCATAAACTACCCGGCATCAAACGACATTAAAGTTACGCAAGGCATTTCTGTCCCTCTTTTTTTTCACTTAACAATAACCATAGTCCTGCGCTTGAGGGCATAAGCTTGAATCAGGATAATTTCTGTATCATTTAATACTTGTGCGCAAAACAGAACAAGTACATGTGTCAGTGCCATCACCATGGTAACAAAAGATGTTGAGCGCTGGACCCACTCTGAAGTGCGTAGGATTCTAAAGTGTGGTGACATCATTGGGGAAGACAACTTCCTGTCCAAACACAGGAAATCAATGACACACAGGTCTAATCGCCATTATGTATAGCTCTCATGGGTTATATAAAGTATGATTAGCACAGATAACATGAACATTATGGAGCAAAAGGTATTAAATAGTGACTATTCATTTGTAATGTTTTGGGAATATGTGCTTTTTACTGCTATACACATGCAAAAGTGAATTGTACATTGTGTATGTGTAAAGGAACAATCATATATCACATGTACAGCAATTTAGATTGATAAAACATTGACGTGACAGAAAGAGAAAAGTTTAACCTTATGGGATGCAGTGACTACGAGTAAATACCATAACCCATATATTTCATTTTGGAAAGGAAAGTTGCAGTAGCTACACTGGCAAAGAAACTGAGAAAAATGGCTTTTATTTTCTCTAAATCTAGTTGAGCCAAATCTGTCTGTTACAGTAGGTCTACATTGCAGTGTTTTGCCTTTGCATGGCAGTATTCCTTTAAAGAATCCGTGTATATATTTATTTTATTTGCCAGGGCAGTGGCCAGGCAATGAAGTCATGTTAATTGTTATAAAGTGTGTGTCAGGTTATGAGTCATGGCATCGTGAATCTTGTTGCCTGGGCCTCCCGATGATGTCATCAACAGCCCAAAATAGCCGTGGTACTAAAAGCTAGTAGGAGCCAAGCACTCTGGACACTTCATCTGTTTAAACACTCCAGAGAGGAAGAGTGAGAATGAAATCATAGACTAACAGAGCGGGGTAGATATACAGTTATACAGCAGATAGAACAGCATCCTATAAATACTCAAGAGCGTGAGAGAAAACAGGAAGAGCACTCGGAAAATCCCTCTTTTTTGGAGAGATGAACCAGACTTCCATCATAAAATTTCCAGATTACAATTCACTCTGGCTAACAACATCTCAGTTAGATTGTTTGCTCGACATGCCAAGTGACCCACTACACTTTTGAATAACCCGTTTTTATGTGACGTTTAGGGATACACTGTTCAAAAAAAAGTTTTCTTTGACAGAAATGAGTACCATTATTCAGATGCAATAAACTGATCAAAGGTGACAGTAAAGACATTTATAATGTTACAAAAGATTTAGATTTCAAATGCTTTTTTTTTTTTTTTTTTACTTCAAGTCACAATTAGTAGATATAAACTGTCGTTGTAGACTTCCATCATAAACTGTGAAATCTAAAGTCAAATTGTGTGAGTCACAATTAACCTTTTAGACAGAAATGTGCTTACATACTGAATGTCTCAGACCAAATCAGAAAGATTTACACTGAAACGTCGTTTTAAGAAAATCTTTGTTTTGTTCAATAATGTGTGCACCAGACAGCCCAGTACATGCGTTTACCATGTGAGCCTGATACTAGTTAAATGGCAGATTTCATTTTTTTTCTCTTTCTATTGATCAACAAATCCCAATAAATGTTTTTTTTTTTAAAAGATGAGACTGTTCTCAAATCTCAATACTGTATTAGACTTGTTTTTTGTAGTAGCAAACTAACAGTCCCCTGTCTGGTATAATGGGTTTCCTGATACTCTGGCACAGTTGTTCTGCAGGGACACAATGTCCAGACAACTGCTATGGTGGAGGAAGTCATTATGTCATCAGGACTCAAATCTAGGTGAAGACATCATCTCATGTCCTCAGTATGTACTTGTTTGAGTGTGTCTGTCTGACCTCCCGCACACGAACAGAGAGGCGTTCATGCAACTGCTTTCACTAATATGATAGAACTGGTATTTACTTTTGGAAAAATAAAAAACACCAATAACTGAGAATTATTGTTGGCAAAAATATAATATTGTATTTGGACAAGAAATCAGTTTTCTTGCAAATAAAAATTAACGTCCGGGAAAGTGTTTGTATCTAAACAGCAGTGCATTATTCATTATATATTGAATAATTATCAGTGCATAAATCAACTTTTTTCTACAAATTACTGTTATTATTTTATTATTACTGCATGCGGGCAGTGATACACTAAAGTTACAGGTTGGCAAGTCTCTTATTTGATCTCTGTTTATTTGAACAAAATACAGTAATACTGTAAAATATTACTGCAATAACTTATTTTTAAAAATGTCATTTATTTCTGTGATGGCAAAGCTGAAAATTCAGTGTCGGATGATCCTTCAGAAATCTTTTTAATATGTTGATTTGCTGCTCAAGAAACATGGCTTATTATCAGTGTCAACAGTTGTGCTACTTAACATTTTTGTGGAAACCATGATACTTTTTTTCAGGATTCTTTGATGAATAGAAAGTTCAAAAGAGCAGCATTTGAAATATAAATATTTTGTAACATTATACATGTCTTTACTGTCACTTTTGATCAATTTAATGTGTCCTTGCTGAATAAAAGTAATAATTCTTACCATTTCCAACATTTTTAACTTTGTTTAGCCATTTATTATTGCATATAGAGCTAAACTTTTCTCAACTTCTCTGAACATCCCCTATCGTGTCATCTCAGCAGAAATTGGTAGTTCTCACTCAAATAAATGACTTTTGGATGCCTTGTCACTGCAATATGTCTGTTATTGTGAATGACAGTTTCACTTATATGAGGGAAGAAAAGCATTCTCTCGCATATTTTTCAATTTAACATACCATTGTTGTTTTTCCTGTGAAGTGGGTGCAGACAGTGAGGCATGGTTGACTGGATCTGTGAATGAAGAACCTTCTAATGTTCATTTCTATTATTTTCCCTCTCTGACTTTGTCTCTAAGAGTCATGAACATCCTCAATCTACAGCTTTAACTGTGCTGTTGTTAGTGGCAAGTGTCACTGTTATTATGGACCTCAGTTAGGGTACATGCATTTCATTTGAAGAGAATGAAAATGAGGCTGGGGAATAGAAGTGCAAACTGTTCAATTGATTTACAGCCGTTATCTGGATCATTCTGCTGTCAAAACACTGAATATCTGCATATCCAAAATATGAAAATATGGTGAGTGCAAATTGGATGTTAGGTAAGCCCTCATATAACAGGATATCCTGTTGAGCAGGATGTATGTCTACCTCAGTCTCATTTTCATTATGTCAAATTAATAACCTCAGCTTTTTGACAAGAAGGGAGTTCTCATGCCGATGCCCTAGAACAGGAGTCTCCAACTCGGTCCTGGAGGGCCACTGTCCTGCAGAGTTTAGTTCCAGCCCCAAATAAACACATCTGAACCAGCTAATCAGTGTCTTACTAGGCCCAAATAAGACACTGATTAGCTGGTTCAGGTGTTTTAATTGGGGTTGGAGCTAAACTCTGCAGGACAGTGGCCCTCCAGGACCAAGTTTGGAGACCCCTGCCATAGAAGATCCATTTCTGGTTCTCTAAAGAACCTTTCCGTCGGACAGTTTTCAAAAGAATCATTTTCTAAAAATGAAGAACATTTTAATAATCTAAAATAACCTTTTTCCACTACAAAGAACCTTTTGTGCTCCATGGATGTTTAAGGTTCTTCATGGAACCGTTGATGCCAAAAACAACCTCTATTTTTAAGAGCGAAAATTACCATGAGTAAACAATTTGTAGACTGATTTCTATTAAAAAGTGTAAACCCTGAAAGCACCTGGAAATGCCCTAGCAGCATGGCAGTGCATTGGCAAGCACCACACACAGTTTCTTCAAATATTATATGTGATCCTGGACCACAAAACCAGTCATATGGGTCAATTAGTTGAAATTGAGATTATATCATCTGAAAGCTGAATAAATAAGCTTTCCATTTATGTATGGTTTGTTAGGATTAGGATAGGACAATATTTGGCCGAGATAAAACTATTTGAAAATCTGGAACCTGAGGGTGCAAGAAAATCTAAATATTGAGAAAGTCGCCTTTAAAAGGTCCCATGACATTAATTTTTTACATCAATATGAGTTCCCCTAGCCTGTCTATGGTCCCCCAGTGGCTAGAAATGGAGACAGGTGAAAACCGAGTTCTGGGTCTCCTGCTCTGCCTTTCAGAAAATGAGAGCTCAGATGGGCCAATCTGGAATCTTCCCTATATGTCATCAAAAGGGGGTAAGGTTACCTCCCTTTTCTCTGCTTTACCCACCCAGAGAACTTGGAGAAAATTGATTTATTTGTTACATTTAATTCAGTCGCAATGTCAGCACAGGCTTTACAAACAGACTTTTACGATATGGAATCGACAGCACCGCCACAAACAGTGAGCAACAGTGTTCATTAATGCCTGATCTGTGATCAGTGATTGCTGATGTGCAGCTAATTATTAAAGTTCACACAGACTTTCTTTCTAAATCGTTTATGCATCAGTGAATCAAGCCAGTGACTAGACGATCAACTTCAAATTGTTTCTCTTTGTAGCATGAAATAAATCTGGTATTTAAATGATTCAACTACAGAGAGCGATCAAAGAACACTCTCTTTATAATGTTTGGATCTGTCAAATCACACGTCGCGAGTGTATCTCCACACTTGCCCAAACTCCCGTTATAATGAATGACGCTGTTATGCTGCACAACGAAGCTCTTACTGTATTCATATCGATGTCGTGTTTGCTGTAAGTTGTGGTGAAAGCATTTTGTGAGAGAAATAGCGTTGCAATGACGAGATCACTGCATTCACTGATCAACAGACTTTCTGTGTACTCAATGCTCATCACTGCAGCCTTTCATGTGATGGGAAAAGATCTCAAAATAATGCTATAATCAACACTTTCACGATTCGTTCATCTCGACGGCTGTGCAGTGTTTCCCACACATAGACTAATTTGTGGCCGTGCACCACAGAATCAACACCGGCCGCCACATATTGCGAGTCATTCTTTTTTTCTTACGCCATTTAAAAACATGTGTAGGCCAAACCTTTTGATGTGAAAAAGTCTAAGCTTTTAAAATGTTTAAAGTTTTAATACGGAATTCAAACAACAAATAGCGTTTTGGCGCTAATGTGGCAGTTAAAGCCAGAGGCGTTGAAAAAGTTGCGACGTGCTCTCATCTCCCAGCGGCGCGCGGTCACGTGGTTCACGGAGCGCTCAATAGTTCCAAACAAACCAGCGTTGTGTCAAGGCATTTGAATGGATAGATGACAGTTTCACTATACAGGTATGTGAAGCAATTTTTGGTAAACAGTACAGCATAGTGTGCATTGATTATTACGTCAACACTTTACAGTATCATTTTATTATGGAGAGTGATGGAGATGCAACATTGTTAACATTAATGTTTTTCTTGTATTTAGCCCTCAGGTATTACTTACTAATTGCTCTCATTGGTGGTCAAATGTGACCATACACCTTAACTATTTTTCAATGAAATAAATGTTCTATATTTTAGTTTAATAATATTTATTGAATATTTTGAGGAGATCTTTTGGTACTAAATAGGCCTACTATTTGTGCAATAATTATGGTACATTAATGACCATTTAATGAATTCAAATATTTTTCTTCTAATATGTTTATTATTTATATTACAATTAGTGTAATTAAGATTAAAATAGAGAATTCCAAATGCAAAGAGGCAAATTAGAGTCATTTTGTGGCTGGAAAAATAATCATTTTCATTTGTAATACCATGGTTTACCCACTATAGGTGCCTTTATGGCTCTTTAATAAATATACATGCATCTGGTCTAGTTGCTCAAAAAAGTATTGCAGATCATAACTGCTTACTTATTTTTTGGTTTTGCATTTGAATACATATTTAGACATGATCAAACACTAGATTTCTTTAAATGTGAAATTTTAAAACGTTAATAACTTGCATGTTGCATCCTAATATTTTTTAATGATACTTATATAAAGCACACACAAGTGAATATTAATGAATGCGAGCAAATATAATTTAACCCAAGAAAAGTTTAAAATAGTGCTAAGGCAAACTTATTTTTCCCTTTATGTACAGTAGGCTATATACATATGAATTGATATTGAATCAAGATCGAAATCGATATTTGTGCCAATCACCAACCCCCAAATTCTTTTTGACCCATACAATGTATTGTTGGCTCTGTGTGTGTGTGTGTGTGTGTGTATGTATATAGACACACACACATTTTTGTTAAGTCATTCGTCTTTTTGACCTTCATGCACAGAAAATGTCTTCATGTAGCAACCACTGCACGCACAACCTCTCAGCGCATGTCCTCAAGAACAGTGCCTTCAATAGAGCCACACACTCGGATTTAGGCATACATGGCACTAATTAAGATCTTAATCTGAGAGGATGTGGAGGGCAGGTTTCATGAGGACAACACACATACACAACGTTTGAGGAAGTGCACAAAGCTAGTGGAAGAAAAAAAACATTCAAAATGGAGAAAAGTAAATACGCAAGCATGTCATTATGGATCCCTTGGGTCTAGAAGGGACCATTTTCTTTTACATTATGTGCCATTTAATGATTTACCAGAAAAATGTCTTGTGGCTGTTTATGCAGATTTCATCATTCATAATGTCTTCGGATGAGAAAATGACTTGATGTCAGTGTCTGGGATTCTGGGTAAATTATCATTTTTCAGTGGATGTCAAAATTACTTCCATCCACCTTTATAAAAAGGAAGATCATGGCTTTGTTAAATGGTTTAGTGCCATTGACGCAAGTAATCTAGTTGAACTGTTAACCCTCTATGGTGCAGATAAGTTAAGCATATTGTTTTTATTACTACACTAAGTAAAAAGAAAGAAAGATCTTTGTCTGTTTAGAAATATGAAGTATGAATTTCCTCTCTTCTTCTGAACACTCAAAACATAAATCATAATGTATTCATAAATGCAGCTATATTACTATAAACACAAATAAATAACTCCAACAATATAATTGAAGCCACGTTCTATAAAATTTCCAATGAAGGCATTCTACGGTTATAAAGAATTGCCATAAGGCAAGTTTATCTGTGAACAAAAACATCTTTTTATCTTATGAAAGATGCATGACGTGAGAAAATCCAGATTTAGGTAAAAGCATATTAAATGTGTCTATTGTAATTTAAAGAGTGACCTCAGAAAAAAAGTAACGGAGAGAAAATCAAATGTCATGTGTGTCATGTTCCTTAAAAGCATAATATTATTTGCTTAAAAAAAGGCTGATCTTATAAATTCCAAAAATGCAATTTGTTGAGAAACTTTGAGAAAATTAAGGAAAAGTATGTTGCCATAAGTCAATGCAATACCGGAATTAAAAAGGGTAAGTTCACCTAAAAATGTTAATTCTGTCAAAATGTACTCTCCCTCATGTCGTTCCAAACCTTTTAAGACTTTCATTCATCTTCGGAACACAAATAAAGACTGACAGCTGTCGATTGCTCAGATTTTATTAAAATATCTTCATTTGTTATCCGAAGATAAACGAAAGTCTTGCAGGTTTGGAACGACATGAGGGTGAGTAAAGGACAGAATTTTCATTTTTGGGTGAACCATCCCTTTAAAGAGTATTTTTTTAGCTGCAGGCATTTCTGAAAAACACAGAGGTAAGAGAGACACGTGTGAGGCCCGCACATGCTCATGTTTCAACACCTACAATCTATAGGTTTTCAGGAAGCAGCTCTATTGTTTACAGTAACGTGACATTTGACGCAATGAGGTGTGCATGTGACAGTCTTTGCTGTTGTGTGTAATTAGTGTATATGTACAATGTCAATGCTGTATTGATGGGCGGACAATGTTTCATTGATTGTTTTTGCGGTGACCTTCAGCTCTTGTGGCTGCAGGCCTGTACGTGTGGACACGCAAGTTCCACTTACACAAGACACCCTTTTTCAATACTTAATAGTGATCCTTGTTTCATTAAAAGTACATCGGAGACATACAAATGAGACTTGAATTGTGACTTGCAAACATCAGATAATTTGGTCTTGGAAGATTTTGATGATAAATATCTGAGTTTATATTGAAATCTTTGACTTTTGTTTGGAGACTTGTTATCTTGGCAAATCTGAGCATACTAAGATATTATTGAGAATACCATTTCCCAGTAAAAAAAGAAATCTGAGAAACATGAGACTTAAAGTGAGGATTTTACCCCAAAATATATATTATTGTGTCATTATTTACCTCATGTTGCATGATTTGGTTTCTTTTTTGTCACACAAAGCTATCAGATCTCTTTAGAAGACTTGGATCACCTCATCATCTCCATCTCTCATTGCTGTACAGAAGAATGTTGAGAGTCTTTTCTATGGGAATCCAAACAACAAGGATCTAGTAGTCATATGTTTCTTTTGTCTTGGTACCCAACAAAGTTGGTGATGTAATGCAGTGCAAAACAAGGGAAATAAATCACAATGGATTAAGCTTGTGCCAGAATGTTTTTTTTTTTAAATCACAATTTCTTTTTCAGTTTACTGACGCTGGGGCAAAGGGGGAAATCAGAAAGAGTAGAGCATATGATGAGAACATTTTGTCAGTCAATAATGAATATGAGTATGTCCTCTCTCAGACTGTTACAATGTGGCCTTTTAAATATGGCCACTGTGAGAAAGGGAAGAGAGAAAAACGGAAAAAACAGTGACGTCAGAGCAATAAACAATGCGACTCAGGTGTCTAATCACAGGATGTCTAACGTGATATTTTAGTGCACCCGTGTCATCAAAATATGCACAAGTGATGGTTCTGTTATTATATTCTGGGTTTAATATCACTTCAGCTACATTTACAGGATTCAAAACATATGATGTCAGTTATCTCGGAAAATCATTTTAACTTGTCCCCCAGTTTTAAAGGCAGAAATGTGAACCTTGTATTTTTGTCAAAGCATTTACTTTTATTATGATGTAAAACGGGTTTGATATTTGATCTGTGAAGTCTAAATCGGCCTTTTGAAAGGAGACCACAAATTTATAAGCTTCTGGTGAAGTCAATAGGTAAGGCAGGGTGCATTAAAGGGTTAGTTAACAATTTAAATTCTGTCATTAATTTCTCACTTACTGACCACTTTCACGGCCCAGAAAGGTAGACGTTGTTAAAATAGTCAGTGTGACTACAGTGGTTCAACCTTAATGTTATGAAGTGACGTGAATACTTTTTGTGCGCAAAAAACAAACAAAAACAACGACTTTATTCAACAATCTTTTCTCTTTCGTGTTAGTCTCCTACGCAATTCACCCAAGTACCACAACGCATGCATGTGATCATGGGATTGTGCTCGGCCAATAGTGAGCCACCGTTCTGCCGTAGAAGTAATAGCGTTTTTGGGTGAACTAACCCTTTGAAGGGGCTATATGCGTTTTTCTGAAATTTAAACTCGCGACTGACACCTGTGGCCAAAAAACAGAACTGCTCTCATTTTCTGCTCGCTCTCGCAGCGGTGGTGACGTCACATCCGCAGACAGCGCGGGGAAAAGACGACCCGCCAGAAAATAGGAAAAATAGGATACAGGCTTATAGGTGCACCCACCGTGAGCGGACAAGGTGTCAGTATGCTCATCAGGAGATGTTTGAGTCATAAATGGTAAAATAAAAAGGCTATTGTTACGTTTATTTTGGGGAAAAAGTTGCATATAGCCCCTTTAATGAAAAGCAAATAATTAATTATAGGGATGTCACAAGTACCGGTACTTCGGTACCAAGTCGGTACTGAAATTATAAAAATGTGACAATACCAGCATTTCTGTAGTACCAACTACACGCAGCTGCGTTCAGTGGCTTCCGTGTTTTTTATTTAAATATTTTTTTATATTTAAATATTACACCTCCATGTTCTGCGTCTCTGTGTGAATGACGGGGAGCAGAGGCGCGGGCGGGCGGGACACTCGCTCGCTGTCTTTGTAGTCTCTGCCGTGTGTCACTATATGAGGACACAAACGCATAAACCGTCACTTCATGAGAATTTACCGTTTCATTTGAGAAAACTGTCATATCATGAACAGACATTCAAAGGTCTTAACGGCAACCCGTTAAAATAAAAGTTCGGTTTAAAAAAAAATTTATTGACAGAATATATCAGGCTACTGTTGTAGCCTACAGTAGGTTTAGCTATATAATAATACGTCTCTACTACTAAGAAAGATTATTCCTAGATGGTTGATTATTTTTCACTTGATCTTTTTTTATAAACAATGTTTACTTTTAAACAGCATACAGCCTTTAAATGTTTGTATTATTTACTTATGATTATAATCATAAATAATAAACCTAATACATTTAATACGTTTTTTTCAATAGTTAAATAAAATAAAAAAACCTATTTAAAGAGTTACATCAGCGACTTAGCATTAAGCTTAGTATCAGTAGAAAACCAGTAGCATATTCAAATTATGGTACTTTCCCCCCTCATATCCCCCTGAGACGAGAGAATTATGCATTTTATTTCTGGAAAAAATATTTTGGCCATAGCCTAGAGACTACAGGAGCCAGTTTCGCATGTTTTCAACCCGCCCATAGGGGTGGGATCTCACTCACAGATTGTAAATGTGCACGGCCCATCGGATCGGGCATTATTAACGGGGCGGTGCGGAGCAAAGTGAGTGTTTCAACTTTTCAATGAATTCTAATGAAAGTTAAGCTTCCATAAGCAGGATCTGATAACGCGCCAGACTGGACACGCGCTGAGAATGACTGCCGCGCTTACCTCAGCTCTTCTCGTGATGAATGAAATCTGACTCCTGCTGTGTTTGTGCCGTGACTTTCGTTCGGTTCACTCACACGTTATTGAAAAGACACAATCAGTTTTTAATTTAACTTTAATTTTTAGGAAATCCCTCCGTGGCGAGGACGATCTGTTTAGATCTGCTCTGACGGATAGATCTGTAGAGATTTTTTTTTATTTATGTTTTTTTATTCACTTACAAATATTTTAATTTAATTTCTTTGTAAAGCACTTTGAATTGCCACTGTGCTATACAAATAAACTTGCCTTGCCTAATTGTAGTGTCTGTTCCCTAACTGAATGAAATGATTGTATTAACGACGGTGGGGGCGGTGTGGGCAAGTGATAACCAGTAGCCGTGGCTTTGGGAGTGGCCTCGTAGGGCAGCGAAGCAAGTGCATTCTGGGAGTTGTTGTCTTTCATCCACATGAGACAAAATACATTTTCTGTCTTTTCTCAGTCTAGAAGGCACCAAATTCAAAAAAAATATGTGCACATTTCTACTACATAAAATGACAGTTTAAATACACATTCATCTTCTCAGCGCTGAAGTCACGTGATTTCAGCAGTTTGGCGGTTTGGCACGTGATCCGAATCATGATTCAACAAGCTGATTCGATACACTCCGAAGCTTCATGAAGCAGTGTTTTGAAATCGGCCATACAAGTCGTTATTTAGTTTTTTTGGAGCACCAAAAATATTCTCGTCGCTTTATAATATTAATATTGAACTACTGTACTCACATGAACTGATTTTAAATATGTTTTAGTCATAGACCGTAAAAAAATTGTACATTAGTACGTTAGTAACGTTACATTAACGGAGTTTGAGAGAGGAAATGTCATTGCAGCAGGCTATGCAGGCCTCACTGAGCCATCGGATTTCAACGAAAATATCTTAATTTGAGTTCGGAGGATGAACGGAGGTCTTATGGGGGGTCTTATGAGGGTGAGTAATAAATGACATTATTTTCATTTTTGGGTTAACCCTTTAAGTGTTGTGCTCTCTTGTCTGTGTAAAGTCATATTTCATGTTACTAGTTTGTTTGCTCTTTGCTGAACACGTGCATATCTAACTTAACGTTACCTGTGTGTTGCGTGTTTTCAAGTGTGGATAACTCACAGAAAAAGAGATATGAGCTGCTCATCATCTGAAGGTAGATCCAGCCTTTCACCAGACCTGCTCCCCGCCGCGCGAAAGGTGCGATCTCAGTCAAGTCAGCTGTTATTTAATTAAGATTTGACGCTTGCGCAGTGCGCGTTTACCCTTTTCACACACTGTGATGACGCGTTTTACCTGCAAAGTATTTTTTATATTTACATTTTTTAAAACAATGTATGTACATTTGTAACACTATAATTTGTATTATATTACCATTGCTGTGTGAGGCTGTTTTACACGGGTTTTACAGCGTCTGTGTGAGTGTCTTTCTTTCTTCTGTCTGCTGTTATCAATCTCTCTCTATTTTGTATCCTCTTTTTGAAAGTTGTGACTATTGTGGAGTTTTTCTTTTGCTATTTGAGCAAATGGGAACACAAAAATATATTTAATGTAGTCTCATTCACCATTATAGAAGTTAACACGACTATGAGACTTCTGCTTATGAGAAACTCGGAAATGTGAAAAGGGACTCATCATGTGTCAAATCTGATAAGAATTTACTTCTATGTTTTAAGTGAACGTAAACAGTTGAAAAAGAAAACGTGTGTAACAGGATCCATGTGTCAGGTCTTGAAGTGACAGCAGCCTAATATACCTGCTGCCAAATAATGAGATCAAATTGAAATGATCTATATGGTAGTTTTCCCCCATGGCATCGATGTCAAAATTGTGGCCAGTAAAAATGCTGAGTGGCTAGTTACTTTGGAAAACCACTAGCCACAGTGGCTGGTGAGCAAAAAGGTTAATGTCAAGCCATGGAGACAATGATAACATAGCCCATGATTGAAATAAAAGAAGAAATGAGAAATCAAGGAAGAAGAAAAAAAAAACTTGTAGGCCTACCTTTTCATACTAACCATGTCATACTATAGGCTATGTTTTGAATTTGTATGACTTCACATGAGCTGGGGGTTGCAAATATAATGTGATACTGGTTTAGATAGTCTTGACATGAAAGAACATTATAAAAATATGACTTTTTACACAGTCACAAGATATGCAGGAATACTAGCAAGAATGTTGTAGACTAACTATCCCAAAAAATACGGTTTACATGGAGCAAACTCCACTCACATTAGAAATGAACCCCGGCAAGAAAAGTAGTCCTACCTAAAAGCTCCATGTGTCTGATTTAAATAATCTAGGGCTGTCAAAAGATTAATCGCGATTAATTGCATCCAAAATAAAAGTTTGTTATGTTAGTTCATGTATATATTTAAGAAATATTTGCATGTATATACATTTATATAATATACATAAATATAAATGTTTTATATATAAAAATAATATTTTTTTCTTAAATATATACATGCTTGTGTGTGTATTTATATATAAATAATAATTAACAGAGTACACACACATATATTATGTAAACACAAACTTTTATTTTGAATGCGATTAATCTTTTGACAGCCCTAAAATAATCTAAATGCTTTTACAATAAATATAATTGTCTGAGGAATAAGACAACATTTCTATGTTTATTGATACAGCCAGGAGTTTTAACTCTGGATATTCCTTGTTAAAAGTTTTCCAACAAGTGAAGGAGACAGCCAAGTTCCTCACATTTATGAATTTATGTGAGTGTTTTTCTTTTGCCCCGAAGCTCTAAAATCGCAGTCCCCTTCTGGATTACCAAAACATTTTTGGCCATTATTTTGGTTTTTGAAGGTTACCATAGAAACAGCACCCTGTAGCAAGGCAACACAATCTAATGGTTGCTTTTTCACGATGATAAGCCAGTGTAGCTAATGCAACCGCTAGACTAGAACTAATCAAATCATGATTTCTGACAATATTTTATAGAGTTGCTATATTTATTTATTTTTAAAATCCACCTTCTCACCCTCACTCCATTGTGCTCACTTTGCTGGCACCAGGAAAAGCATCTTTCCCGTAGACACGTAATAATTATGCATTAGAGTGCATGTTAATGCGTGCGTGTGTGTTCGCACATGGTCCTGGAAATAAATCATTCAAAGCTGAAATTGGAAACAGGGAGATCATGTCACACCTGGTACATAGAGACACAAAAGTCTCTCACACGCACAAAGACTGGCCTTATTTCAATTCAACGTAAGCAATTATACTTAATTAAGACTATACAAAACTGGCCTTTCTGTGCCCACAATACATATGGATACTGAACATTTACTTCGGTTTAGTCGCAAAATGAGTGTACAAACTACATTAAGCAATTGTTTGGATTAAGTTATCCATGCAACTCTTCACCTGTCTTCATTTAAAGACTGGCAAATCTGTTAGTCAGTAACTAAAAACACTTAAACGGCCTCTAAGCCACACGGCAATAAAGTGCCGGTCGCTAGGAAACCACAGAATATTCTTAGCACAAAAAAGGGAGTGAGAGGTTGAACATCCTCAGCGGCGAGGGAGAGAAAATCACATCTTATCTGGTTGAACCAGCCAGGCACCTTATCCAATGGCCATCGCAGTTCTTTGTTCCCCAATCTGGAGTCATGCCAGCCGTTGATAAGACAAAGGCGACCTCCAGACCTCTTAACTCCTGTGCTCTTCATTAGTGTGTCACTTGCCCGTATTACACACTTGATTGTCGTGTTCGGCTGTTAATTGAATATGTCAGATCAGGCCAGTTTTGGAATGGAACGTAACGGATCCATTGTCAACTTAACTGAACCCTTGCCATATGCTGTTAGTTGACATGAATACTATTGTGTTGAACATTAAAATCTGATGTTCAGTCAACCTCGAACTTTCGGAGCAGAAGTTTCTTGAAGATAAAAGGAGAACAAACACATAGTAAGAGAGAAGTTCTGTTTTATGATATGATATAGTGATATTAATAGGGTTCGTGTAGAGACTGTAAAATGAAATTCTAGGACTTTCAAGGACTTTTCGAGCACTACTTGTTTTTGGTTCACCAATACATATTTAGGTTTCAGGATTTTTTTTAAACAAACTTTGTTTAAATATGATTCTGAACTATGTTATGAAAGATATATAACGGAATGCATTGACATTTTACTGTTTGCAAAATGTGGATAAAATGGCCATACTTGGATTTTCCCATTCAATACAATGCATCTATACACTGCATCTAATTTGCATATGTTCTTGGTGCAACATGTAATATCTAATATTTCATAGGAATATTGATATGTAATTTCTTTCCCTATTCACTTGTTATGTCTCCAAAATGCCTGATAAACATGATTTAAGTCCTGGCGTCCTCTACAGTGGTCATTTATGAAATCAATGCCCTGTTTTGTAACAGAAAGTCATATTTTGATTAGAAACCCCATCAAATTTTCCTGAGATGTTGATTTATAAAAAACAATTAGAAAATTAATCCGATTTAAATTATAATAAAAAAAAAATTATCATATTTCCATAAGAGTGCTAAACATTAATGTCAGCCATTTTTAAAGACCAAGAAGTTGTTGTTGTCCTGGTGAAACCTCCAAACATGTGGTATCTCTGCAAAGCCCCGAATGTGCTCTTTACAGGACATCCAGACTGTGACATGTGACATGTATGATCAGAGAAATTCCCTAAAATATAACGTCCACTGCAGTGGACAAAAGTCTATTCGTGGGTCCCAGGAGGATATCATTATTTCTTTCAAACCCTAAAAATAATAATAGAAGAAAACAAAGGGTTTCATTAGTTAGATGTAAAGCATTTCAATGTAACTAATTACAAAGTAATTATAATTTGCAATCTAAATTGCTTGTTTGCACTGAAAATATCGTTTATTTTCTTCTTGTTGTCTTTTTTTAACTCATATTACAGATATAAGATATCCAACATACTTACAACGTATTTAATAATAATAATTATATATATATATATATATATATATATATATATATATATATATATATATATATATATATATATATATATATATATATATATATATATATATATATAGTTTGTAATGTATTTTTTTATTCAACAAATAATATTTGATATAATAATGGTGGCGTACTAATCCCCTTAACCATTGAAAGGATACGACAAATAGCCTATATTGCTTTCCTCATTAATTTTTTCCTCTCATCAAAATATGATTGACCTGAAAAATGAAAGCTGTATACTTGTATGAGCAATATCACGCTCATCATCATAGCTATGCCAAATGGCTATATATCTATATCAGATGGGCTGCAGCTTTAATTTTGCGTGAAAAGATTGTATTTGTGTTTCAAGCACTATTCAAGTACCTCTTCATAAATGTGGCCGTTTTCCATTCAAGTTAAATTCAAGCACCTTGTGCGAACTACCATGCATCCCCCCAAAAAACCCACATGCTTTCAAATGTTGTGTGCATGTTTAGTACTGATACTGGTTCAAAATGTAACTGGGTGGAATTGCTCACTCACGGTCTCACCACAAGCCTTTTTTCTGTTGCAAAAGAGCAAAAATTGCTTCAGCAAGTATATGCAAAGACTATTGTTTAATAGGTGACCAATGATTGCATATATAAGAGATTCGGGTTTGACATTAGTGGTGGATGATTGCTTTAATTACAGAATAATCACTTCAGTGATTGTACATTTCAAGCTTAATTATTACACATATGCTTATTATATTAGCCTGCTGAGCTAAACAGGTCTAGTGTGAATACAGCTGTATTGTCCACACTGACTGACTGGTGTTTCAGGTCAATGAATCAGGTCAAATAAAAACTCTACTTTTCTGGTCTGACTAAACATCATTAAATACTTTTTTTCCTTAGTTTACCATCCAACTTTGATATCTGATAGATGCTTTGACTTTAAAAGGAATATTAAAGGGGTTCAATAACATCTCTATCAACAAAATCAAAGGCATTCTGTTGATTACTACAGAAAGTAATTTCGACTCGTGCCTAAATTTATAAAAACAGAAAAGATTTTTAAGTAAATACACTATTGAAGTCTATGGGTCCATCACAATAAATGTTTCAAATATGAAAGAAGGAAATGGTTTATATGGAACCTTAAAGGGTTCTGTCAGACTCTGCTTCATATACACAACCTTTTAGGGGTTCCCCACTGTAAAAAAAAACAAAAAAAACATTTGTTGTTTCAACTTAAAAAAGTAAGTGTTCGTGCTGCCTTAAAATTGTTTAGTTAATTACTTTTCTTTGAAGTCATTTAAATTTTAAAGCTCATAAACATACTTTATCACTAGAAAAAAATCTGTAAAACATGAAAGTATGCAATCATTTAAAGGTGCAGTGTGTAGTATTTATGAAGATCTATTGACAGAAATGCAATATAATATACATAACTATGTTTTCAGTGGTGTATAACGACCTTACATAATGAACCGTTATGTTTTTATTACATTAGAATGAGCCGTTTCAATCTACATACACCGCGGGTCCCCTTACAGTGAAGTTACCATTTTGCGCCGCCATGTTTCTACAGTAGCCCTAAGCGGACAAACTGCTCTACAGAGATCTAGCTACTCTCTGCTGTCTCAGACACCGACATCTTTGTCCTGTGTCGGCCACTGTAGTTTCTCTATGTGCTTCTCAAAGGGAGGGGTGAGCGGTGGGTGGTTGCAATTCGCAACATCATCACTAGATGTCGCTAAAATTTACACACTGCACCTTTAAGATGTTTCTCATATAGAACCTTTTGGTTTACTACAAAGGGTCAAGAAGCCTAGGGTTCTATATAGAACCACATTCAACCATTGTTTTCTAAGAGTGCAGCAATAAAACATTTGTTAGTGTGAGAATTGTGTGAATTGCATATAAAGCACTCATTTTTTTAAATAATAATAAATTAAAAATTCAATCTGTTCACTAGGTTTAAAAGGTTTAGACCTTTTAAATGCACTTACAAACTGAATTTATGCTATTGATGGAATATTCCAAGTTAAATTAAACAATTTTCTAATAGCCTGCAAGTTTATGATATAAATCTAGAACTTTGTGATATCAGATATTACCATGTCAGCAATAGTCAAATGCCAATTGGCAACGAGATTGAGAAGTGATAAAAGCATTTGCTAACGTTTCTGACAACTCATGGCTTTAATGATGTCACGACTTTTGAATTTTAAGCCAGCGTGCACAGTGGGTGAGTGTCAAAAGACCAAAAAGATGTTTGATCAACAGAAGAATAAAGCCCTACAACAGAAATGAATACAGACAAGTAGTATTAGACTAGAACATGTAATGAAAAACTGCTTTTTGATCAGTTTTTCAAAGGACAGCTGAAGGATACTATTTAAAAAAAAACTATTCCAACAAAGCCACAATACCATTTAAGCTTTATTGTGATATCTGATAGTTTACAATACAGTGAAAACAGACAAATGTGACTTTTCTTTACTAGGACAGAATGCAAAGCAATGTAATCAAGTAAAAAGAAGAAAAAAGCTTTTTTTGCATTGAAGAAGAAAAAAAAGAAAAGAAAGAAAACCAGGCACGACTTAATATAGCCATTATAAACACAACATGCTTTAGACCTTATATTTTAACAGTCCTAAGAAAAGAACTCTGCAAACTTACACAATCGTTTCCTTTGCAAACCTCCGTCGCCTAAACTAGATGTCGTCTGAATGTCAAATATCAGATTAACAGCTCTAGAAATGTTTGAAACCAGTGTCACCAAAAGGAAAAAAGGGAAGTAAACAATCTTTTATACCGCCAAACAACCAACAAATAACAATTAAAATAACAAATATCAATTTCCCACTTGGTATTAAGAGAGGCCACAAACTCCCTTTTTGGTTTGACCAAGCAATTCAGTTTCCAGATTGGTACTACAAGTTAAAAACAAAGCTCTCGGCTGAAAGGTTTCGTTTGAGCGATGTCATATTTTTCAGCGACACTGGCTTCAATCTAGTTCTGCTTCCTAGGGAAAGCTGCTTTTTTGTTAAACGGTCTGGGTCTGTGTTTCTATTGTGAAATTTCGGCAGGTGAATCCAGCTCACCGCTGACCATGATGCTAAAACACGACCAGCAGACATTCTGCTATTAGGCTCTCAACAGGAAACAATTGAAGAGTGAAAATCAACTTTAATATTAAAAAACAAAAAACAAAGCTCATTATCATCAAGCTAAGAGAGCACACATCAAAACACGCTGTGAGACAGCAAAAGAAGTGTCGTAAAGGAAACAACACAGAGGAACTAGTGAACAACAGCAAAAACGGCTACAAATAAAGTGAAGAAAGTAAGGGAACACGCATACATGCATCCACACACACTCGCTCAGTCTCTCCGTCGTCATTCACACACACATATAAAGCCAGATGTACAGTGAACAAAAGTGCTTCAAGTCGGGGAAGTAGAGAAACTAACCCAGTAGAAATATGTATAAAACCTTAAATATGTTACTTTATGTACAAAACTGTGTGAGAGGGACAATGTATTGTCTGTAACTCTGTATCATCTTTCAAGTAAGATATATCTACAACTATTTTGTTTGCATTGTCTTTGACTGATTCAAAGGTCAAGTGACCTGACTGACCTTTTCGGTGACGAACTCTGACTGAGGGTTCACCACTCGTTCTACTATTGCCCGCCGTCCCACCCGCCCTTAAGCACGACAAAACCTCGATATTTATTCGTATCATTAATTATATATATTTATACTTGAAATCTATATTAAATGCCCCTCTACAGGAAGCAAGCTCGGCTCCAACCACCCCGCCCCCTTTTATATACTTTGCAGAATACAACCACTGTTTTCATAACATCTCTAGCTTTGACATAGAACTATGAAAAAATACTGGATTATATTATGCTTCGGTATAGACTTTCGAGTGGATAGAGGTTCTGTGAGGTTCGTGTCGTTTTCGAGTTTGCGCTCTCGCAGAGCTTCTTGTAGATGTGCTGGGTTCTCGGAGTCATGCGCCGCACAACAAAGGAGAGGGAGATTTCTTTTTTTAATCTTTTGAAGAGGCACAAGATTCATGCTGCTTAGAGGCAAAGATGTGGAGAAAAGCTACGAAAGGAACGCATGGGCTCGCATGCTCTCAGACAGTCCGGGGTAAAGTGCAGAAGGTTTAAAAGTGAAAGCTCTGGATTGCATTTATCTCTATTAGCAGCAAAAGAATCACATAACGCCACTTTGAATGGTGTCTGATTGTAAAATTTGAGACCTGTTTCTGATGCGCGCATCCAATTGAGCGAATTACGAGCGTAGCGAACAGGTCTGCCAGCCTGCGGAAGAAAGCAAAGCAGCAGATTTTGTGTGTTTCGAAACTAGAGGGAGATGATCAAGCCAGCAACCACCCAACCCTGCAATCATTCAAAGCATCTAATACAATCATTCGATTATTCGCAATGAAAAAAGGCCATACAATGGACAGACTTTTGCCTCTAAACCCATGAACAAGGCCTCTGCAAAGTGCAAACAAAGTAACTGCATTCAAGTATGCCATAAACACGATGCGTTAAAACACACAGAGCTAACATGCGTGTGCATGTCCTAACGTGTGGTTTAACACATAAATTACACATAGCAATGAACATACACATGATTGTAATATCAACAACAATAGTTTTGTAAAATCATTTGGCGTGAAGGGGGATGAAAACGCAATGCAAACATTGTTCCGAGGAGGACACTAGCTTCAGTTTTCCCTTAATGTCCAGTGCATCCAACCGGCTGTCGCTTGTCCTGTGTTTTTCTCTCGCCTATAGTACGGTTGCAAAAATGGAGCCTGCCACAAATGCCAACTCAAAGACGCGTGTTTGTGTAATCTCACCAAAAGCACCAGAGGCAACTAAAGCTCCTGTAGGGGTCAGACGCTACTGCTGTACCAGAGTGTCCCACGAATTGCACAGTGAAGTCATCCGAGGAAGAAAAAAACATTTCGATTCGGAAATAAAATGGTTAAAACGCAAGGGAGACCATAAATACAAAATAATGCTATGCCACTGCAATGCTGAACGCCCACCCCATCCAAAATATACTGCTACATAGCCTCTAACGTATATGTCAATCATGTTGGTCGCTACCCCAACGTGAACGGAAAGACAATCAGAACTGGCCGGACTCAGAGAAGGAGAAAAATGCTAACCAGTAACATCAGTCCACCAGGAAGGACTCCCGTCGAAAAAGAAGAAAGTACACACGCTAAAAACGCACGCCTCCCGCTTATTCACAAAAAGAGCGGAGGATGTCAAACGGAAAAAAGTGAGACTGTCTTCTTGATACTGTTAACAACAGCTTACGAGGAGCGGTTACACATGAGGAGGGCCGAGCACACCGAAACCAGTAAATGGGGCGGAAACTGAGTCGAACAGGAAGGGAGAAGGTTCGGATCCCAAAGTGTTGACATGTCCATCTCTGAAAAGGTCCTCGAGAGTCTTTCAGTGACCGTAGATGTCTTTGATACGCTTCCCGCCACTCTGCCTTTGAGTTTTGTGATGACCCAGTAGACATGTCTGGATGTGTCATGGTTGACGTTGGCGTGTGTGTGCGCGCGTTTTATTTTTGTTTGTGTACGTGTGCGTGTGGTGGTGTCACTCGGCAAAGTCCACAACAGAGCAGCCCAAAGGTCACTGAGCAGAGAGGATGTAGGCCAAGGTCACTCCCAGCCATTATCTTTGATCATATGAGCCAGCTCGATGATGAACTTTCCTTCTTTGTATTTCTGACTGCTCTCAAATGCATGCTCCTGTAACAGAGACAAAAACAGACAAATGTTACAACCAAATAAACAAACAAACACACAAAGCAGTGTTGACTACTGAAATCAGAAAATATTTTTTGGGGTCTATTTTTCATGCTCAACTCTTTCCCCACCATTGACGGAATTTTCCGGCAATCCATGTTTTCACTTTTATACAGTAGGGGGCGCTATTACGCATCTTCTGAAAGCGTTGAGAATCTCGGGATACAAAAACAAGCAAAGGAAGAAGCAGAAACAAGCGGTAGAAGCATTGCTTACGCATATGTAAGCTAATTCGATCATCAAACATTAAACAGCATATATTAAAACTGCCAAACATTTCTTAAAGCTACACTGTGTAACTTTTTTTGTCTGTTCTTAGCTAAAAACACTTAGTTCTTTCAAAAATATATGTGCTCATTAATGTATATTTACTTCTTTCAAGTAATAAAGTATTCTCGTAAGTTTATAATATGCCATTGAAAATACATAAGGTAATGGGATCTAACGGTGGTCGCCATGTTGCCCCTCCATCTTGAAAGTACATTAGCCAAAGAGGGACATACCCGTAAATTCAAGCTTCGCCTTTCGCGTTGTTTTAATACTGATGGCACTGTACAAAATTCTCTGCCGCATGTGCGCGTCAACTTGTTCAGACTTGTCTGGTGCATGTGCAGATAGTTTTCATCTCAGCAGCGTCCAGTAACAGAGTTATACGGCGTTTTCCTGGCTTGTTTATTCCTCAAAAGTCTGTTTTTCCTTGTGTGGTATTTCTGTGCGTTAATAACTCCGTAAGTAATAATAGTTATTGTCATTGTAGATGTGTTTCAGAGTGTGTCATCGCGTAATTCAGTTGATGTCACCTCAGAAGTATTTTTGTGTCAACATACAATAGCATAATGCTCACCTATTTGAATAATCATTCAGTTATTTTGTTATCAACAATGTTTATTCGTTTATAGAAAATATTTGCTTGTAATGTATGTTGATGGAAATATGTATCAGGTCTGATCGGCATAGTAACAATTGTTATACAGAGCGCACTGCAGTGCTAACGTTAAAGTGGCGCACACACTTTTGTAATCCGACACCGCTTGTTACTGTGCGTT
Source organism: Gobio gobio (assembly GCF_949357685.1). Lineage (NCBI taxonomy): Eukaryota > Metazoa > Chordata > Actinopteri > Cypriniformes > Gobionidae > Gobio > Gobio gobio. Next base: position 57,295,606 of record NC_137100.1, on the reverse strand, counting down.
CACACCGCCGCCGGCGAGAGCGTCAAACTTTGCTCTGGCCGCCCTGCCATCGACGCTGTAGAAAGATTTGTGGACGCGCTGCCGCTCTGACGTAGATCGAATGCTTGGTCTTTTTTGAAACAGCATTTAAAGGGGCTGCAAAGCAAACATTCATGCTGACCGGCGTTTGTGATGACTGACCACAAGTAGGGTATAACCGTATAATATAACCTCATGAAATCATTTAAATGTGAAAGTTTAAAAAAAGCAGATCGATGGAAAGAACTTAACAATTATAGTTACATGTTTGCTAACGAAATAAACCAATTAAAAGCCATTTGTGTGGTGGATAAATAATATTGCACGTCTTCTTATCAAACCCGCCGCACCAGCAGTGATCAACCTCCTCTATTTTGCTTGGGAACTAATGTGGTCGGAACCGAAGTTTACAGCGCTGCGTTCTCTAGAATCATCTCAAGCGGAGCACTTCTACATTCCCATTGGTTGCCGCCGGCTGCCGCCGAACCGCGTCATAGCTCATTACCATAAAGTTGACCTGACTTCAACTCTCCTTGACGCCCAAATCGTCCAAGACGCGCCACGCCGCTCTCGCCGGAGCTCGCCGCCGGGCTCCCATTGAGAATGAATGACTTCCGGCCACTTTGACGCTCTCGCCGGCGGCGGTGTGAACGCACAGTTAGCAGCAGCAGCGGCAGCTCCGCTCCTTTTAATGCAGCTGCATTTAGCGCCTATATATGGTACAATAAGCTCTGGTTTACGGTTACATTATACAAATGTAACTTATAAGTAGTTATACAGTTCTTAACTGTGTATGTATATTTACCATCCTTATTTGTTATCTCACAGAAACCACATTTATGTACATATCCACGCAAACCTGTTTATGCCTTGCAATTGGATGACTGAATAAACATTACTATCATCAAAGTTCACTCTGGATTAGCTGCAGTTCTTTCTAGCCGAATAATTAGGCCAGTTGAGTTCCAACCATCCCACTGCGCACAGAATATCCCACAGGCACCGTGTCGAATGTGGACGAGGTCGAACTGGAAGCCATATTAATCTTGGACTAAATCGGCCACCGTAGGAGTTAAAACGAAATCGGAATTGAACAGAACAGAAACTAAAATTCACTGGATGGTCATATACAAGTTCACCACTAGATGGGGGAAAATATCACACAGTGTAGCTTTAATGAAATGTTGAACCCACGAAGAGGTGCAAGCTTTGGTTGTGTTGATGGAAGTGATCCATGTTTTGATTATCGTTCTGAATCCGATTCGGTCATAGTCTTTGACAAAAAACTTGATTTTCTCAGGTTTTTGTTCAAAATGTTGCTTTTTAATGAAACTAACCCACATTCAAGTGTTGATTAAAAAAAATGCATGAAGCTTTTTTCTTTCTATTGACATGTCGAGAAAATTATGAAAAATGCTGGCGCTGGCTGGCAACATTTGATAATGCTGGGGAAAGAGTTGAAAGGTTATAATCAAGACAACAAGCTCCTTCATTAATCCACTCAGACCATGTACTTAAGTTAAGCTACAAAAATAGACCATTAGAAACCGCCATTTTTAAGATGTGCTTGTTTGTACACCTACACAATTTGGCCAAATATTTTCTAAATATATATCGATATGACTATAATATAATAATAAATAGGGGGGGAAATAAATTGTTTTAAACTTGTAGAATATGAGCGTTTTAATGCTTTCTGGACTCCCCTATTACAAAACATAGCTTGCTGAAATGATGTCTTTTTAACCCCTTTAGGCTGTCTGAACCTCCTCTCACACCTGTCCATTACTCATCCTTAAATCGGCCCACTAGAGCAGTGGTGTGTCATCGGGCCTCAGGATGTTAAGCTACACTTCCAGCTTCAACTCAGTCGGCCTGAAATAGGAGCTGTTTCAGAGAGTTTCTCATCACATCAGATGATGATGATGCTGCTGAAAAGAGCTCCGGAAAACTGGTCTGTGATCAGTGTTCCAGAGTGACTTCAATCTGAAAGCTCTGTAATCAAACGTGGACACCTGAAGACTAACAAGATTGAGTCATGATGTAAAATCCCTCTTAACCAATCCTGAGACACGATTAGAGCTCCTGTTTAATCAAGAGGAGAAATGACCTCAATAACTGCCATCTACAAAAACTTGCTGAATAAAAGTATTATTTTCATGATATTTCAAACTATTTTAAATGCACATAACAGATCTGTTAAAGGTGTCATGAACTGGCTTTTTTTATTTTTTTATACTGTTAGGTCTGAGGTCTGAGGTCAACTTATGACGTTTGTGTGGTTTTACATTCAAAAACATCATAATGAATAAGTAATAGGCTATTTTCTGCCTTGGTTTTGAGGCTCTCTGAAAAACTCTCGGATTTGATGGGAGTGCCACACTGAACACTTGGAAGTAAACGCCCACGGCTAGGATTGGATAAGATTTGCATATTTAATGAGCTTCAGCTACCGTCAGTCCCAGGAATCTGGGGGAAATGCTCAGAGGACTCGCAAAATATCAAACAAACACAATGATTCAATCACACACCCAAACACACACACTCACTCGCACGGACACTCACACACTCAAGCGGGCGGGCGGGCGGACACACACACACACACACACACACACACACACACACACACTTACTCACTCACGCGGACACACACACACTCTCGCGGACACAAACACACACACACACACTCGCTCACTCACACAGACACACACACACTCACTCGCACGGACACACACACACACACACTCACTCGCACAGACACACACACACACTCACACGGACACACACACACACACACACACACTCACTCACTCACTCATGCAGACACACACACACGGGCACACACGCGGACACACACACTCTCGCGGACACACACACACTCACTCGCTCGCTCACTCACTCGCACAGACACACGCACACACGCGGACACACACACTCTCGCGGACACACACACACTCGCTCACTCACTCACTCGCTCACTCACTCGCACAGACACACACACTCACTCACTCGCACGGACACACACACACTCACGCGGACACACACACACTCACGCGGACACACACACACTCACACGGACACACACACGCGCGAGCGAGGGCGTACACACACTCACTCACTCACTTGCGCGGACACACACTCACTTGCACGGGCGGACACACACTCACTCACTCACTCACTCGCGCGGACACACACTCACTTGCACGGGTGGACACACACTCACTCACTCACTCACTCGCGCAGACACACACACACTCACTCACTCACTCACTCACTTGCACGGGCGGACTCACTTACACGGGCATGCGGACACACACACACTCACTCACTCACTCACTCACTCACTCACTCGCACCTGGCCCATAACGTTACAAGTCCGATCACGAGTGAACCAATTCAATAACACCTTCTCCCCCCTGTGACAGTGTGCTAAGGTATGTAATCAATAGATTTCAAACTGTAATGTTACGCAAAACTAACACATATAAAAAAACATGTTTTAGCCTACTCACACAAGTGTGTGTTCAGAAGGAAGCTTATGCAGGGACAATCCTTAGCTCACGAGTCGGTGGGCGGGGCTACAGAAGCATATTTATCTGTAGAGGCGGCGTCTAGGTCCTATTACGCATGAGATCCGCTTATTCTGAGAGCTCTCGTTTTCTAGGCCTGGTGTCAATAAAAGCTTTTCTTTGACTAACAAGGAAGTTTTCAGCTCTGAAACTCACAGGATATTCTTATATTACCATGACCTTTTACATATCAAAAGCTCAAGGGAAAGTTGATTTCTCAGTTCATCACCCCTTTAAGCATTATAAAATGAGATGGTGTTTGTTTTAAGGATGCGTTTGTGAACGTTATTATGAAGTATTACTGGTACTGATCTTCTAAGTGTCTGCTGTTAGGATTGCATAAGAAAACACAACAGCATGAACACTTACAGCATCAAAGTGGGCTGTAATTGAGCTGTGATTAAAGACATATACAGTATAGAGCTATATCTGTGCTGGACTGCAGTGGGAAGTCAATGCAAGGGGATGTTAATTCTGGTCACTGGAGCCCAGCAAGGCAAAGTAACAGGATATCAGTAGACAAAAATAAAGAAACCCACACAGCTCAGATTAGCCAACTGCTGTCACTGCAATTGCCGAACATGCACTCTGACAAGCACATATCAGCAAAGTGCAACACCTCGAAACAGAAAGCAGCTTGTATTGTGATGCAAGGAGAAGACATGCCAGAGTTTAAAATGATAGTCTATAATTTGAGTGTAACGGAAGGAGAGTTAACTTACGTATTTCCAGCCCAGAGTGGTTTTACAATTTTCACAGTAGATGTCTGCCACAGCATGTAAACCTGTTAGGAGAACCCTCTCCTCTGCTGGACCACAACCGACATTCACACTGAGGGAAAAGAGGTTAATCAGTGGTCAAAATTATGATTCATGTGACTGACCTGTTTTCTGAAAGTCATTGTGGGTAACCTTTACTGGATGACCACTAAGTAGGTCAGAAGCAGTACTACAGCAGATGTGATTGCTAACACTGGAAGCGACCAATGGCCATGCAGACTTGGATACAGCTATAGGATAACTTTGCCACATAACATAAATCCACTGGCATAAAAATAAACTATGCATGATTTTAGAACAAGTAGTTTGCAAAACCATACATACACAAACTGCAGCATTCAATTAAATGTAATTGACATAATAGATTTAGAAGTGATTTATTTCTGCTTGTCTTTAATGGGACTCAATGACAATGTTAGTAATGCGACCAGCGAGTATACATGAAATTAGAAGCAAAAGATTATTTAAATTAGTGGGCGGAGATCAGACGCATAACGAGCTGGCTTTGATATAATAGTCAAAACTTATTTAAATACATAATGAATCAAAATTTTAGGAATGAATCTCATCTTACTACCATTCAAACGTTTAGGGTTGGTAAGATTTTTTTATGTTTTTATATGTTCACCAAGGTTGCATTTATTTGATCAAAAAAACTGTAATATTGTGTAATAATATTACAATTTAAAATAACATTGATATTTTTTATATATTTAATGTAATTTATTCCTGTGATGCTGATTTGATGCTCATTAAACATTTCTTATTATTATCAATTTTGAAAACAGTCATATTTTTGTGGAGACCGTGATGCATTTTTTTCCCCTGAAAAAAAACCCCATTAATGAATAGAAAGTCCAAAGAACAGCATTTATTTAAAGTAGAATAATTTTTTTACATTATGAAATGTCTTGTCTTTGCTGTCACTTCTGATCAATTTAATCCATCTTTGCTGAATAAAAGTATTAATTTCTTGAAAGAAAAAAAATCTTACCGACCCCAAACTTTTGAACAGTAGTGTATGATAAATCTGTAAATAATGTTGCATGCATAAACAGGCTTTTCCAGTGCATTTATAACACGAATGATCAAATTTTGTTGCAATGCAATTCTCACATACACTTTCATAAAATCTGTACTGGTAAATATTGTATTATTCAGTTCCTTTCAGTATTCAGAATATTTCAAGGGACACCAAAACTCTCTTAGCAAAAGAATCTTTCTTGCGTTTACAATTTGAAGCCAAAACTTCCACATCTGATGACAGCCGTCTCTATATTTTGTGCTTAACATTCGTGCACGGCTGTGCAGTCTGTGAATTGCCTGAGGAATGTCACAGTTCACTAACACAGACATTCAACCTCGCCTTTATCATCGTAATATCTCACACACACCAGAGCGCTTGCTTAAACACACTGGTAGCACAATGCTTAAATATGATGAATCATCAACTCGCATCATTAGATAGCAGTGCTATGTTTAGGCCTACAGCTCTTGTAATATGCAAAACAGCTATAGCCATTCCTCTATGAGTCTCAGACAGAGATATAAGGGATAATGTGCAGTCAACAGGTCACTATCGCAAAATAAACCCCTTCGGGGTGATACAAGACCCCTCTGCTTTGCCCTCTGTCTGGGTTTATTTTGCAATAACATCCAGAAACATTATCCCTTATATACACTACTGTTCAAAAGTTTGGGATCAGTGTGATTGTTGTTATGTTTTTGAAAGAAGTCTCTTATGTTCACCAAGGATGCATCTATGTGATTGGAAATATTCTGTAATATTATTACAGTTTAAAATAACTGTTTTCTACTTTAATACATTTCAAATTGTAATTTATTTATGTGATGCAAAGCTGAATTTTCAGCATTATTACTCCAGTCTTCAGTGTCACATGATCCTTCAGAATTATCAATGATGAATATATTTTTGTTGATATATATATATATTTTTTTTTTTATTAAAAAAACAGCTATTATTTACAATACAAATCCTTTGTGCCATTATAAATGTCGTTACTGTCACTTTTTTAAATCATTTTTGATGCATCCTTGCTGAATAATAGTAGTAATTTTTACAATGACTGACCCCAAGCTTTTAAACATTAGTGTATCGTCTTAATTCACAACAAGAAAATGCTATAAATTGTTGATGTGAATGAGATAATTACTTACACTGAATTAAAGAGGTAGGCTCGTCCCTGGCTGCCTTGGAATGACTAGAGAGACAAAAAGAGAAATATAATGTTATGTGTGTACGATCAGAGTTCTCGCACACTCACAGATGCATTGGACTCGCACATGGTTTTCCATGAAAGACTCACTAAAAGGCAGTAAAAGAGTGCGTGTGGGCGTTATGGTGCTCTCTCTATGTTTGTTTATGTGCGTTCATGGAAAGTCTGTCTGGAAAAAAAAACTGTGTTCTGACAGCCAAGCTCTGGTCACAGGCCAACATGTGTATTTCATAAATGGGTTTTAGCATATGTGTGTGCAAGTATGAAACAGTGTTTCTCTTTAGAAAATGTGCGTGTATGTGGGTTTATGACACAGTACATAATAAGCTCCACACATTGAGCTGACTAGCAGAGAGTGAAGGAACATAGGTGCTTTTATTCATCATCATAAAAATGGGAGATAAAGCTGAACACTGAATGGAGTAATGTGTTGGGTTTCTATTCAGTGTTTAATGAGATAGTTCACCCAAAAATGAAAAGTCTGTCATCATTTACTCATGTTGGTCCAAACCTGTATGGCTTTCTTTTTTCTGTCCCAAAATGGCAAATAAATAAATAGATAATCAATACAAACAAATGAATACAAAATCATCCTAAAAGTACCATATGTGATCCACAAGACTCAAATTCCTAAATTTCAGAACAAAGCAACATTTCAAAAACCTTGAAATCTGCTGTACTTCTCCTTAGCATGTTCATAACAGTTTATAAGAGTAGTCATGTGCACTTTGTGAACACAAATCTCTTTAAGTCAGATCTTTTAAATTAATCAGTTCATCTAGTTCAGAGATAGGCAACTTTGGTCCTGGAGTGCCCCTGTCCTGCAGAGTTAAGCTCCAACCCATCAACACACCTGAACAAGCTAATCAATATCTTCAGGATTACTAATGCTCTGTCCCAATTCGCCTACTTATACTATGCCCTAAAAGAACGTACTGTTTTTGTAAGAAAAAGTATATCCTTTTTAGCAGAAAAGTAGGCAAGCTTTGGGACATGCTACTTTATCATAATTGCTTCTTTAACGGACAGCTCTGTCGCTTAGTTACGTGCATCCTGTCCCCGTTTAAACTGCCCTGTCAATCATCTTGTCACAGTTAAAATCCTCCACATTCTACTTCATTTCATTTCTTACTGTTTGATCTGCCAGTCATTGGTCTTTCATGCCGTGAACTCTCCGCATGTGTTTGCAATTTGCATAATGATGCATTTAAAAGTCATTTTAACAGAGGGCCAGAAATGTATATTTAGTCAAATATAACGTGAAAAAAACAATCATTAAGGCTGTGTGACATATTTTAACTTCAAAACTAAGTAATTCACCAAAAGACGCCGACTTTGGGACACTACTCATTTTGTACCTACAGTAAGATTAGAGTAAACGTTATAGTTACCTACCCAATGTGTAGAATATCGGATAAAACACACCATTGAATTATATTTGAAAGGATTAATGCCACTTCCATAGACATCAGTAATATTTTACAAACTATAAAGGATTTTAGCTAGTACTTATCTGTATTTAAATGCCAGAAATATAAAACAAATATTATGGGGTTGAAAACACTGAAGAGTTGGTTTATATGACTAGCTCTGAGCACGTCTGTCCCTGGTTCAGCAGTCAAACTCGAATGCAGATTTGAATTTAGCAGTTGATCACGTGACGCACTGTCTGTTCTAATCACACCGGTGTGATCGTACGTTTCAAATGGTTAACTATCAAATGTAAAAATATTACATATAATATTACATATTATAAAAGGTGGCACGTGCCTCAGTTTGAATAGGTATATTACACCTCGGAAATCAAAACTATGATACAAAAAAATTAAATAGCGCACTTGTCATAGGGACTACTTTATGACTTGAAGCTTCTTTTGTGCTCCACAGAAAAAAGGAAACATGATTGTAAATAAATGACAGAACTTTCATTTTTGGTTTAGCTAATCCCCTACGTGTCTTTCTAATCATAAGTGTCACAAGTTTTTAAAGCTGTCTGTGTCCTTCTTTTCTTCTCTGTCAGTATCTTTGGCTCCTTAATCTCTCCTCTGGCCACTTTCTTCTCTCTACTGATGGTTTTAAAAGCATTAACCTGTTTAGCATCTACCACACCCTATTAACACAGATAACAGAGTTCAAACAACCTGGACTAGCAAGTATTATGAGGGCAAACATACTTCAGCCACGTACCCACACAGCACTGCAAAAGCATCAATGAACAGCATAGAAATAAAATGTTTTTTATACACTATAAAGTTTGGAACAACACAACTTTCTTTGAATATTATTTTGTTTATTATTAGTAGTGGTCGACTGGTATGGATTTGATGGCATTGACAAATAACATTGATTTTAATTTAAAAAATGCTAAGTGAAATGATACATATATATAAATGATAAATTATATATGTATAATAATACAAACATACAGTACCGGTCAAAATTACTTGTAGACTGAAATTACTTCTGTCTTCAGTGTCACATGATCTTTCAGAAATCATTTGAAGATCATTTCTTATTATTATAAATGTTGAAAACAGTTTTAGCTTTTTTCAACATTTAATATTTTCACCCTTAAAGTGCATATTAGTACCTTAGAGTAGCAATAATATGCACCTTAAGGTACTATTTTGAACCTTTTAGGTGTAACAAAGGTACAAAGATGTCCTTTTAAAGGGGCTATATGCGTTTTTCTGAAATTTAAACTCGCGACTGACACCTGTGGCCAAAAAACAGAACTGCTCTCATTTTCTGCTCGCTCTCGCAGCGGTGGTGACGTCACGTCCGCAGACAGCGCGGGAAAAGACGACCCGCCAGAAAATAGGAAAAATAGGATACAGGCTTATAGGTGCACCCACTGTGAGCGGACAAGGTGTCAGTATGCTCATCAGGAGATGTTTGAGTCATAAACGGTAAAATAAAAAGGCTATTGTTACGTTTATTTTGGGGAAAAAGTTGCATATAGCCCCTTTAAGGGTACTGCCCCAGTGGCAAGCTGTTGTACCCCCAAAGATAACATTTTTACAAAAAACATTTTTGAGTGCAGAGTGCAGCCTTGGTGAGATTAAGAAACATTAAAAAGCCTTCATGTTTCCAAACTTTTGACCGGTATTGTGTTTTAGATATTACTTATGTTAAAATGCAATAGACTAGAAACGTTTTGAGACAAACTTTACAAGACACTTCAAAACACTTCTTTAGCATGTTCACATTCAGAATGAGCAACAGTTAAAGTGACTCTTTCCTTTGTAAACACCACTAATAATGGCACTTAGTGATGGTAGTCAGTCTGTATATTACAGTGCAGTAGAAAGTCGTGTGCAAAGGTTACGCAGACATATTCATGGATGGAGCACTGAGTGCTCTGACAAACCAGCTAAAAATATGGATTACCAAGAACATGTGCAGTGCTTTTCAGATCAGGAAAGCTTTCTGGGGAAACTTAAAAAGGTTAAAATAATGCACCACCATTGCATTTCGTCAACAACAAAAAAAACAACACGTCCATGATTTTTCAAACTATACACGTTTGTATGTACATCCATGGGTTTTTCTACAAATGCAGGACATGCTTGTTGTTGGTGTAGGTGGTTGGATTTAGGCCAGTGTGCTCCTGGTAACCAGCTGTCATCCTCGGACGCAGGAGCCGGGGCATGGGCGAATCGGCTTTACTTTTCCACTGCCGGTGACCCGAGTATAGCTACGAGCCTAATAAAGACCGTTAAAGCCCACAGCGGCTGTCTGTGCTCTTCTAAGAGGAGTGTCTAACCAGCTCGAGCTGAAGGCAAACGGGTAATTTTATAGGGACGTTGACACAATGAAAGGCCCCCGACTGTGTCGTTTAACATTGTGGGACAAGTAAATCTGGCTGTGGTTACAATGGCGGTATGTGCATAATGCACAGGGGAATGAGAGGAGGGGCAAAAACTGTGCATTTAGGAGGAAGAGAATGCATTCAAGCCAGATCAGTGAGATTTAATTACAGATCTGCCTCCATTATTATAATCATAATTACAAAAAGACGTATGCTACAGTCCTGGGAAACATTCAGAGCAGAGAAACATTAGCAGCCGTTAAGAGAAAGTGTTTTAAACACACTTCCATTTCAGAGTAAGAAATGTTTAAGACTTTGGTTTCTCTTCCCAATTCACTACAGTTACTTTTTCGCAGCAGAAATGACCATGTGGTGTTCCAAGTGACTTGTTCCTTTAAGGTTTTTGACATGCCTTGAGGATATCTTGGTAAGTGTTGCTTGGTTTTCAACTACTGTAACCATAACAGCAGGCCACACAGAAGGGATCCCTGGGATTCGACAACTCGCTCATATTTGCCGGTGGTAAATTTCTCTTTTAAAGTGATTAATGAACACTTTAATGCTTTTTCCCCATGACAAAGGCCAAGGCTATTTAGGTTAACCTGCAGATGTAATGAAGTGTAGATCAATTATTTTAAATGGTGGTTTGGGTCGTGGGGCCTAACGAATAAAAGCTGCATTCAAAAAAAGGGGGCTTTTGCAAGAGTTAATACATTTTCCGTCATCAGGATTTACAAAAAAAAAAAAAAAACTTTCTACCAATACTATGTACACTTGTACTGGTTTTCTCATGTTAGAATTCAGTGGTCAATAAGCAAACTGCACAAAAAAAGAAAGAATTAACTTTAGCTGAATTCAACAGTCATTTTAAAGCCATTGTTCATTTTACAAATATCTTTGGCAAAATCGACTGTCAGCTGTCAAACTGTGATTGCCTTTGGCCAAAGTAGTTGATAACTACATTTTAACTAGTAGCCACATTGACAATTCACATTTTAAACAATCTCCAAGCAATTATCTGAACTGTGCCAACTAGCTATATTAAGACATCAAATGGCAAGAAAAGCTGTGTGCCAATTTAGAATATAGACAGGGAATAATCCATAAAACATAAGCTGCTTTTCCACTCAAACTACCCGAAACAATCTGTCCCAGGAACGTTTCCACCGCAGGAACTTTCCCCATGAACTAGGGTTTGGGGTGGTACTCGTTGTGTTTCTACCGCAGGGACCAGGGTCTAAATGAAGTTCCAGGTACAAATTTCCCCCTCAGAAAGTGCGAGGTAGTACTTTTTCAAAGTTCAAGAACTTTTGAGGGTGGGACTTAGGTGCTAAACATGCTGATTGGTTGAGTTCACGTGCAGGAAGAGTTGTTTGCTATTCGAATCAACACTGGAGTTTGATGGACCAACGTCGAGCTTCAGGCTTAACTGGAGCTGGAAAGTCGCACCCAGTCCTACGTCACCAGACTAATTTGCCTAAACTTCACGGTACTTTAGACTGCGATGGAAACACAGACAGCAACAGGTCTGGGGGCGGGGGGGTTCCTGGGACAAATTGCTCTGGGTAATTTCAGTGGAAACACGGCTATACACTACCATTTAAAAGTTCGGGGTTTTTTATAAGATTTTAATTTACTCTGCAAAGATGCATTAAATTGATCAAAGGTGACAGTAAATACATTTAATAAACTTGAGAACCAAATCTGCATGATTAAAATGATTTCTGAAGGATCATGTGACACTGAAGACTGGAGTAATGATGCTAAAAATTCAGCTTTGCATCACAGGAATACATTTTAAAATGTATTCAAATAGAAAAAGTTATTTTAAACTGTAATAATGCCTCACAATATTACAGCATTTTTTACTGAAAAGAAAGCAGACTTGGTGAGCACAAGAGACACTTCTCTTAAAACATCTTACTGATACCAAACTTTTGAATGGCAGTGTATGTAAACAAAAGCTTTAATGCATTCTGGCGTAAATGCCAATAAAGCCATTTGTGCATACTTAAAATATATACTTCAGTTTGCAACGACACACAATATTAAGCCCCAGAAATGTTTACTTCATTCAGCGCATACTTGAAAATCTCTGAACCACTGCACTCTAATCAACGGAGATTTGGAGCATGTGGCATTGTATCATCACTTCAAATACCAATCATTAGATTTATGCCATCAATTCACTGATTCATGCTCACATCATAAACTTTTACCAGTATCGTCCACACACTTTCAAGTCGGGATATTTGGTCCACCACCATAGAACATCAAAGAACAGACGTCTCTCAGGTCTTTATGCAAAATGTCTGCGAATCTTCCAACGCAGGCTGATTTTGATTGTGAGGCTAAAACTTTCCACCTGGCTTGAAAACAAAACCACCCATTCTTTCCTGCCCTCATTTATCTGTTGGCTGAAGATCTGCTCAGCACCGACTGGCTGACTTTCCTCCCTCTCTCGCTGGCCTTAAACTCTTCTGCTAACGTAACCTGAGATTACTGTTGTTAAAACAGAACAAGTGGGTCATTTACTGTTCTCATCAAAGGCACCTGGCTCAGAGACAAACTGCAGTCAATGCTGGGTTTGTTCTAATTCTTTTCAATCACTACCTGATTGTGGGAGCAGTTATGAGGCACATCTGATCGTAGGGGTTTGGTAATCCACTTTAAATACAGAGGAGGAGAAATGGAGAGATTTACAGAAATGGGATCAGAACCTGCAACCCATCAACGAACACATGGGCAGCATCCTAACCAAGATGGAGCTTCATAAACCTATACAGACAGCAAGTCCACACAAAAAAAGTATTCTATGGGACAGTTGTATTATTAGCATGTCTCCAAACTAAATAAAATAGAAATTGTTTAATTAGATATTAAAAATAGTAAATACTTTTCAGTATTAAAAGAAATATATTTATAATCAACATTTCTCTCGCTTCATCCATCATTTCGGTTTTACTTTGTCACAAAATTTGGCATAATGCATTGTGGGATCATATTTTGGCAGTAATTAGATTTGTTCATTTCTGCATTGCTTTCTACATCTTATCACTTAATACAAAAGATAGAGCAATGTATTGGTCAGGTCAATTAATTGGATGATTTTTGGTCAGTTTTCAAAAAATCTTTCAAAATCAATGTCAATATGGTATACATTTTCTATTTTCAAATATTAGTGAATTTTGGATATATAAATTAATATAAAATATAAGTGTGTGTGTATACACTACCAGTTAAAAGTTTGGAAACTTTACGATTTTGATTGTTTTTGAAAGAAGTCTCTTCTGCTCACCAAGGCTGCATTTATGTTATTAAAAATACAATAAAAGCTGTGATATTGTGAAATATTATTAAAGTGTAAAATAACTGTTTTCTATTTGAATATATTTTAGAATGTAATATATTCCTGTGATGCAAAGCTGAATTTTCAGCATTACTCCAGTCTTCAGTGTCACATGATCCTTCAGAAATCATTCTAATATGCTGATTTGCTGCTCAAGAAACATTTATGATTATTATCAATGTTGAAAAAAAAAAGTTATTCTTTGATGAATAGAAAGTTCAAAAGAAGAGTATTTATCTGAAAAAAGAAAGCTTTTGTAAAATTGTACTACCTTTCAAAAGTTTTGGGTCGGTAAGAATTGTTGTTTTATTTGGGGGGGGGGGGGGGGCAAAGAACTTAAACGAATACATTTATTCAGCAAGGATACATTAAATTGATAATAATAATAATAATAATAAATGTTTCTTGAGCAGAAAATCGGCATATTAGAATGAATTCTGAAGGATCATGTGACACTGAAGACTGGAGGAATGATGCTGAAAATTCAGCTTTGAATCACAGAAATAAATTGCATTTTAAAATATATTCAAATATAAATAAATGCAGCCTTGGTGAGCAGAAGAGACTTACTTCAAAAACAATCAAAGTAGTACGGTTTCCAAACTTTTGACTGGTAGTGTATACACACACACACACACTTATAGGAAATTAGCCATTAATATTTGCTTTGCTGAATCACTGCAGTTTTAAAAATTGGCCCATATATCTTAGAAGGTAAAATAATAATGCTGCCAACGTTTTGAAGCATTTTTCAGGAAAAAAAAATATGCCTATGGTGCATTATAAATCTGCCAACTAGGTTTTGGAGCATTTAATATGCACATCTTCCAAGAACTTCCAAGGACTATCCGAGACACTCAGTATAAGGATTTCCCTACTTAGACTTAGACTAGATTGCTTAAAGTAAAAAGATCCTTGATGAAGTGATATATGACCCAATGTCCATCTCTGGAGCAGATGGGGTGTCTGTCTGTGAGCCAGAAGGGTGCCTGACGATGCCTTACTGCAGCAAAGCCTTTAGCTTAGCCTTGCCACAATACTGTCCGGATTCCGTCAGTGATGTTTGATGCCGATCCAATAGTTCAGCATGCAATGCCTGCTTTTTGTTGGCTAGCACCATGCCTGCTAATCCTTTCTAACGTTGATCCAATTCTTGGCAGGTTTGTGACAGCATAATGCAAGATATCATGATACCTCACCTCCTTATAAAAGAATGCATTAGTAGGATGATATGCATCCTTTCAATGGGAGATTCACAACAATTAATATAGCAAGAATGATTGCATTATATGAAATATAACAACAAGACGACAAGATATCTGACATGGCAAGCCTCATTTCTAGTGACCATGCTGGAAGATTGAAAGTATGTCATAAACAAATTGACCTGCTTTAACTGTCAAAAAAGCCACGACCATTTTCCACTTTCAAGTGCTAACAAAGGCCTCCATTCTGAAATAAAGTGGGTCATCTTTAACAAAGCCATCTTTAGGCATCAGCTAAATGTCAGGATATAAGGAGCATCTGTTGAGCTTTTCATTGTGTAATGTCTATTCTTGCCCTTAAAATCTCCTCGCAGATGACAGCGCAGAGACAATGTACCCTTCATAATATACGACCTGCCACCGAGCAGGTCCATTTGTTAATGAAATGAAAATGCGTGCCATGAAAAGAGCCCGTAGGTTTGCAGTAGCTACAAAAGAAAGGTGCTGGACCCAGACTATCACACTCACCGAAATTACATAATCAGCTTAGAGGTAATTCTTGGCGCTGAGGAGATGAGCTGGAGAAAGGAAGTTGCAGGCGAGTCCAATGCAGTCATATAGCAAAACCGCTTTTCACCCATGCGACACACCTCCCAAGAGCATGTGGTGTTTTTCAAGTGCTAAGAGCATTAATGCTTTTATCTGGACACACAATAATCTGTGCTTTCTGGCTGAAGGAAAAGAGACTTTCTAAGATTCTGGAGGATGAATGCACTTGAGCTGAAGCCGATTCAAATAAATTTTGCTTCGCTTACTGTGAAATTACATTTTTGGTCCTGAAGTTGGACCCTGGTCTACCTTTATGTCCAAAAATAAGATGATCTAACTGGCATGGGCGCATACAGTCAGTCAATTAATCTGTGTGTAAGGAGGGCATGATATTACTGCTGCTCTCCACAGATCTTATTTTAGATTCTGTGTGTATTTATATATAGATTGCAATGCATCATCACCATTAAGTATTAACAAGCCATAATTTGGTGGTAACAGATTTCACACATTTCTACAGTATATTTTAGATATACAGAAATGTATTACTTAATATCACAAAAGACTGTGATTTAAAGGGATAGTTCACCCAAAAATGAAAATTAGCCCATGATTTACTCACCCTCAAGTCATCCTTGGTGTATATGACATTCTTCTTTCAGACAAATAAAATCGGAGTTATATTAAAAAAGTCCTGGCTAATCCAAGCATTATAATGGCAGTAATAGTTGCTCTGTTTATGAAGTCCATAAAAAAATCTGTCCATCAAATAACGTGCTCCACACGGCTCTGGAGGGTTAATAAAGGTCTTCTGAAGCGAATCGATGCATTTGGGATAGAAAAATATCCATATTTAAAACTTTATTAAGTAAAATTTCGGCTGATCGCCTTCCGTGGAAAAGTGTCAAAAGTGCCTTCTCGCAATTCAAGATGCGTACGCAATGTCTGACGAGCGTAACTGGTCACATGTTCAACACTTTTTCCATAACTTTACTTAATAAAGTGTTAAATATGGATATTTTTCTTAAACAAACACATCGATTCACTTCAGAAGGCCTTTATTAACCTCCCGGAGCCGTCGGACAGATGCATTTTTTATGGACTTCATAAACAGAGCAACTACTACTGCCATTCTAATGCTTGGATTAGCCTGGACTTTTGTAATATAACTCCGATTTTATTCGTCTGAAAGAAGAATGTCATATACACCTAGGATGACTTGAGGGTGAGTAAATCATGGGCTAATTTTCATTTTTGGGTGAACTATCCCTTTAATATAATAAGTATATAGTCTGTTCACACAGTGAAAAAAAAGGGTGTCAGAATTGTACCTTTAGGGGTACAACAGCTTGTCACTGGGGCAGTACCCTTAAAAGACCGTCTTTGTACCTTTTAACTCCTAAAAGGTGCATATTAGTACCAAATGTGTACCTTAAGGTACTACTATGAACCTTTTTGTGGTAAAAAGGGTACAAATATGTCCCTTTAAGGATACTGCCCCAGTGACAAGCAGTTGTACCCCTAAAGGTAAACTTTTGACACATTTTTTCTTTCTTTTGTGTTTGCACTACGTTTCAGTGAAGTACGCACTTTTCTCACGCGATCAGCTGAGACGCAACCAGTGCTTTCCATGTCTCCAAACGGCTCAGTTCACAGTGAATGCAGTGAACTCCATCTCTACATGCGAGTTTAGCGTACATTTGGGAATGTAGCGGCCAACAGTTGCGCATTATTTTCACATTTGCATAATTTCCAACATTTTTGTGAGCAGATGTTTATAGAATTTCACTTGATTTTTAAACCTGTTTTCACAGAAACGGTAGTTTTCTGCCAAAATAAAAGCTCAACTGCAGTTCCCGTCAAAATAAAAGCAAGGGCCTATTAAGTAAAGAAGTTAGGACAACAGTATTGTAATTTCCCTACTGTAGCATAATGTAAAATAAAATACAGTACTTTTTATTAATTTGCATTTATTTCACAATATATAGGCTAATACTGTCATAGGAATAATAATAACATACAATTATTATTATTAAAAATCATTTGCATTTGTTTCACAATATAGGCTAATACTGTCATAGGAATAATAATAATACATTATTATTAGGGCCCGAGCACCGATGGTGTGAGGACCCTATTGGAATTGCTCAGTTTATTATTATATTGTAATTGTTTAGCTTCCTACAACACCAGTGTGAATGTCATTGACTGAGACACTATACCACGACTAAAAATAGGGTTGAGTCCCCTTTAAAGTTCAAAGTCAATGCACACCCTTTTTTTGTTAAGTTTTTTTGCACACTGAACATGGGTTGAAGCTCTTAATTTTGAACTCTCAAAGTGCACCAGATGGATGAATTTAATTTAAAAATGTACAACATTTTCTTACGAGGAGCCATGCCCCCGGTTTCCCTAGAAGGACAGAGGTCCAGCCCCCTCCTGTGTGATATGAGTACATTTAGCCTTGACTTCTTTGTAATCTGTATACAATACTACAATACAGGATTGCACAACTGCATATCAACATAATCTATGACTTTAAAACAACAACAACAACAACAGTATCTAAATATGTAATGGAATTACAAGTTAAACAACATTCCATTCCTCAGGTCAAAATCATCAATAAAACGTTGCTGGATCACTTAGCAACCCATGAAAACTTTGAGGACAGCTTCAGATTTAAGACCCATAAAGCAGCTATGACGTGGTTTCTTTTTGTTTGTGAAAATTTTAATTAGACCTTTTCCAAAACTAAACAACTAACTGGGACTGGATTTGTGATATTCTTCTTAAGAAGCTAAGAGATTTTTTAAGATGAATTCTAAGTTCATAAGAATGTTCCAAAGAGCAATTACAGAAAAATTCTTAAGTTATTATCAAATATTTTCTTAAAGGG
The DNA here is from genome assembly GCF_949357685.1 of Gobio gobio. Classification (NCBI taxonomy): domain Eukaryota; kingdom Metazoa; phylum Chordata; class Actinopteri; order Cypriniformes; family Gobionidae; genus Gobio; species Gobio gobio. Next base: position 57,277,190 of record NC_137100.1, on the reverse strand, counting down.
AGAGTTCACCCAAATATAAAAAAAATACTGTCATCATTTACTCACCCTCACATTTTTTCCAAACCTGTATGAATTTCTTTCTTCTGCTGTGCATACAGGTCTGTTCAGCAGAAGAAAGAAACTCATACAGGGTTGGAACAACTTGAGGGTGAGTAAATGATGACAGTATTTGTATTTTTTGGGTGTACTATCCCTTTAAGAAGAATTGTATTCTTAAGAATCTAATTTTCAAATCCCTTTAGCCTGGAAAACAAGAAATTATACAGGTTTACCAAACCACCTGTTCCTAGATCGTGTCTGAACTACAAGAGGGTCCGACAGATCCTGACAGGTGCTGTGCATACTGGGAAATGGATCATCTCTTGCAGTAGCGTTAACAGCTTAGCCATCTGGGAGAGTGGCACGTGCCTCCTGTGCGAACATATCCTGCTAAATCCACAAAACAAGATGCAAAGTGTCTGCTGTGGTATCACAGTATACCATACACAAAACCGTACGTCAGTTAGGCTGGTAAACCTATTATGGGTTCAGTCAGGAGACACAATAAGAGTCTAAGCACAGCAGAGACGTGACTTATAGCATGCTGCAAGGTAACACTTTATTTCACAGTGTCTTTGTTACACATGTTACATGTATAGTAATGTATACTAACCCTAAACCTAATCCTAACCCATAGTAAGTACATGTAGTTCATTATTATTACTCGGTACTTAAATGTATAAATACAATGTAACACGGACACCTTAAAATAAAGTGTAACCCAGACAAATGTTATCTAGTTTATTACACATACATATACCCCCCCCACTCCACGAACAAAGTTTATTTTGCACATTAACTTATTTTCAAATTAAGTGAATATACTTAGTATATCATTTTGTATCAATATTTTTATGTGAGGATCGTTCTTCTCGAAACAACGCGTGCATGAAAACATGCAAGTGTCCTGTGGTTACTGCAAAAGCTACAATACTTTGAAAGAACCTGAGCTACGATCATAGTACGGAATAATGCAGTTAATCAAGTAGCATCGCTACTTTTAGTAAGTTACTCTAGCCTGACAAGCCAGACCCACATCAAGATGTTGGGTCTGGGAACACACCATTGGCAGGGCTCAATCCGAGGGGCGGGATAAACGGTTGTCTTTCAAATTCCCTCTGCATGCAATAGGATAGCGCTACAACCAACCAGAGCAACGAAGAAGGTGAAGCGGTTGATTAAACTTTCGATGTGTCCGGTCGGCAAAACTCCGAACACATCTTCCTTTTTTAAGAATGACTTCAGTGCCGTTCTTTGTTCTTTTCTCAAAGAAAAGCTTAACTCCAAGTCTTCCAGAGTCGCGGCCAAAGCCGATTCGAAAGACCGCTTTTCTCCAGCTTCTTTGTTTACAAGTAGCACGCGGAACCACCACAACTCTGCCGTCATTATGTTAAGCCCGCCCACCGACTCTATACACGATGTGATTGGCCTGACCAGAGTTTGGTTTTTCCAGCTCGCAAGCCAACGGAGAGTTGCTAGACGACCCTGGCTGCAAATTAGATTTCTAGACTAAAGTTACTCCCCAGCACTGCCTGTAATCCACTGACCTTTGAGATGAGCTCATCGTGATTGGCGAGATGTGCCCGGCAGTGGATGCAGCTGTAGGTTCGGTGACAGTTGGGCAGGTAAGCCTGGAAAGTTTTAGACTTTGTCATTTTGACCATCTCACAGTCGTGGTTCTCTTCACTGGGTTCCTCTGGGCTGGCACTAGACGAGTTGCAGCTCTGCTGAACTTGCTGACAGAAGAAACACTGGAAGATGCAAGCAAAAGCCGTCGTTGTTGTGGAGTGGGTGTGTGGCACGCTCCACACAGACACCACAGGAGAAAATACGACCTGGAAAAAGAAGGCAAGAAAAGGAGGATGGAGAAAGTCATTATTCATTGGCTTCAACCAAGCTATAAAATATAGGGTAACCTGAAACTGACCTTTAGGACTTAGTTCACCCAAAAATCCTCATGATTTTCATCATTTACTCAACTCATGTCATTCCAAAACACTATGACTGTCTTTCTGCTGTGGAACACAAAATGAGAAATTGCACTGGTTACTTTTTCCACACAATTACGATGAATGGGAAACAGAGCAAAAGCACCACAGAAGTAATCCATATGACTGTAAGCTTCACAAAAACATTCTTTTGAGTTGGTTCTCAAGTGCAACAGTTCACAAAACCAGTCTGAGGGAATCTTTTTTAAGGATTGGACTGATTTGTTTCTCTTGATCCACATTCCCTTGATTTAGACTCAATGATCCGTTGCAGATAACAAAACTTCAGATGACTTTGTATATAGTGCACAAGTTATATGGTCTACTTTTATGATACTTTTATGGTACTATTGCATTCTTTTTGAAGCTTAGCATTGCATGGAAAGAGTAACCATTAAGTGATGACAAAGTTTTCCAGGTTGAACTTACATTTGCATATATGCATTTAGCAGATACTTTTATCCAAAGCGACTTATGCAAACAATGCATTCCCTGGGAATCAATCCCATGTCCTTGGTGTTCCTAAAGCATTGCTCAACTTGTATTAACTAACTATTTTTGTTAAGCATGAACAATTAATCCTAAAATGGCAAAACATATTTAACATGTGCAAATGAGCAGCCCAAATCAGATAAAAGAAAAAGGAAAAGAATTTCCTCTTCACCCTTGACAGCGTAAGCCTGATCATCCTCTGAGACTGATGAAGTGTGAGTAATAATGATTTTCCCTCTAGGGAATACCACATATTTAACATTCACTTTTAGACAAGTTGTTTAAGCATGTCAAAAATGGCAGCTAGTTGCCCTGTGCACCAAGAGGACCAAGCTAAGCTCTATTGCCACTGTGGGAAACGCACGGTCTATTACACAATAACATCCACATCATCTTGCTTTACCAGACCAGACTGCCCCCTTTTTACAGAGCCCAAATAGCACTAAAGCAGTGAATTGATTGCGAAAGGTTGCACTTAAATCAGTTATTTTAGCTACAGCACTTCCTTTGATTATCATGCAAAACCATTGATCATGAACATGGTTCCATGATGCCACTGTATCATGGAACTTTTCTGCAGGGGAAGAGACATTATAGGGAATAATAATAATTACAGGCATTTCACACTTGCAGAAGAAAGTTTTAAAGGGATAGTTCACCCAAAAGTGAAAATTCTGTCATCATTTACTCACCGTCAAGTTGTTCCAAAGTTGCATACATTTCGTTCTTCTGCTGAACACAAAATATGATACTTTGAAGGATATGGGGAACTAAACAGTTGATGACTTCCATAGTAGGGAGAAAAATACTATGGGGCCCATCAACTGTTCGGTTCCCAACATGCTTCAAAATAACTTTTTTGGTGTTGAGCAGAACAAAGAAATGTAAACATGTTTGAGTAAATGATGACAGAATTGTAATTTATGAGTGAACTATTCCTTTTATCACTGGCAGATTTTAACATGTGGCTTTTCTAAACGCCATCTATTTTTAGACATTCATCATTCCATAGTTCACACGCTGTTCACACAGACAATCAGAAAATAACAGGAAACGCTGTGTAATGCGTTAATGAGGGGGCAACAGCACTGTATGCAAAAGAAAAAACAGCCACTTCCGCAATAGCACAGGAAGCTCCGACCATGCCGACCAACAAAGCGAGCGAGCTCTGCTCCTGTGGCGCCGCTGTTGCCAGATCTCGCTAAAAACAAGCAACACACTCTTACCTAACCAAAACAAGTCTGATGAAGCAACCCCATGCTGATTTTGTTTTGCATAAAACATACATTAATCAATGTAAAAAATAATATTGACGCTAAAATTTAGTTTTTTATAATATCATTTTCCTCAATAATTTAAATGTTTCACACATTAACTGACTCTCTAAGTCATTAAATAAATCTCACTCGTGCGCACAAAGAATCTGAGAAAAGCAGAAACGTATGACGAAAGAGGAACGGGGCTCCTGCGTCCAATAATTACATAATACAATTATGGGATGCATACAGCAGGTGGGAATATTTGACATCTGCTCCTATTAGTTGTCGGTCGATTGTACGTACGTCATTGTGATGTGAAGACCAAGTAGCCTACTTATCAATCTCAAATGCCAACAAGCCCTCGAAACGGCCCATAATTATAAGCGACTTTACGTAAACAAAACAATCGCTTATAATAAGCGGAGATGGCAACTCTGTCGCGCGTGCATGAAGAAGGCAACTATAGGGGTCGCGCAGCGCGCGATGTGGCACGCGTCTCGATGGAAATGAGAACTTTACCTGTAAACATTATATCTATAGATATTCAATATGTACGATGTGATTGCTCTTTTTTCCCCTTTCATTTTTACAAATCTATTAATTACATAAATATGCCCGAAAATAGCTCGATATTATTACCGATACATGTTTATATAAAAACACGAATTATAATGTAAGCACAAAAATAAGCACATAACGTGCTCGCGCAAATTACGTCAAGCGTGCTTTTATAAAGGCAAGTTATTTGGAAAAAACACAAATATCTATAATGTTGTAAAATGTGCGGAAAATACTGTTCGTTTATAATATGTTTATAACTGTTCAATCGGTAAAAGCGCCATGAAATAAAACCAAAGGACGGTCGATCAGAGGGAAGATCAACAGCAGACAAACAAAGGAGGCTCGTGCGCGCGTGTTAACCTGACAGGATAAGGCTAATCATGAGCATTATGGCTTAAGAAAAACAATAATAGTAGCTATAACAAATCTAACCATTTAAGAGCTCGAATGGGCACGATAAGCCACTAATCACTTATAAATCTAAGCAAGTTACTTATTCAGTGCAACTTATTCCGCATAAGCATTTATTTGTCTCTTTTGTTTTGCTTCCCTGCAAAGTGACAAACAACTAAAGCAAGATGTTCATAGAAGCAGTTCAGTGCGCCAACAATAGGCAACCAGTTACAAAAGGTGCAAATTGATTGTTGTCAGCGGGATCTTTAGAGCAAACAACAAAGAAACCGTGAGACCAACGTGGATCCAAAACAAAGGCTCGTGCTTTGACAAAACCAGGAAGCGCAGTGACACAGAGACAACGTTTTGAGTCTCGATATGTGCAAACACAAATGCCAACGTTAAATTGTCATTCCTTATGCAAACAAAATACCACATTTGTGTTTTTATACCGTACAATTAACTTACAAATCGCGTGCATGCGTCCAGCTGCACATTTTATCAATGGCAGACGAGAGATTTAGACAGGAAAGGTTTTGAGCTTGTGTACATTTACTAATAAGCACTCTAAAACAATAATCATATCAAACGTAAAGGTATATTAGTTTGAAATGAGCAGAAACTCGTCAACTTACCACTTAAACTGGATCTCAATGCGAAGTTTGGCATAGATTTTCTATAGGGAAGCTCAATATATTTCCCCCTCGAAGTATGCTTTGTAATATTAGTATGTGTTTTTTGTTTTTGGTTGTCTTGTCTCGGTGCGGATTCCGCCTGAGATCTCAAACTGAGACTATCTGACAGTTTTGTGTGTCGGTTAGGCAGTACATTTCTCTAGTCTTTGTTGCACTCTTTGTGTTTGTGATGCTGCTTTGGGGGTGGGCGGGGCGTCGCATTACTGGCGTGTAACGCGTCCAATAGCTGAGCTGCGAGGGCGTGGCTATCGGCGAAGCGAAAATAATCCCGGATGTGTAAATAAAAACAACGCAACTCAACGATAACATAGGTTAAAATTATGACTTAATCGGATCGATGTTTTGCATTATGTCAAAATGTGTAATGGATTTAGATTTTTTTTTAAAGTTAAGATTGAATAGTTCTTAGAATAGTCTTGCATGATTTGTAGTTATTATAACCCTAACTAGGCTACTTTAAGCCACATAATGTCACTGATTCCTTTTTATCATGATACACCCACAAAGACCACATGGGAAACATGCAATTCATGTCAACACTTCAAGACATAATCATTATAGAGCAATATTGCTTAATAAATGGGTTGAGACTTGTGTAAAGGGTGCGATTCACAGCCTGACAGCGTTAAATAAATGGCCCCCTCTTTATGCGTCAGCGAGCATCTGCTACGCCTTATAAATAATAAGTGAAGAGACTGCCTAAAATAAATGATGGTCACAAAAAAACCAACCCAGTGCACAGTTATAACAGCAGATGCGATGCATAACATAAACTCAGCATGAATGTCATTGTCATCATATTCACTGACAGTGCGTTGTTCAAAGATAAATAACCTATTACCTATTGACATAGGCAGGCAGGCAGACAGACACAGTGCTCCGACGATTATCAGTATTGATCAATAGTTTCAAAAGAGAGCAGTAAAAGCGTGAATTCGTGGAATATTCTCAAGTCCTCGGATAAATAAGGAAGCCTGACGCGACGCCACCACTGTCCTGATGATGTCATATGTTTTCATTCTGCGTCCCATTTTATAACTCCGCGCCATGGTAACTCACAGTGAAGCTTTTCACACTGACACAAGGCAATTATTACCCAGCTCAGCAGATAAAATCAAAATACAGAGTGTTATGGTTGACAGCGTCGTGTTTGAACTTGCTGCCTGCTGTGGGAATATAAAAACACAGCACTCCAATGTGACCTTCGCTGAGGCACTCAGGATGGAGTCCTCCTAAAGCAACTCACACGTTTGGCTGTTTGCACTGGAAAATATCATCAAATCTATATATATGAAAAGACAACAAGCCAGATGTTAAACGACGCAGAATTCGATACCTTTTGGGTGGAAGTGGAGCAGTTGTTCTCCCCACTGCAGGGTTTCTCATTCACGAGCACTGCTGAGGTGTCCGCATGTGTCACGACGGTCCAAGATGATGCTGCTGCTGCTGATGTTGTTGTTGTGGTTGTTGTTTAGAGAATATTGTTCATATTTCCTCCGCTCTGACAATCTTCTCTGCGGATTTTTCTTTCTTTTTTTGAATAAGACTGTGGTGCGGTCACGTACGAGGCGGAGGTCGCTATTCGTGTGCGCTCCACGCTCACTAACATTTACATCTGACCCATCTTCATTCACAAATATTTTGATCGCTAAACAAGTGACCCTTTTATAAAAATGCGTCCACACAAAAAAAGCTGCATGGGAATAATAATAATAATAATAAAAAAAGAAATTGTAAATTTAAAGTTGCGGTTGCAATTTTAAAGAATACAACAAATGTACCCTAGTTTTCCACAAGCTGTAGGTAATTATGCAATTATAATTACGATTAATAGAAAATGATAACATTAAAAAGAATCAGTTTAAGCATTTTGTGGTTTACTTAAATTTATAATTAGCAACATACATTATGCATAAGAGTGAAAAGGAAAATAAAATATAAAATAAATGACATAAAATAGGCCTAATGAAAAATAATTACTTAGTAAAGCTCACTATTTATTTCTCATCTTTATCATTTCTGATTTCTGATCGTGATTTTAGTTTTTTGTTTTTTTACTAAAAGAGAAATACTGTAACTGTTAGAATTTGGGGTTGTTAATAGTAGGCTACATACATGTATGTGTGTTGGAATAAGGCACAATTATAATAAGAGTGATTTCTTTAAAGATAATTAAAAAAAATAATTCAACTGGCCTTAATGTATTTCTTTCTTTAATTATTTCTTTATTTGTAAACTTACTGACTCGCTGGGTAGAATTTATTGTGAACTATAAAGGACACCTCGTCATTTCGATTGTTTTGATACCATACGTTTGCTTTTGAGCGTTTCCTCGAAGATATTTGAGAATATATTGTTTTATTATGACGGCATTCTCTTCCGCAGACATGACAACCAATCAGGTTGAGAATTATTTGTGTCAAACCAATCAGCTGCAGAGGCAGATCGCTCACAGAGCCAATCGCCGCAGCCTCCGTGCTTCAGACAAACACAAAGCCCGCGCTCGCTAGCATCTCGCTTGTTTTCGATAATGCGCGTTCACAGAAGACACACGTGCCAACTCGCACGGCAGCGCGCTCCAGTCCTTATAGCCACAACACGTGGTTCTGGTAAACAGCGCAAAATGCCCGGATGTTGGTGCGATCTTTATCGTTTGAATTAGACAACAACAATGCCAATCAACAACAACAATCTGTTATAATGGAAATATTCGTTGTAAACTATAATTATAATACAGCCCTTGTGGTTATTATTATTATTAATAAATAAATAAACCTGTTTGGCGAAATGGAAGCAGACTCAAATAAGTAATATGATAAACGATACGTAAAATAAGCAGTCCTCTCACCCAATCTAACTCACATTCTCCATCAGCAGTTGTTTTTCAGAAACTACGGTCAATAATAATAGCTAAGTATAATATAAGGAAAATGAAAGAAAGAAAAAATCTCCATCATAAATATAGTTAAACTCTGTCGCCATCTAATGTACCAACACTGCAATTGCTCCAAAAGCTACAGGCATTTTCATTATGACAGAAATGCTGTGCTAAACTGCAACGTTTTACAGTTCTATTCATAATCATAATATAATAATAATAATAATAATAATAATAATAATAATAATAATAATAATAATAATAATAATAATAATAATAATAATAATAATTATATAGCACTAACACTGCAATTGCTCCAAACGCTACAGGTATTTTCATTATGACAGAAATGCTGTGCTAAACCGCAACGTATTACAGTTCTATTCATAATCATAATATAATAATAATAATTATTATATAGCACTGTTTTAGCTTACAGCATTACTTGAAGAACTGATTAAGGGCAACTAGACAGACACTTCTGTTCAAGCAGGGACTTTTTAATAATACTTTTTAATGCCAAAACACTACAACTCGCAAATAAAGATCTCCTTGTAAGGGACACCCTTCATAAAATATATAAGCTATATATTTTCATGTAGGCTATAGGGGAAAGTGGGGTGAGTTGTGCTAGTTTTTACTCAAAGTGACTTTAAAGTGAGGCCATGACAGTCATGTCTTTAACTTCTGTGGTGCATCCCTGAGAACAATAACTTTGGATCTGAAATAAATCGTTTCAGAAATATAGCTTTTGGAAGAAAAAAAAAGTGGTCTCGTGGCACAACTTGACCCTGGTGAGGGGTAAGTTGTACCTTTGTGGAGAATACGTTGGGGTAAATTGTGCCAGCGATTTCTGAAGTAAAACAGAAAATTTTAATGTTATGAACTGTAATGCTATATGAAAGCAAGACAAATTCAATACAAAATTACTCATTTAAGGTTTATTTCGATATTGTAACCCTGTTAAACTGTTGGAATAAGTCATATTTAGTAGTTTCTGGGAAAACATGAAAAACTTATAAACACAATATATGATAATTGTGAATCATTTCAGGCAAAAAGGCTTTGGCAATAAATGCCTGTTGACATAGAAAGCTGCCTCTCAATTATGTGACATATAAGAATAAAGTGAGGCTCATTTCTAAACATCCTATTGTGACTTAGGCCTCTTAAAAACGTAATAAAATTTCTCTTTATTGACAAAACTGAAATCAGTGTTAGCTAAATTAAACAAACGGCAGGTGAGTCAAACACTCATGAGGCATCTCCTCACTTCTCCAGATTATCCCCTGTACTACTTACACTTGTCAATGCTGCAGGGGAATATAAACTTCTGCTCTCTTCTGGCTGTAACACCAAGTTTTTGGGGTATGGGTTGTTTCTTGAGCACATCATCCCTAGGGATGACGCCTTCGTCGTTTTCTTTAAATGTTAAGATGGTCTTTCCATCCACAGACTTCTTACAACTTTGGCACAACTTAACCCAGGCCCTTTGGCACAAATCACCCCAGACCAAAAAGTTTGAAAAACTAAAACTAAAGCACTAAAACATGTGTGAAATGTTTTCAAACTTGTCTATAATTGTTCAGACACTACAATCAAAAAACCTTGATCATAGAAATTTTTCTTTGAAAGGAAAAAAAACTCTCATGCCACGTGTCTCTCTTCTTTAGAGGATGAGTAAAATGAAAATGATGACCAATTTCTTCTATGGTTTTCCAGAAACAATGGGTGGAACTACTTCACCCCAGGCACAAATCACCCCACTCTCTCCTATATACCTCCTGCTTATAATGTGTGAGAAAAATTATATAAAGATGTTATGTATAATTATTTGCTTTTATTTGTCATTGAACTAAAGCCAAAACAAATGTGACTTTTTTTAAACTGATAGTATTTTTGTTTATTTGTTTTCTACAGAATACATGCCCATTGTGATAACGTACCCTATAGTGTGACAACATGCCCTGCTGTTTTACAGGAGTTATTTTCAATGAACAGTATCTTTTTTTCCTGGCTGAAATGTTCAACAAGTTTTTTTTGTAGTCAAGATTTGTCTAAACAAAAATGAACCCTCAAAACAAAGTAAAATGTGACAACTAGCCCCAGTCTCCCCTCTTTGTAATTGCCTACTGACGGTTAGGGGTTAAAATATGTAGTTGGATAAGGACATAAGCATTTATGATGAATTATTATGTAATAATGCATGTCACATTCTCACAGGAAAGGTTTTATCCTGTAGTGTGCTTGTCACTGTTAGCTGTTTCTCTTCTAACGCAGAGCTTAGTTTATTTTTATTGAATGTCTAAATAGTTCTCATCAAGCTGCAGATGCTGCCACTGGTTGTCATGGATGGCAGGCTCTCACGGGAACCAAATCAGGCTCATGCTTGTTTTATTACCTCACTGCACTTTACCTTTTCTTATTCACTCAATCAAGAGTGCAAAGAGGAGCACTTCTGTTGCCGTGCCAACCAAGACGACACAATTAAATCAGAGTATTATGTCGCTGCACTACAGCCAAACTGATCAATACACCAGCACATCTGAACTCAGATAGACTTGTTTGTTCTGTCCAACACATGAAATACTAGCACTAATAATAATAATTAGGGGTTCAAGCCTGAAAGGCTGAAACCCTATTGTAATTGCTAAATTTCCCATTCTCCATCGAAAACTGATCGGGCAGACCAAACCGTGTGTCGTAGAGACTTGAAACTTTCAGGGCTGGTAGTAGCCTACTCACCATAGATATACATAATAAAGGCTAGATGTCTCGTCCGCGCTGCTGGCCAATGGAGGTCGACGTCTGCACCTGGTGGCCATCTTGTCACAGGCAGCTCGTTCACTCGTAACATTGTTTTCATGATGCTTGCACTTTTTAAATAACCATATTTAAAGCTCATTTTTCCACCGATTTTCAAACAGTTTGGTTTGTTATAAACGTCAGAGAATAACGTGTAGTTATGACACTGCGTAGTTATGAAAAATTATTCAAAATTTGTTCAAGCATCCATAATTATAGCCTCGTTAATAACGTTTGTAAGAAATTAAACCATTTGTAAATCCGTCAAGATTAGAGTATTTGTGTTCATGCAGATCACTCACCTTACATCAGGTACCACAGAGCCCTGCCTGTGACAAGATGGCCGCCGGTGATGGCGTAAGAGACTCCGCCGTAAGACATCTAGCCTTTATTATGTATATCTATGGTACTCACACCGACTACTAGCGTCACCGAGGCACGTCCCGACCGGCCTGACGGGGGCGCTACAGCGAGCAAAAGTACGAAATGGCTCATAACTCCTTAACCGTTAGGCGTGGGCTGAAGTGTCTTATATCGTTGGAATCCTTGGCGATCAAAATGCACGCCTCGGATTGGCTCGCCCTTCAGACGGCAATTTCGAGAAATTTGTTTTTTTTTGAAAAACCTACTTTTGCAAACTTCTCTCACATTTTTCCCCTGATCGGAACCAAACCACTGTAGAAATTCATGGTCGCTAAGGGGAACCAAAATGTTCAACGTGTCGGGGGCCAGTTTTACTAAAATGACTATAACTTGCGAACAAAACAAGATGTTTTCGCAAAACTCGGGTCACATGTCTATGAGCTCAAACTTCGGTCACTTGATGATTGAAAAATGTAGATGATTGGCCACTTGGTAGCGCTGTAATAGGAAAAAATGTCATGATAATGGCAATAACCACACCCAACCATTAATCTGATAATAAGTGGCATGCAGTGCCTTTGTCCAGGGTGCCATGATAGTTTATGAGAACATTGGAATATATCTCAAAAACACAGTTTGCATCATCTGCCCAATGCCTTGAAGGAGCCTAAGAAGTTTCAAGCCAGTGCTTTTCCTCCTTAGACTCCTGAATCCTTGCCGAGTCCAACGATACCAAACATGGCAGGTTTTGCCATATGGTTTGTGAAACAGTGTAAATTAACGCTTACAAAACTTTTGCAATTATCTTCTAAACTGCTAGTCCAATTGAGACAAAACCACAACAGGAAATGTAATAACATAGGTCAATAGCTAAACAATAATGTCCAGATACAAAACTATGATAGAAAGTGAAATCCAATCAATGTTGCCCATTAGTCATTTTTATACTCATAAATATACTGTAAGTGTCTATAACGGGGTGTCCAATCCTGCTCCTGGAGGGCCACTGTCCTGCCGAGTTTAGCTCCAAACCCAATTCAACACACCTGTACCAGCTAATCAAGGTCTTATTAGCCATACTAGAAACTTTCAGACAGGGGTGTTGAGGCAACTTGGATCTAGACTCTGCAGGACAGTGGCCCTCCAGGACCGACTTTGGACACCCCTGGTCTATAACTTCAAAATTAAGTGAGATATTTATAACAAATTTGACACACATATATATGGACACACTCTGAGGACACCTAAAAAAGTGGTGAAGATTGGGCAAGGCATGGTGCTATAACTGGCAAAAAAGTAAAAAAAAATTTAATAAAAAAAAAATTCCTTAGTAAATTGGCTATAAATGGTATTTTTTTCATCTATGATCTAAGTTTATTTATTTATTTGGATCCCCATTAGCCTATACCTAGGCAGTAAAAATACATTAATGCATTAACAACTAAAAATACATTAATGCACAACAATAAAAAGTCAATGAAACAAACAAACCCAAAATATCAAAAATCAACAATTTACTGCCATTAAATGTTCCTTTAAAGATTAAAAAAAAATAATAATAATAATAATAATTTTACTTTAAATATAGGCTATAATATGCATAGAAAATCATTCCATATTTACATTCTTCTATATGTTACAGTACGCTGTTTTACAGCAGTTTTCGAAACAAGAAGTAAAAAACATCCCTTTGATGCATGCCTGGTGTTGAAATTATGACTAGTACTAATATATATAAGTTGACATTACAGGACATTAGGAACTCTCGACAAATGATTACTTATAAAACAAAGCAGAGAGACAATCTTCAATTACCTTTAATTAATAATCTGAAATAGTTATTCTAATAGTATATCTGGCTTTGGTGAGTGACATTTCAGATATTACTCTGATTTATGGATCACCAAAATGCTTGTGGTTTTTGTCAAGTTTACAACAAACTTCTTATTTTGTACCCACATTGACCAATTGCTTTATTGATGTTGCAGTTAAATATAATGTTGTTTCATCTGCATACATGTCTGTCCGTGCACACTTTACAACAAGAGGAAGTTTATTGGTCAAATAGAAAATAGTAATGGTCCTAAACAGCTTCCTTGAGGCACACCACACTGCAACTGAAAAACGTCCAATATAAAATACACAATGTCCCCTATTAAACAGATAACTTTTAAACCAATGTACAGTATGAAAAGTAATTGTAAAATAAAATCTAACAATACTGCTCCTAATTTATTTTCCTCAATCTGTGCTAAGCAGTCATCTATCATCTGTGTTAATCCTGTTCCTGTTGAGTGTCCCTCTCAATGTGCATGCTGAAAATGATTAAACACTTAAATTTGCTCACAAACTTTGCTAAGAACCATTAGCAAACTTATTGAACATATTTATGTTCACTTATTTTAATTTTCATAACTTAAATTCTTTAATTTGCAATTGACCTCCCAATCCTCCTTGCTCCCAGTTCTGTTGGCTGTACACTTTGAATCTCTTATATGATCTTTTATAAGTTACTTTTGGTTTTTGAAGTGGTGACATGCTTGTTAAATAAAAAATAATATATTTTTATGCATATGTGCTTAAAGGTCTTAAACTGCTTGAACCCCGATAAATTCTGCTCGCAGCTTTAATTCTTGTTGTTATTTTAATATAGCACTATTTTAGTTAACAGCACTGCTTAAAGGTAGGGTAAGCCATTTGTTTTGATAAACACTTTTTGTTATACTGGTTGAAACTTATTTCACATCCTGTAATCAATCAATAATAGAAGTGGTCTAAATATTTGGGCATATATATCGTATCCTATTAAGCTCACCAAAGTCTATTGAGACATTTTAGCACACAGGGTATTGGTTTGAGTACAAGAAGTTATGTTAAAATCAAATATTAATCTCTCACACAATAATATTTTATTTTATTTTAAATGACAAAAGCATCATTAAATGCAAAAAGTCTGTCTGTGCTTAATGGGTACATGTTTGTACCCTTTAAGCACACCCCTGTTGCCATTAAGCTAGCTCACAACATGTTTTTTGGGGAAAATTCCTGTTTATTTTAAACAACATTTTTAAAGAATAATTTAATAAAGATTAACTTTAAGTATTAACTCATGGTTGTCACTTCAAGTCTGTTTATTAAGTATTTACATAGACGTTCAATGCGGAGGAGCTTAAATGGAACAGCAACATTTCTTTTTAATTATTAATAAATATTATTAAATTAAAAGGACAATTTTGCTAAATAAATAATCTAGGTCATGTATTAAGTTCATGCATATTTTAATATGAACAGCTATTATTGACATCGTATTGATGTCACACTGAAGCTGTGATTATAGTAGTGCACCCTTTAAGCTCCCCTTACATGAATAATATGAAGTCTTTAAAAAATAAAACCACAGAACATCAATAAACTGTACATTTATAATATAATGGATTTAAAAGTACAAGCCAGTAATGCCTGTGAAGTAATATATTAGTGTAGCCCACAATCTTATACAGCTAGTAAGCTAACAATGTTCTGTAGCATCTATGCTATGTTTGCTAAAACTATCTTTTGGATCGAACTGTAATTATTTCCCACATCCAGGTTCCAGGTTATGCAAAAGTCTAAACATGAATTTCTTAATTTTGCAGTAAGAAGTTATACTTATCCAAAATAAAGGCATCCATATCTACAAAATGCACATTTAAGGGGCTACTCTTCTGGTGAAAGTTTTCAGACAGCTTTCAAAATGGCCGCCAGACAGTGTGAACACAGATACTTATATCTCAGTGTGCAATGGTCTGATTAGCTTGAAATTACAGGAGGTATATAGTAACAAACACATCAATTGGTTAAGACATCAAGGACGATAATACATTATTTTCTTCTTTTTATAATCTGAGCTCAAAGATAGTGGTGTGCTTAATGGGTACTTGAGCTTAATAGGTACGTTTACCCTATTTATCTTCTGTGGAAGTCTCAGGACTAAAAAATGTTCGTCCAATACAGTGATACAATGTCCTACCTGTCTGTCAACATATATATTTCCATGCGTCCGTGCACCTGCTCGCGCAGACATCACACGCCATCAGTGCGTTCCGTAAGGCTATCATAGTTGCCAAAAACAAACAACAGCCACCTTTTACAGTTCCTCCTGAGCCAAAACAACAAGCTCATGCTGCGTTCATGCCATGTCGTAACCATAATTACAAGATGGCAACCCGTGACGTTCTACCCGGAGTTGTTCCCTTCCTCAGACTTGGATTTATGCGTTGCTATGCAACACTATCAACACCGAAATGAATCTGCAGCAGTCAGGTGGTACAACAAGTAAGAGCTCTGTACGTTATTTACATTCCTTATTATTGTAATGTGCTTTGAGACATGAGGTAATTTAACACTGAGGCTTTGCAGACTCTGCTGTGTGTGTTCATGACTGCGTCCAAAATCGTGCACTATGTGAGTAGGTACTACACTTGAATTTGAACAAACTTCGCAACCGTTACAAAAGTATGTTCTATATAGTATGAATAAATGTAGCATGAATGTAATCCGGACGTACTACATCCGCCATGTTGTCATTATCATGTGACCCACCAACATCAAGTTGCCTCCCATCACCTCCATTCATAAACACTCTCCCCTGGCCTCATGGGATAGTAAAGTGTCCATCGTATGAGCACTTCAGAATCTCGCCGAAAGTAGGTCATCCGGGTACTTTTCGCCTACTGTGTTACGAATACTTTGAATTCGGACATACTATGTTTGCGTACTGTTTTTCGCATACTATATAGTAGAGAAGTATTCTAATTTGGATAACGGCTCATGTGTTTTGAAGGAGGCGTGGCTTTGGATACATTCAGTCTTTGGTGGGATCTTATGTTTTCATAGCTAACTTGCTATTGCTAGCCCCTCAGCAATTGCCTACCCTACCTTCAAAAAACTTTAAGAGCAACTAGTTAGAGGCTTCTTTACAAAACAGAGTTAAAGGGATAGTTCACCCAAAAGTGAAAATTCTGTTATTAATTTCTCACCCTCATGTAGTTCCAAAGCCGTAAGACTTTTGTTCATCTTCAAACATTTCATGTTTTTAATGAAATCTGAGCTCTTTCTGTTCCTCCATTGACAGTCCATGCAATGGAAGCTTCAAAAAGTTCATAAAGAGATCGTACAACTAATCCATATGAATTGAGTGGTTTAATCCAATTTTTCTGAAGAGACACGATCGCTTCATATGATGAACAGATTGAATTTAGGCTTTTCATCAACACACACATCAGTTGTGGTAAATGGAAGCTTAAGCATGTTCGCTTGGCTTGCGAGAACCAATGAGATTCATTCTCATGTTACGCTGCACATTTGAGCTTCTGTTTATGTGTAACGGAGGCCAGCTAGTAGTTGCTGTGCGAGTAAACCTCACTCCTCTGATCTCAAGAGATGCTCTAGCGACTGACGCTAGAGGTTGCAGCCTTTAGCTTGCTTGTTAGAGCGTCAGACTCTCATGCCGGCGGACCCGGGTTTGAGCCCTGCTTGGAGCGGGCGGTTCAATCAGGAGGGGTTACAATGGTGCCGTGACCCGGATGGGAGTGAGGTTTAGGGGGGTGAATGTAACGGAGGCCAGCTAGTAGTTGCTGTGCGAGTAAACCTCACTCCTCTGATCTCAAGAGATGCTCTAGTGACTGACACTAGAGGTTGCAGCCTTTAGCCTCCTTGTTAGAGCTTCAGATTCTCATGCCGGTGGACCCGGGTTCAAGTCCCGCTTAGAGAGGGCAGGTTCGAACCAAGCCTGCAGCACTCCTGTCAGAAACTGAAGCTTCCGTGCCTTGATCGCCCCCCGGTGGCTGGTTCCAGTATAGCTCCTGAACCCCACCCCTCAATGTATTAGAATGGACGCGAGACACACTAAACAATTCAATTACACTTCAAATAATTGTTTTCTAAAGATGGTTTCTGTCATTTTAGGCAGTTTTTATTACGATGATTTCATTTCAAGTGTTTGTTTTTTAAATAAGTTTAGTTTTAGTTAGTTATTTGATGCTATAAAAACAGGGGGTGTGACGTCATGATTGACAGCTGAGATTGACGGCTTCTCTGAGTGAAGTTGTCACTGAGGCACTAACAGACTTTTTTTCGTGATTTTGGGGAGGAGATTGAAGCTTTAGCTTTAATTTCTACATTTCTATATTACATTTCTTTATTTCACACCAACATAATTAATTGTTCTGCATCTGTGAGAGTGTGGGCGGGCTTTTGATAATCGCGCCTCAACTTCCTGCTCTCTACTGCGCAACTCCGGTCCCAAGATCGCTACTGCGCAGACTCGGTCCCAAGATGTCAGCGCTGTGTGCGGGCCTACGAAAGCTTCAACTCTGGTCAGCGGAAGTCAATGAAGTCGCGCCGTCCATATTTTTTTATGGTTTATGGTTCGAACAGGAGGGGTTCCATATGCTTGCTGATCAATGTTTAAATGTGAATAAAGCCTAAATTCAATCTTTTAATATAAAGCGATCAAGTCTTTTCAGAAAATATGGACTAAGCGCTCAATTCATATGGATTAGTTTCACAATCTCTTTATGAACTTTTTAAAGTGTCAAAAGAGGTAGTTGCGTAGTTGTCAATGGATGGGCAGAAATTACTCATTAAAAATATCATAATTTGTGTTCCAAAGATGAACGAAATGGTTTGGAACAACACGAGGGGTGAGTAAACAGAATTTTAATTTTTGGGTGAACTATCCCTTTAAGGCTGCCCTGTGCCTGGTCAAAATTCTGTGTAAATGATATAATGCTGCTTAAAAGCTAGACCAAATTATGCCTGCTCTGACCCACCTGAAATTGCTATGTAAATGCATTTATGCTACCTCTGATTGAGCAGCATTAAGAAAAAACTAAATGCCACCTCAGTGTAAATTTAGATTGATCTAGACTGAGGCATTCCAGTTCATATAGGGACCTTTTTAATAGTAATTTTCAGACTAAATGCCAAAAAAAAGAGAAAAAAATTTGCCATGTGAGAGTTGACATACATTTTCACGTATATATACCGCTTATAATGCGCAAGAAAAATACTATATAGGCATGTTGTTTCCAAAATTATTTGCTTTTATTTGACAAAGTACATTTGTACTAAAGTTAAAACAAATCAGATTTAAAAAAAAAAAAAAAAAATGTAGTATTTCGGTTTTCTACAGATTATTAGATCCTTTTCATGTCAAGGCTGTTTGCAGTTCAACACATGAAACACTAGCACTAATATCAAGGAGACATGAGGCAGAATTATAATACAATTTGTTTTATTCTGCTGTTTCTAGGTTACATGACTTGGCAGATGCAGAGATCAATATCCTTAACGCACGTTGGCGGTCTTTTTGAGCAGTAAAAACAAGCCTTTGAGACAAAATGCCACTTTTTTCCAATAGATTCAAAAGATTTTAATATATTTTTAAAATGTTTGTAAATCACAAGTTTCCCAAGTGACTTTACCGACACCCTCTGAAACACATCCGAGGGTCCAAAACCTGGGAGTTTTGAAGCTTTTAAGTGAAATTCACAACAAAAGTTGGCCATTGCTAACAAAGAGGAGATTAATACACAAGACTTTTTTTTACAAGATTAATAATAAATCACTAGACAATCATCTTTACAATAAAAACAGTTCTGCACAAAACTTCCAAGAACTGAAGGCAAAATGCAACAGGATCAAACCAAGTATAGGGAAAAAATAAAAGGCGTATTTATTTTTCTTTATACTTCCTCAAACAAAATCACATAAGCTGTGACAAAAAGGACTTAAAATGACTTTTTTTTTTTTGGTTTTCAGTTTTTTTTAAATATATATATATATATGAAATGTTTATATACTCTTGAAATATTATATATATATATTATATATATATATATATTATATATATATATATATATAATATATATATATATTATATATATATAATATATATATATATTATATATATATATATATATATATATATATATATATATATATATATATATATATATATATATATATATATATATATATATATATATATATATATATATATATATATATATATATACATACATATATATATATATATATATTTCAAGAGTATACCGCAAAAAAAAGTCACAACTGATCCCCAACAAAACAAAGCTGCACGATAAATGTATTCGTTATGCATAAAGGCACACAGAAACAGACAGGCTGCACACTGATTCGGCAGAAGCTATCTTACAGAGTTTTGCTTTTATTTTTTTATTATGCATGTAAGATAATAGCCTGTTCTCTCCTTGATCAATCCACATCTGATACCACCACTAGGTGGCGCTTTGCCAGTGGATGTGGAGTTAATAAACCAAAGAGGAAACAAGTGTGGAAAAGAAACACTTCGCAGAAGCCATGCACATGTGCGCAGATCAGTATCAATAACTTAATATCTTAGACGTCGACTGAGCTCCGTTTTCACAAATGTTCCAAGTGCTATTTCGCTTACTAATTGCACAAATAGCACGCACAGTTCCAGGTAGACATTCTCTTTCATTTCACCTGGGTCTCTACGCACCACATTATTCATTCACCAGCAGAAAATATCTTATGATTGAAATGGATTAATAAAAGGTGCATTTCCATGGCTAGAGACTCCTAATTTCCATGTGGAATTAAACCTGACGTTCTGGTTGAGCTGGCTGATTTAGTTCATCTAAAAAGCTACTCTCGATTATTGTTTTTTTTTCTTCAAACACTGAAAAGGAACCTGGATTTTGAAAGAAGTGCAACCAAAATGTACAAGCAAAATAAGAGTTTTTTTTTCTTCTTTTTTGAACGCATAATACTCTATATAGGAAATATGAGACCACAAAAGGTAGGTTATAACAAAAACCTGAGAGTCCAATAGCGGAATCCCCAGCAGTGTGGCACTTCCATTTTCTTTGTATAGAAAGCTTTTTAACAGTCATGCAAGGGGCACAGTCTTATTGATACAAGGCGGCTGGGGGGTGGACAGGGAAAGCAAAAAGAGAAAGAAATATACAAAAAGAAAGAATGAATACAGATCAGCAGGCACTGTACGTTTATAATAGACATCGATTCGAAATTCGCCAGTTATGACTGAAAAAACTCGAGATTGTTCTTTGTCCCATGCCAGAAGTTCCTCTAGACCTAGCTAAGTGATAAAGTCCAGTTCCTAAATGGACCTATGTGCATCTTTAGATTCAAACACACCTGAATTTTGGGAAATACATTCACCTGCATAGCACTTTTTTTTTGCAGGTAATGTGAGGGCTTAGGTCAACTTTTGGACACGAGTGGTGTCGTAACATCTTAAAAACGGCCTTTTCTTTGGTGCTTAAGCAAATTTAGTCTCTTTTCTAAAAGTTATGATTGAGAATCAATGTACAAATTTATATATTTCTATATTCTACATAAGATTGCCTAAAGGCACATAAAGGGGGATTGGAGGAGTTAATGTACAAAAAATGATTTGATAAATTAAAGATTTAAGCAATTTTAAGGGGTCATTAGTAAATACATATTTGCATTTATGGAAATATATTAAATCCTTAAAAAGACACCGTGGCAAATTTCGAGCTCTGTGCACTTTGAGGAGATTGGCGATGCACAATGTGGATAAATGCTTGTCCACTGCATATATATAATAATAGAGGAGATCTGAGCCCTCGTTTCTCTCCCCGTTTGACCTTTGTGGGACTTCAAAATGGCTTACAGACACCTTAGAAAAGCAGCTTGTAGGAAATATTAACAGGAGGCTAAAGAGAAGCACGACACTAACACAATCATAGACGTTTCTTTTTACTTAAGTGTATCAGGACCAAGAGGGGGAAAAAAGGGTTAATCGGAAACGAGATGGGTCCACAAACACACGCAGGCACACTTTCGCACAGATAAGCAAGAAGAGAGAAGGATGAGATGCAGAGGAAGAGTGTGAGAGAAGCTCTACACGTTTCTTCCATTGTAATGAGGTTTCAAGAGAGCCGGAGGATGCAGGAGTCCATGTTTTTAAATGGGGTCAGATGAACTTTGAGGGCTGTAGTTTTAGGGTTCAGGAAAAGGAGGAGATAACGATGATGATGATGGCGATGAAGACCAAAAGAGGACCACAGCGCACAGTGGTGTGGAGACAGAAACATCAGTATGATCGAATCCAGACCAAAACCTACAGACAGAAAAAAAAAAAAGGTTTAGTTATGGTCGAAACGGAACACATAATGCAAATAAAAATCTAATTCTGGTTACACTTTATTTTAATGTGTCGTGTAACAGTGTAAATATATATTAAAAAACATGTACTCACTTTAAGGTTAGGTTTAGGGTTAGTTGCCTGTAATTATGCCCAATTTATAGTTCTTACTACAGAAACATGTAACAAAGACACTGTAAAATAAAGCGTTACCCAAATTCCATCTGGGGTCCAAAATTGATGTTTGCAAAGTGCCAAATGAGAGTAAAAATAGGCTTTGCAGAGTAAATAAAACACATTAGCAGGTACACTAGTATTCAAAAGTTTAAGGGTCAGTATGCAAGTAGCCATACTAATAATTACTAATAATGTTCTTGGCACTGTTTTGTAATCCAGGAAGTGTAAAAGGAAGAGCTGCTCCCTCCATAGAATCATCCGGAAGCATTGCATGTCTTTACACACCTGACAAACACATTTAATTCTTTATTTGAATCACATTAACTAAATGTGTTTAAAAGTTTGGGGTCATTGGGTGGGTTGCACCAACAAGGATTAAATTAAACTCCGTTTAGAGCTAATCGAGGATTTTTTGATCTAGGCTTTATTTTAAATCGAGTTGTGTTGCACCACTTAATTTGAAACCCAGATTAACAAATCGGGGATTAGAATTTAACCTGCGATTAAAACCTCCATTTACTATTCATTTTCGCCGCCATGATGGATTCGCCATTGACAGCAACAATAATAATATTCAATTTCCTTCTTTAGTGACCACCAGAAACTCTCTCTCTGACATAGCTCTTGCCAATAAAGGAAATAAACTTGTAAAATGTCAGCTGTCTTTATAAAGCGTTACAGAGAGACCGTTAGCCTACTGATCAAGCAATGAAAACAGCGTGTGCGTAAAATATATCAATTAATAATGGCGTATACTGTGGCAGCGTAATTTATGACAAAACAACTGTCATGATTTGCGGAGTGACGCTCTTGACAGCGCCGCTCATCCCGTTTGATCACCGCGCAGCAGCCACGCGTGGAGCAGGCATGAGAAACGCGAGGCGCGGCCGCGATCACTGGCGCTCACCTCATCTTCACCGCTGCCAACAATGCTAAATATACTCCTCTCTTCTTTTGTTTGTCCGACACCAAGGTGAGTGACGGATCCGCATCCCGGAATCGATAGCAGGCGTAAACTCACGGGCCGCCACGACATTCACACTCTAATGGCTCAATTCGCTTTATTTTTCATTTTTATCTGTAATAAACACCTCTCTGAGACCTCACGACATCTCTGTTCAATCATCCGCATAGTTTAATTGTAGGTGCACTTTATTTAAACCTCCTCACATGTAAATTTAAAATTAATCCATAATTGAGATTTAAATCTGAGTTTAAAAGTGATGGAGCAACAGGATTAAAGTTAATCCAGGTTTATTGTGAAAATAATATCCAGGATTAAAGTCATGGTTTAAATGTAAACCTGCTTATTTTTAAATGAGGTTTAAAGTTTGGTGCAACAGAATTATTAGATAAACCTTGATTTAATCTAGATTTGAGATTAATCCTTGTTTGTGCAACCCACCCATTAAGTTTTTTTTTTTCAGTAAGAAATTAATTTACATTGTTACAAAATATTTATATTTAAAGGGAACATCATGAAAGTCTGACTTTTTCCGTGTTTAAGTGCTATAATCGTGTCCCCTGTGCATCTACCAACCCAGAAAACGTGAAAAACGACAACCCAGTAACTTTGTTTTAGTAAGCCTTTTTCTGCAAGCATGTGAAAAAAACGAGCCGTTCAGATTTCTCTCCCCTTCTGACGTAGGAAGGGGATCTATTATAATATTACTAGGGCTGCAACAACGAATCGATAAAATCGATAAAAATCTATTATTAAAAGAGTTGGCAACGAATTTCATTATCGATTCATTGTGTCGCGCGACTTTTATGCCCCTCAATAAGACGCGGAGATGTTTGAGTATAAAAAAAGCTTGGTTGAGCGCAAAGCTGAGTGGAAGCGGGCGAGCCGTGCTGTACCCGTCGTACCACGCAGCGGATAAGCAAACCGAGCCGAGCATACAAGTCGAAAAGCGCCATTAATAAATCGAAAAAGTGTGTTAATTGCAGCAAAAGTGATGCGACATGGCATGGGAGCACCACGGTGGTGATTCAGCACCTAAAACGAAAACATCTTGGAGTCCTTGATGAGGAGGAAGGGAGTTCAACAGCAGGGGAACGTTAATGCTGCCTTCACGTGCTCTCGGAATTTTTCTAGGTAAACATTGCACATGAACGCCCTCACATTTTGAAACTTGAATGCAATGCGCTCGTAATCACGAGTTCAGAAGTCGGAATCATCAAATTTCCGATAGCACGTGAAGGCAGCATTAGTCACTACAAAATCCCACTTTTGTTCCGTTTGGAAGTGAGGAGCGTGCCGTCCCTCTAGTAGCTCTTCTAGTGCTTGTTTACTCGTTATCCAGCTTGACATGCATGACAAGTTAGCGTTAGCTTGTTAAAAACAGCAGTAAAGCAGGGGTGGTATAGTTTGCTAGACTGAAGACACGTTTTTATTCACTTGCCTTTTTTGGCCCATTCATTTTTCAATCTGTTGCTATGTTAATTTCGTTGACAAATAATTTGTCAGTATTTTAATCAACAACATTTTTCACAGACAAAAACGAGACGAAAATCAAAACCATCTTTAAATGACAAAAACTATGATTAATATCTATTGTCATTTTCGGTCAGCATTCGGTCTTAAAGTGACAGCAGTCCATTAACCTGCTTTAGTTTTAATAAGGATTCATTATATTTATTATACATTAATTATTTAATCCATATTTAATCTATAAGGAATGTTGTATGCAAGTTGTTATAAAGAATGCATATCATTAATTGAAAATAAGACATTGTGTTCTTCTTTAGGAGGAGTAGTTTTATTTAATTGTTACATAATATTTTTTAATATGTCACAGCAGTTAAATCTGTGTCTGGATTGGATATCATTCATATTAATAGGTTAATACAGTAGATGTTTTCTCCAGGAGTATATAATGGGACATTTTAGAGAAATTCTTAATGCATTACAATTTAACTAAACCCATTCATTTTGTTTGTGAGTGTGTGCGTCTGAGTGTAGGGTAGAGAACAAGTTCTAACATCCTATTAAGTTTTCTGATTAGTATTTTTCTTTATAAAAAAAAAGAAAAAAGATTTATATAGATTTATTGTAGCAACCTGTGCACTTTCTGAAGATTTTTTGCACTGAATTTGCACTGTCACTTCTGTTTTTGAATAAAGGATTGGAAATTAATGTTTTTTTTAAAAATCCGATTCATCGATTAATCGAAGAAATAATCGTCAAATTAATCGATTATTAAAATAATCGTTAGTTGCAGCCCTAAATATTACCGCCCCTTAATCTGCACGTTTCCGCACCCGAGCAGCTATAGTGACAATGTCTTGTAAGCAAAGCAGGTGCATTGCCTGAAAGAGGGACAATTCAAGGCATGTTTTGTTAAAAGTTAAAGCTCAAGGATGAATCAGTACCAACTTTTCGTGATCCAGCTTATAGTCTCAGGAGCGACACTGGTCACGGCAGTAATAAAAAGGGAGAGCGCGCACCTTATAATAGTTTATCTGAGTTGTTTTACGGATATAAAGTTGACCCGTTTATCAAGCACCCCCTGAAAAGGCATGAGGTCTGTATATATTTGTTTACTGTTAGTTGTAAGGAGTGTTTATGGACAAGACTTTAATGAGCACTTCTTGTACTGTTTTATTCAGCTGTACAGTGATTTCCCTGAGTGAAAACAGACGTGTCATCTTTTGTGTGATGAACAATAAACTTAATTAAATTCATCAGTAAAGTTTTGTCCATCATTCGGATAGGGTCCGCTACAACATGCTTGTACTAATAGTGGATAAAAGCAAGATGGCAACATAAGTTAAACCCGGAATAAAAACTAAACTATACTTGTTCTATCTCCATGCAGCATTTATTCTCTGGCTCTGTAGGGATTATTGTCCAAGTCCGGTTCGAACTGAACACCGTTAGTTTTTGACATGTTCTGTTGTTGTTGCACAAGATATTGAAGCTCCGCCCTCTTTTTGAAAGAACAGTATCTCGTGAACGTGCATACGACAGTTAGCGGAAGTTAGAGATTACAGTTTGTAAAGTTTTAAATATGGATATTTGTCTTACACAAACACATTGCTTCGCTTCAGAAGGCCTTTATTAACCCCCTGGAGCCGTGTGGAGCACTTTTATGATGGATAGACGCACTTTTATGGACTTCAAAACAGAAACAGCCATTCACTGCCATTATGAAGTTTGGCCATTTTTTAATATAACTCTGATTGTATTCGTCTGAAAGAAGAAAGGCATATACACCTAGGATGGCTTGAGGGTGAGTAAATCATGGGCTAATTTTCATTTTTGGGTGAACTATGCCTTTAACCCTCTGGTGCTCTTCGGTCATTTTTGACCGGAAGATTTTCTGTTTTGAAATGTTAAAAATCACAGCTTCATCGGAATGATATGAAACTTGGTTACTTTTCTTGCATTAGGCATGTAAAAACACACAAAAATCGAGGACATGATTCGAGCATGCTAATTGGTCGTAAAAAAAAAAGTAGCCTTCATGGTCTTCGGTCATAAATGACCGACCATAGGAAATGAATGGGAAATCGGCAAAAACACAAATTCTCTGAATATTTGTGTGTACAATCTACAAATCGGCCACAATGCTGAAAAAAAGTACACAGCAGTAAAGGGGTGACACTCTAAAATATCAAGAGTGTGATTTTGACACATCCACTCTCACACACACGCACACCAATGAAAAACTGAGCCTATGAACCACATTTTGAATTTTTTTTAAATCACAGCTTCATCTGAAAAATATGAAACTCGGTGACTTTTCTAGCATTAGGTATGTTAACACAAAAAAAATTTGAGGGCATGTTTCGAGCATGCTAAGTGGTCATAAAAAATTACTCCCACTTGTGCTCTTTGGTCAAAAATGACCCCCATAGGAAATGAATGGGAAATCTGCAAAAACACAAAAATTCACAGAATTTGTGTGTGTACAATCTACAAATTGGCCACAATGCTGAAAAAAAGTACACCGCAGTAAAGGGGTGACACTAAAACATCAAGAGTGTGATATTGACACACACACACACACACACACACACACACACACACACACACACACACACACACGAAATACTGAACCTATCAACCATTTTTGGAATTTTTAAAAAAAAATCACAGCTTCATCAGAATGATATGAAACTTGGTGTCTAGCATTAGGTATGTAAACACACAAAAAAAATTGAGGGCATGATTCGAGCATGCTAAGTGGTCGTAAAAAATTACTCCCACTTGTGCTCTTCGGTCAAAAATGACACCATAGGAAATGAATGGGAAATCTGCAAAAACAAATTCACAGAAAAAAAATCTATATTTCTAACACAAAAAAATGTTTAAAACTTTATAATAAATAGTCTTTTTAATAGACTTCTTAAATAATTCCAAAAAAGGGGCGCTAATCTGCCTTCAAAAAAATTATTTTGAAGGCCTAGTCTCTATTTTAACCTGAAATACTGCAATAATTAAACCAAAAAATAGACCATAATTATTGCATACATATTAAAAAATACCATCAAATCATCTCAAAATACAAAATTAAAACGAAAAAATATTATTGAAGAAAAATAAATTGCATTGGTTTTACTGGGGTGGAGGAAGTTTAAATGTTTAGGTCACTTATGACCGGGAAGACAACCAATGCAACCCCTAAACGAAGAGCACCAGAGGGTTAAAGAGCTCAAAATGACTTGATCCTTTGCTCATGGTTCATGGTTATTTTGCAAAATAAACGGTCATCCTTTTTTCTTTGATCATGTGATTGAATCTATTGTCCATTTAACCCAAGCATTTGGCTTCAGTCTGCAGTTTACCTGAGTGACAGCCTATGGTCTGAAAGCTATTTGAAAGCGTGAAGTTTCTTCAAAGATCAGCTCTTTCAAAGTCTCTTTGGGCAAGTCATCCAGCTCCATCTCGAACTTAAACGGAGCCTCAGCAACAGGCTGTGAAGAAGAAATAAAGCATGGGATCATGGGATAACATTCTTTAACCACAATTCCTTTGCCTATACCTGTGTACAACAATATTAACCACTAAAGCTGTTTTTCAGTGTTGGTAGATGAAGTCCTACATACAAAATCGCAAATGATATTCATTAAGTACGGTGTTCAGTGTAGTCATTTGTGCAATAGGACGGGTGCTAAACCATGCAACAATGTAATGTCATTTTTGTATGTTATAGACACAATAAGCATCAACAAAACAGCGGTTTTTGAAAAAAGGCACAAAAAAATACAGAAAATGTGACATGGTTGCATCAGTAATCTTGGATTCATGCTAAAACCAATCGCATCTTAAAAGACACTCTATAAATAGCCAAAGGTTATTGTGGTCATGTGGCTAATAAAGTGCACTTCATAGTGCTCGTTTGAAACGCTCAACCTTTGATCACTATAAACTCTTAAGATAAGCAAGAGAACATGATGAAGATAGTGTTCTTGAAAGCAGAGGACAGCAGAATAGTTTATTTATACATTTATTCTTTAAAGTCAGTCACCCAGAATCACAAAATGACGGTGACCGGGTGAGAGGACATGTTCAGTTCACATAGTTTTGTCATGGCCACAACATATTAACTTGTGGGAACATATGTCGTGGCCACGATTTATTCATTTGTGGGAACATCATATTAACTTAATTTTGTTGAGGTAACATCCTTATGTCCTCGAGATCTTATGTTGAGGGAACGACGTCTATTTCTCATGGCCACGAGTTTAAAGGGGTCATAAACGGGATTTTTAAATAATTTGTATTTTTAATAATATAATTTTATAATGTTTCCTGAGGCATAGTTGTAATGTTAATATGATTTTTACATTAAACATTTAGAAATAAATGGCTATTTTCCATACTGATTTTAGCCCTCTGATTTGAATGTCTGCTGTGATTGGCTGACATCTTTGCATACACGGTAAGAGATTTACAAATACAGTAAGAGATTCATTGTGTAGTGTAAGAGTGTCACTATAACGGGAGTCTTAGCAAGTGTCCAGAAAAACTCACACTGCGTGATCGACAGATTCAGCCATTATAAAGAGAGCGTTCTTTGAAATAAAAATACTAGGATTATTCATTATGAATTTAACCGCCATTACCAGTTTACAAATAAAATACGCTGCTGATCTTTGAGCAAAAGTTTTTGGCCAAAGCCAGTATCATATTGCGACTCAAAACAGTCGTTGGTAAAATGTACAGTACAAACATGCAAGTCAGCACTGACGTGACTAGGACGTTCAAACAACAAAGAACATTGCGCGCAATATAATATAGCGTGGCCATAACATTAGGATGACGTTACCTTGACAAAATGATATATCACGATATATCACGTTCCCACGAGTTAATATGTTGTGGCCATGACAAAACAAAATGAACCAAACTCAGTCACCGTGCAAAATAATCCATGCCAGGATTTATTTCATTATGACTGATTGACTAGAAGTTGAAATTGCACCGGAATGCTTAATTCTGGTCAAATCTTTGGTATAATGACCACTAAACTATTAATAATAATAATAATAATAATTATTATTTTTGTAGTTGTTGCAATGTTTGTCTTGTTTCTTAGTGCATTATCTTATAATAATAGTTATTAGTATTATTATTATTAAGCATGTGAAGGGAATATTACTATTACTGCAATGTTTGTCTTGCTGATCTTATTGGTTTCTTAGTGCATATTTATCTTATAACAACAACAACAACAAAAACAACTATTATTATTAAGCATGTGAATGGAAGATTATTATTGTTTATATTATTGTTTTAGCAATTTTTGCTCTTATTGTTTCTTAGTGTAGTTTTTATTTTTAGTAATGAATTTTTTCCTTCATACTACAAAGATGCTATTATCAAAAGTTATTAAGAAATTAAGAAATAAAAGTAGTAGTGAACTGACCTCATCTGTAGGGTCATAGTACTGTTCCAGGTATGGGTGAGCAAGTGCCTCCTCCACCTCAATCCTCTTATGAGGGTTAAAGGTCAACATCTTATCCAACAGGTCCAACGCTACAAGAAAACAGAGCCAAATATATATATACACAGCACTCAAACCCAAATATCACACCATTTCATTAAATACAAATTTAGTGGATACTAATTATTTTTAATAGATGTTACCAAGTACACTTCTGCTAAGCTTTTAATTGTTATAACCAGAAAAACAAATATTAGTGGCAAAATTCCTTGCAAGTCAATTGCAAGTATGCATACTGGCATTTAAGGGGGCTTTGCCTCCAAATTAGAACTCTAACCTTTAGGATCTGCGTTAGGAAACAAGCGATTCCAGGGGACTTTGCAGCGGAGAGGAAGTGACAGCAGGTAATTCCTCGCCTTAATGTTGATGATGCAGTTGAGGTCCTCCTGAGAGGGAGAGCCCAAAATACCTACAGGAGAAAGAAAAGAAATAAAACCGATTAGAGTATAGATGGAGAAGGACAGAAGAAGAAGTGCAATAAGGAGTATATGAATTGTGAATAAAACCAAAAGAGAAAAGGGAAAGAACTCCTTCCTTTCAGATGTGCTTAGTTTTGTTGCATAATTCTTCGCCAACTTGGCCAGCTAAAACAACTGCAACTTTCTCAAGTTTCATACTTTACAGCATCACTCTTAAAGGAACACTCCACTATTTTTGAAAATAGGCTCATTTCCACAACTCCCCTAGAGTTAAACAGTTGAGTTTTATCGTTTTGGAATCCATTCAGCCGAATCGAATTCGAATCCATCGATCATTGAATCTGATTAGACCGTTGGTCGGTCTTAGTATACGATGTAACTACAGAAGAGTCAAGTTTTAAATAGGAAAAATATCGAAACTCTTTGGTCATTTTTGAGCGAGATGCCAACGGTCTAATCAGATTCAATGATCTATGCTAAGCTATGCTAAAAGTGCTACTGCCAGACCCAGAGATCAGAAACGGTAAAACTCAACTGTTTAACTCTAGGGGAGTTGGAAAATGAGCCTATTTTCAAAAAAAGTGGAGTGTTCCTTTAAAAGATTATCTTTGGTCTTTTAAAATAAGAGTTTGATACACACTACCATTCAAAAGTTTGGGGTTGGTAATTATGTTTTTGTAAAAAAGTGTATTACACTCACCAAGGCTGCATTTATTTAACAAAAAATACAGTAAAAGTAGTAATATTGTGAAATATTACTACAATTTAAAAAAATATTTTTCTTAATATATTTTAAAATGTAAAGATGTAAAATTGTGTATGAATCTAAATTTGTAAATGTAAAATTACTGTGCTGCAAAAGCTGAATTTTCAGCATCATTACTCCAGTCTTCAGTGTCACATGATCCTCCAGAAATCATTCTAATATGATGATTTGTTTCTCATGCCTAATATTTTTGTGGAAAATGTAATATATTTTTATATATAAATTTATTGCGTCTTCGCTTAATAAAAGCATTATTTTCTTTACCTTCAAGAAACCTTTTTTTAAGTGTACTATGTAACCAACCCAACACAAAACTGCTTCCTAAACCCACTCAGACCATTTATGAAAACTCTGGTATTGACATCAGAACCATGAGCTCATTAACATATAACAGCTCATGTTTAAACAACTATTCAGTAGCTGACCGCGTGACTATACAACATGGAGATTAGCCCATCATAAAGGATGCCATTTGGAAATCTTTGAAGTACAATAAGAAAAACAATAGTAGAATATGGCACATTTAATAACCTAATTACAAGGTGACACTTATTTTTGGTTGCTGTGGACACCAAATTGAATATATGCAAGAAAAGAAGTGCCCAGAGAATGAAAGCCGGTACAACAATAACCCAGTGTGCCAAGCTAATGATGTGCACGCTCAATCTAAATGAGGAAATAAGTAGCGTTATCAACAGGGAAACATCTGCTCGCACAAGAAAGTGTTACTACACAGATTGTCTCTTCACACACCCACAAACACACGTAGCAGCATGGACGACATTATCAGCTCGTTGCAGGGTCAAAATCAACAGCATCTCCGACAGGAAACACTGAATTTTTACCTCATGCAACAGACGGAGAAAGGAAAAATAAAGAGAAGGGAAGCGACTGACATCTGATGTGCTTCAACTTGCAAGGGAAATGATGATTAAGCTTTTTGGCGATAACCATCAAATGCTTATCTCAGTCTTACGATGCAAAACTGACCACAATGCATCATGTTTCAACCCAGAGATGAATGGCTTACGCCGAGCTTTTTTGAAGAGCGCGCAATGTACATCAATTATTCAGAGGGAGTGAGCATGTTTCCATTACAGATGGACAGCTTTATGAAAACTATGGGGAAAAATCTCAAGTATCTAGTTTGATTTCAATTTACAATGTAATTGCAATTTTTCAGATAAAAATTGTGATTTAAAATGCAACTCCATGTTTGCTGTGCTTGTCTGTAGGGCTGCAAAATTTGGCAAAAAAATTATCAATATGACTTATAAATTATTATTTATTTTTATTAAATAAAAAAAATAAGAAAAAATATTATAATTTATTTTTAAAAATAATTTATAATAAAAAAACATAAAAAGCTTGACTGTAAAAAAAGTACCAATATGACTTTAAAAAATATATTTTATTATATTATATTTTATTTTTTTAAATAATTTATAAAACATATTGTTGTTTATTATAAAAAGCTCCAGGTTTGCTGTGCTTGTCTGTAGGGCTGTAAACTGGCAAAAAATGTACCAATATGACATAAAAATATATATATTATTATTTATGTTTATTGAATAAAAAAATAAGAAAAATATAATACTTATTATTATTGCCTTTATTAAAGAAACAAATATTTTATTAAACTATTTAGTCTTCATTCCTTCTTCCACAGGGAGCCCGTTAAGCATCTCCTTTGTTGTCAACAGGTTTATAAATGCTAGAATACCCGGGAAAGATATCCGTTAGCGTTCCTATTCATCTCAATGCAGCTCTGGAAGTATGTGACATGGAATCTACAGCTTTTTGAGTTCTAATCTGCTATAAATGTGTGACTAAAGACACTATACTTACAGGAAAAGGACATCATAAACCCAAAACCTTCACTATTGGCTACCCTGAGCTGTGACGTCAAAGGCTGCAGGCAGGGAAATATAAAGTCCACAGGGTTGTTTACCTAAGATGTGGTTAAGCTGGTCCAGATAGTGTTTCCCAGGGAAGATGGGTCTATTCGAAAGCATCTCAGCCAGAATACAACCAACCGACCATATATCAATGGACTTAGTGTAACCCTGAGAGAAAGACAGAGATATAAGAAGATTGCTATCAACATTTAACATTTAGGGGGGGGGGGGGGGGGGGGGGGTATAATAGTAATATGAAATGGCAATCTTAGAAGTACCACAGTACATAAATATGGTACCATATCAAGGTGCCATGGCAAATGATGACAGTTTTCATTTTTGTGCGAACTATTCTTATTAGAAAAAAAGCATTTTTATCGTTAACTATTTTTGTTAATTAAAATGGAAACGCAACAATTCAGGCTCATATGTTAACATCAGTTAATGCATTAACTGACAACGAACAAAATATTTCCACAGCATTTATTAACCTTTGTTTATGTTAGTTAATAAAAATGTTCATGTTAGTACACAGTGCATTAACTAATATTAACAGATACAACTTTTTATGCTAAGATCATGCTAAGATATGCTGTAGAAGTATTAGTGTTCATTGTGAACTAACGTTAACAAATTAAACTTTATTGCAAAATATAAGTATTAGATATAAAACTGAAAAATAAGTTAAACCTAAATAGTATTAATAAATGACAAAGCACATGATAACATTATGAAAAATTACCTAAATTAAAATGAAATACAAAAATATAGAGATAAAAGCTAACAGTAACAATCCTAAAAGAACAGTTTAAATTCAGCATTAACATGTTTTTACATGTCTTCTAAGCATTTGAACACTGAGTAATACTTCAGGAGAGAGAATACAAACATGGCATTAATATGCAGACATTGCCAGAAGCCTGAATTCATTTCTTATGAATACAATGGCTGAACACCAAACTGTCGCACAGAGCTACCAAATAAACGCTTGAGACAAAAACGCTGTTAACCAGACTAAATCAAATCTGTGTTTGAATGATCAGTCCAACAAAACTTTGAAAGATCAACGGTGATTTCTCACCTTAGAATTGAGCATAATCTCTGGTGCTCGGTACCAACGTGTGGCTACGTACTCCGTCAGGAAGCCGGTGTGGTCATGGTCTGGATCGGCCACCCGGGCGAGCCCAAAATCACAGACCTAAGATGAAAAGCAATAACTCAGAGGTTACAGACATATGTGAGTATCCAGCGTAATCCTAGCTGAGCCTGCTGTGACTTTAATTCAATAATGGTATGGTGAAAATGAAGTTAAAGGTTTAAGGGCAGGGCTTGACATTAACACCCGGCAACCTGCCAAATGCGGGTGGATTTCTTTCAGCAGTGGCATGTAACAGGTTGAAATTTATATTTATATTGATTTTTTTTAAGCATTCTGAAAAAATAAACTAAGTGCAATCTAGAGTTGTCAAAAATTTAGATTTTGAAATGCATATCAATAGTGAAATACTCAGCTGCAAATACTCATTTGCGTTTTCTCGCTCTCTTATCTCTCTGACAGCGAGTTGACACACAAACCCTCCCCCCTCATTTCTTTTGCTCCGGATGAATATTGTTGGCGTTTCAGGGCTTGAATTTCAGAGTGGGATTGCACATTATTTTACTCATTCCTGTAGATTTTGTGCTCATGCCCAAAGTGCGCGCACATAAAGCCACCTCTCTCTTTTTTCTGCTGCTTATTGCGCTTAAACAGTCAAATACACACAAAATAAATGTCAAAATGTCTTAGCAAGTTTTCACAGTCAGTTATATTTTAGAAACACATGTGTAACACATGTGTAACAGTATAATGGATCCGTATCCGGTCTTAAAGTGACAAGAGCCTAAAATACCTGCTGCCACATTATCTTACGAGATAATATCTATATGACAGTTTTCCCCCATGGTATCGATGTCAAAATTGTGGCCAGTGAAAATGCTGAGTGGCTAGTAATTTTGGAAAACCACTAGCCACAGTGGCTGGTGAGCAAAAAGTTAATGTCAAGCCCTGTTTAAGAATGTTATTTTTCCTTTGTTAAAGTACATCTTACCATACTATACGACTATGTCTGAAACCGCAGAACAGTCTAAAATGACTACATCATAAATAATGTTGAAGAAAAAAAAAAACAGTCTTAAGTATTAAGCCTAAATTTATTATACAAATATTTGATCATTTTACTTAAAGGTGCACTATGTAAAAACAATTTCAGTAAAATATCCAAAAGCCACTAGGCCAGTATTATACATTTTGTTCATTTGAGTACTTACAATATCCCAAATGTTTCCAACTATTTGTAAATCGTGAGAAAATTGGTATTTTAACCAAGGAAACGGGACGTGTGTGGGAGTCGCCTGTCAATGGCGTCATATCTGCGTTACCCTAGGTTTACCGTTTTATTTTGCAGAAACACTTTACTCCTACTGCAGTGTGAACAAGAGTCATAGCAGCCGCCGAGCGAACGCACAGAGTAACGTCATACTTTTACACACGCTCAAATGTATCTAATATGATAAACAGAGCTGCGTTACCTCATACTCATGACTAGAAAAGCGGAAGTGGCGCCGGCGACTGTGTCATAATAAAAGTCCCGCTGCTCGTGAGGCGTGTGTTGCCTTCATCTTATTAACAAATCGCTCCAGCGGCCTTGCTCAGCTCCACAATACTCGGTCCTGCTCTGCTTCATACTACAGTAACGTTAATAATCGCATCCATGAACATGATTTCTGCCAGAGTCCTATCCCGATTCTTTTCCACCGGCTGTGAGGTGAAGACCACATGTCCCAAGATTCGTGGCATCAGCAAACTACGCCTTTGTTTTGAATAGGCGACCTCTAGCGGACGGACCTTTAATTTCATTTAATTTTTTAGTTTTAAAGTTTTTGTGAAATGGAATAGCTTCATATTTAACATTTATAGAAAATAATATTAGTAAAATGGAAGTTATGTGCTTTTTTGGACAACCGATGGGTGCAGTGTTCTGAAAACATTTTTTCAATTCCATTTGGTGATGCAGAAATCACAGTTCATTGCGTTTAAAAATGACATGATGGCACAGATCTGCAATGTGCTTCACCTTGAGGTCGCAAGTAGTGTTGAGCAACAGGTTAGATGGCTTCAGGTCTCGGTGGAGAACGTTTGCCGAGTGGATGTACTTCAGGCCTCGCAAGATCTGGTACAGGAAGTAACAGATGTGATCATTGCTCAAGTGCTGCGTCTTCAACAGCTTGTATAAGTCTGTCTCCATCAGATCCTGTACAATGTAGCTATGGTTTATCAATGTCAAGGTCAAAAACAAAGCTTGGGGTTAAGAAAAGGTTTCATATAATTTAAATTCATGCTATATTCACACACTTAGACCGGATATCTTGGCATGTGCAGCCAGTTGAAGAAACATTTCATTTAAATGTGAGAATCTTCTGAACCCTTTTTGTACTTTAAATCAGATTTCAAAATAATCCATGTTCTTACTTTCACCATATGCAACTTCAACACAGTCTAAAATGATCATCTAGACTAAGGCTCTATGTACATCTGGATCACAATTGGACGAGGCAGACACATACCCTGGTATTTTAATCCGTCTTTGTTTGAGGGGAGGATCTATAGGCGGGTAAATGCAACTTTCGACCTAATGGACAAAAGCTCATGCAATGTACGTATGAACGCGCCCAGAGATGCAAAAGCATACAGAGAGCTTTTGTCAGGAATCAGGAATGGTAGGAGAAGATTGAGCTTGGTACGTTTTTCGTCTTCAAGCTAAACTTGGGACTGAAAGTTTTAATCCCGGTCTGGCTAGTGCGCTTACCATAATATTTACACATTAGGTCAGTAAGCGGAGAGTAGATGGTCTCATTTCTTTTGCTCCGGATGAACATGATTGGTGTTACAGGGCTTGAATTTCAGCGTGGGATTGCACATTATTTGACTCATTTTGGACAAACGACAAGTTCAAACCCATTCACCCACATGAGCGTTTACACTACGAAAGCATTTGCAGTCTAATGAGTTTTCAACTACCTCTGGAAGTGGTCGAAAGTGGACAAGCTCAACCTATTAGACCCTGTTTACACCTGTATTTAGTGTCGTTCACTTGTGATCCGATCGACCAACTAATAAAACGCATCTTAATACCAGGTGTAAGCAGGGCCTAAATGTTATTCGAAAGATTTTTGGGGTTTTATTCAACTCACTACTTTTCAAAAGTTTGGGTTTAGTCTTCTTTTTTAAACAAATGAATAGATTTGAGCAACAATGCATTAAATTGATGAATAGTGACAGTTTTCAGCATTGATAATAATATGAAATGTTTCCTCAGCATCAAATCAGCATATTAGAATAATTTCTGAAGGATCATGTGACACTGAAGACTGGAGTAATGATGCTGAAAATTCAACTTTGCCCTCACAGGAATACATTTTATTTATGTTACTATATTATTTTTTAATCAAATAAATGCATTCTTGGTGAGCATGAGACTTTTTCAAAAATCGTACTAATCCCAAACTTTTGAACTTTAGTGCATATGCTAGTTAATCCTAAAAACTGACCTTTTTTATATTTATGATTTATTCCTCAAAAGTACAAAAATGTAAATGGAATCACTATAGAACTGGAACATCCTTATAGAACAGAGTCAGAACTAGTTAGACAGCTCATAATTCCAATGCCTACCAACAATGGTAAGTAGTAAATCTTTGCTTATTTCAGGCTGTGACAAACTAAAATCTAAAAAAGCACAAGGCTATTTAAAACAACAACAACCACAACAACACAAAGCCTTTTGATATGTTCTGTAATACATTTCAGCAGGACATACAGAAGCACAAGAAAGAAAATGCTGTGTGTTTCTACTCCCTTCAACAGCAGCTCTGGCATGATGCTAATCACACTAGAACAACACAGCGATTAGATCATACAAAACTACTCTCACTATCCACACGCCTACCGACTATTGATTTCGGTCCTAAAATTAACTCTTTACTAGAGATTTTTGCATTGTCTCATCCTACACAGTTGGAAAAGATCGTTGTATGTGCCAGAGGCCGTATTTTCAGCCTGAACATGTGTATATTTAAAAAGCTGAACTGAAAAATTGAATGAATTTGAATTTAAATGCATCTTAATATCTCTCTTTTTGCTTTAATGATGGCAACACTTGAACTGATAAACATAAAATCTGATGATCGTGTTCTCCAGCATGAAAAAAAAGTGTATAATTTCATATTTGAGGTCATAACTTTTCTGTTTAAATGTTTCAAAATAAACCCATTTCCAGGTTAAAATAAAAAGGATACACGTCTTTCATCTGGTCGATGGTGGGTGTGCGGATGATGTCATTGATGCCGATGATGTTCTCGTGCTTGAAGCGGAGCAGGATTTTAATCTCACGGAGTGTGCGCTGACAGTAGGTCTGGTGCTCAAACGGACTGATCTTCTTTATCGCCACACGCACTTTATTATCACGATCATACGCTGAGCTGAAAAGAAGCAAAAGAGGAGACATCATCAGATCAAGCATCTTTTTTCTTAAACCGGGCACACACTGTACGATTTATAATAGTCCTTAATGACTGTTGCTTGTCAGACTGTACAAACATGATCCCCGCTGTAAGCCATGTCACACTGTAGGATCTCAGTTATCAATGTCAGACTGTCCGGCAGTCAAGACTCATTAAAAACACTCATCCGGAGTGACTGAGCTGCATTTACTTACGGCATAGAAATTGTGGATATCAAACAAAAAGCATTGATTTTGATCATGGCTTGTCTTAAAAAAAAACAGAAAAACAGATGATGTGTGTGGAGCAAGTGGTGTTTTTTTGTTGTGTCACACATAGCATCGTCAGATTCTGTGTTCCTACTGGTTATTGATTAGACGCTGTCGTAGAAGTCACACTACAGGATTGCACGTCTAAACTTTTGCCAGAATTTCATCAGAGGTCAAATTTGATCGCAATGGTCAGTAATCGGCTGTCGAAGAACATGTCAAACTACCGATCAAAGACTTTAGATTTCGGCCTAGGACCCGAGTAATCTTTTAGGATTCTCAATATTTGACTCAGGCGGCCAAATCGTACAGTGTGAACCCGGCTTTAGTTACAAAACATAATAGTTCATTAATCAAAGAATAAAAGAAAACTGCAAAAAAAAAAAAAAAGACACTGGAAAAGACAATGTGAACGTAGATGGACTTCAATTTTGGGCACTTTTGCTTCTGTGGACATTTAGAAAAGTTGCTTTAAAACGGTTACACAAAAATGTAAATGTGGACAAAGGGTCGTGGTGGAAATGAATGATGCTTGAAGGACTTAAGGATGGTCAAAACGTGTGTAAAAAAGGATATAAAATTACTTTCACGCAATACATATTAAAAATGCATCAACA
This sequence comes from Gobio gobio, assembly GCF_949357685.1. Classification (NCBI taxonomy): domain Eukaryota; kingdom Metazoa; phylum Chordata; class Actinopteri; order Cypriniformes; family Gobionidae; genus Gobio; species Gobio gobio. The sequence goes on along the minus strand of NC_137100.1, from coordinate 57,237,898 downwards.
CTTGTTTCATTAGTTAACATTGCTTAATGTATTAACTAACATGAACTAACCATGAGCAAGACATTTGTTTACAATATTTATTCTTCTTTGTTAATGTTAGTTAACAAAAATACCGTCATTGTTTGTTCATGTTAGTTTACAGTGCATCATTAAAAGTTGTACTCATTAAAGGGTTACTTCAGCGATTTAGCATTAAGCTTTGTATCAGTAGAAACCCAGTAGTATATTCAAACTACACAACAAAAAAAAAAGGTTCTATATGGCTCCAAAAATGGTTCTTGGCTCGTAATCATAGGGGAACCTTTTTTAGTGCTATATAGCACCAATTTTGGTGCTTCAGTGGTTCTTCAGCGGTTCTTTGACTAAGGTTCTTTGACTAAGGTTCTTTGACTAAGGTTCTTTGACTAAGGTTCTTTGACTAAGGTTCTTTGACTAAGGTTCTTTGACTAAGGTTCTTTGACCTCTGAAGAACCGCTGATGAACCACTGAAGCACCAAAATTGGTGCTACATAGCACTAAAAAAGGTTCCCCTATGATTGCGAGCCTTTTTTTTTTAGAGTGTATGGTACTGTCCCCCCTCATATCCCCCTGAGACGAGAATTATGCATTTTATTTCTGGAAAAATCCTCCGATGACGCAAATATCGTCATTTTGCACCATCGGAGGATTTTTTGGCCAGAGGCTAAAGACTACAGACACTAGATGGAGCTGTTCCGCGTGTTATCAACCCGTCCATAGGGGAGAGATCTCAGTCACAGAATGTAAATGCGCACGGCCGCTTGGCTCGGGCATTAATAACGGAGCGGTGCAGAGCAAAGTAATTGTTTCAACTTTTCAATAAATTCCTATGAAAGTTAAGCTTCTATATGCGATATGAAAACGCGCCAGACTGGACACGCGCCGTGAATGACAGCTGCGCTTACCTCAGCTCTTCGCTCGTGATGAATGAAATCTGACACTGCTGCGTCTGTGCTTTCGTTCGGCTCACTCACATTTCATTGAAAAGACACGTTCAGTTTTTAATTGTAGTGTTCATTCTCTAACTGAACGAAATGATTGTATTATTATGAAGATCAAAATGGCGGTGAGTAGGGAGTGGCCTCGTAGGGCAGCGAAGCAAGTGCATTCTGGGAGTTGTTGTCTTTCATCCACATGAGACAAAAATAAATTTTCTATTAAAAATAATTTCACATTTCTACTACATAAATGACCAGTTTAAATACACATTCATCTTCCCAGCGCTGAAGTACCCCTTTAACATATCAACAATATAACATATTGGTAAATGTTGAAATTAACCAACTAATATTAATAAATGGTGTAGAAGTATAGTTCATTCTTAGTTCATGTTAACTAAAGTAGTAAACTAATGAAACCTTATTGCAAAGTGTCACCACAATGGCTTATGATTATTTCACTCCGTTTAGATTTATCATAGATTTTTTTATTTAAAGTATATCTTTTTATGATGATTCATATTTTAACCATTTGAAAAGTTGCAAAAACATAAATGTGACCTTCATATAAAAGAAAAACATAACTAAATAAATAAAACTTTAAAAAAAAGGAATAATAATTTTAAATTATATATATTTTAAGCACTTGAGAAGTTCCAAAAAACATTTCCAAGACGGTTTTAATGTGACCTTTAAGTTAACCAACTAACCAACTTTTCAAAAGTTTGTGCGGCCGAGTCTGTAGCCATTTTTAAAAAACACCTAAAGACACATCTATTCCAGCAGCACCTAACCAATCAAGAATAGCACTTATCATTCTATTCATTTTCTGTCTGTCTAATTTATTTATAAAAAAACAATAAATAAAAAAAATTCTGTCCTGTTTGTTCTGTGCTCGATTAACTGAGACTTGTTACAGCACTTGCATACTGCTGCCCTTGACTGTTCTAGTTGCTTCTTTTGCTCTCATTTGTAAGTCGCTTTGGATAAAAGCGTCTGCTAAATGACTAAATGTAATGTAAAAGGAATAATAATGATGGATATTAATATTTTGAGCATTTGAGAAGTTGCAAAAAACTAATTAAATTAAAAACATTAAGTTAACTAACAAGTTTTCAAAAGGAATAATAATCATTTTAAATGTTTTTTTTATATTCTAATATTTTTTTAAGAACATTTTGAAGGAGACATTTATATAAAATAATCAGTTATTTCAGTATTTAAAGTTATTAAATAAACAAATAACTAAAATAAATAAATAAATAATTCTGTTTCCAGTCAATCAGCCCTAACCTTCAGCTAAACATGGCTCTGCGTGTGTCACTGCAAAGAACTTGATGCCATCTCATCTTCATCGTAACCATGACCTGATTTAAATGGTTTCCCTGAACTCTCTGCACTGCTGACACATCGTTAATGCCAAATCTGTGTCAGGTGCACAGATAATGCAACATCCGCACCATTTCCTCTTGCACAGCAGAAACATGGTCAAGCAGGTCACAAATTATGACGGAACGGCTGTATTTAAACTTGCATTTTTCACATCATGGCTCAATATGTCTTTTTTTGCCGTCGTTGCTGACGCAGATTTCGATCTTGACAAGTGTAAAGTTCACGGATCAAGCATCTGGCTGGCACTGTACACCACACTCTAAAAGGGCAGAAAGTGGAGAAATTACGCAGAGGTTAAGAAAGACCACTAAAGAGAGAGAGAAGCAGAGATGGAGAGACATGGCAAGATAGCAGGGAAAAGAGAAAAGGAGAGGGGCATGGTTTCCACGGAGACGGACGGGCGAGACTTTGTGGTTAGGAGTTATACAACAGGCTGTTGCCATGGTAATGTGAAGGAGGGGGGCGGAGACAGGCAGAACGTTCGTAGTGAATTTACACAATGCTCTGACAATGCCAGATACCCTTGGTGCGAAAAAGGAGGGGGAAAAAGACGCTCCAATGGCGTGCTGTCATGCCACCAAATAATAAAGATGTCTATAAATAAAGCAGGGTCTGCGTGGAAACTGTTGAGGGGAATGACTGCTGCTTGTGAACATCTTGAAGATGTATTGTAAAACACAACAAAAACTCCCCATTTTAGTGTTACTTGTGTGTAAACCCTCGGTGTGGTGCAGCAGAAGGTCTGTTTGAAACGCAACTGGACAAGAAGGCAAAGCAAAGCCACTAAAAAAACACTTAAAGTATATAAAGTATAACGGATTTAACTTATTAACACTGTGAAAAAAAAAAAATCATAATAAATAAATAATTTAATTAATTATTTATTTAATTATTAGACCATTACAATTATTTGCATCGTGACTTCATCATGACTATTAAGCAAGCACATTTCTTTGCCCCAAATTCTCATTAACATAATGGGTCCCAAAAATTAATTTTTTTTTTTTTTTTTTTTTTTTAATTAGCAGACGTTAAAATGGAAGAACAACAAACATCACAATGCATAAATACTTTTATTGTTCATGAGAATGAGATAAATTGCATTAAGATAATGAGAACTGGGAGGAATGTGCTTTCATTTCCAAATTAAAATAAATAATATTAATAAATTAATAAATATTTAGGCAATTCAATAATTAAATAAATATATAGGCCATTAAAATGTTTTGCATTGTGACATTTTCATAACTATTAAGTAAATTTTTTTACACCCCAAATTCTCATTACCATAATGGGTCCAGAAGTTGTTGTTTTTTAAACCATATTTTATTCTAATAAAATCAGCAGACATTAAAATGCAGCACAACCGATATTACAATGCATAAATACTTAATTTAATTTTTTTTTTTTTTTTTTGCAAGAATTAGATGCATTACAGTATTGAGAAGGAACGTGCTTCTTTAATTTCCAAATTAAAATGAATAAATAAAAGACAATACTAATAATTTAATGAATACTTAAGCAAGTATATTACCATAACAGTTCCAGAAATATATAATTTTCTTAAACCATATTTTATTCTAATAAAACCAGCAGATGTTAAAGGCAGTACAACAAATATTGCATCAATAATCCATAATTTAATGTGGGGTTTTTCACATTAGAGTAATGAGAATGAGATAAGTTACATTACAATATTGAGATCTGGGAGGAATGTGCTAATTTCATTTTCAAATTAAAATAAATAAATAACGACAATATTAATAATTTAATGAATATTTAAGCAATTAAAAGGTCCCATGGCATGGCATCTTTCTATTATTTTATAATGTTTCCTGAGGTGTACTTATATTGTTAGTATGATTTTTACATGATAAAATGTCATCATTTAGAAATAAAAGGCATTTTTTCTATACTGATGTTTGCCCTCTGGCTGAATGCCCTGTTTCAAGAGGCGTGTCTGCTGTGAGACTTCAGTAAAAACGGCCACTGTTGTGATTGGCTGACATCTTTGCATTTGAAATGAGTGGAGGGGGCGTGGTTTAACGAGGTCTAACAGGCACGAGCTGCTGCCAGAGAGACGGATGGACCTGAGTTCACTTCTCTTCAGTTCTCTCAGCATGTCTCAGTTCAGTGAACTGTTATAGTTACAGCATATACTTCAGGTTATTAGTCTATTTCTAGTCGGAGGGGCTGTCACTCATGTCAGAAAGTTAGTAACTCTAGTAAATCAGCGCTGACTGGAGACGCGAACCATTTAGAACGATTCAGTCTGATTTGGTGAACTGATTCGGTTCACTAAAAAGAACCAGTTCAAAAGAATGATTAGTTCGCGAACTGGACATCACTAATGTACAATGTATGGAGACGGAGCGATTGCTAACAAAGTTATTTATTGTAACTACTGAGTTGTGAGAGCGCTGTCTGTCAGCGCGAGTTTACCAGAGCTGGACAAACTACACAACTCCATTACTCAAGTAAAAGTAAAAGTACCACTGGTCAAATATTACTCCGTTACAAGTGAAAGTTGTAAAAAACTATTTTTACTTAAGTAAAAGTACAGAAGTCCTTGTTTATAAAAGTACTTAAGTAAATTTCCTTTTTTATGTCAATGCATTATTTTATTATTGTTGCATTGTTGTATGAATGCATGCTATATCCATCATGGTGGTTTAAGCCAGTCAGTGATGCTCTATCCGACATGCTAGCATACGACTATCTTGAACTCATTTAAATACTTGTATAAAGTTATAAAGCTGCTGTCACTTTAAGGCAGAATGCACAAATCATACACACTGATACACATCCGATATTCCCCCAACTGTTTACGTTCACTTATGACATAATCAACTTTGTTTACGTGAATACTTTCCAAAATGAAAATTTTGACATTTTGTGTGTTTTAGTCTGTTTAAGTGCGAAAAAAACACAAAAGAAAGCTGTAAGCAGTACTCGTGCTCTGGCATCTCAGAGGCACAAAAAACAAACTGAACTGAGTTCATCATCCATATGTCTATGCTTCTCTTTCTCCCCGACATTTACGTTTTTGAACATTTTATGAGACATTCATCAAGTTTATGCCAACGAAACTAATCTTTAATCTTTTCAGAAAACTGAAACTTACTTTCTAGTATGGCCATGGGTGCACACACTGTGCCGAGGAACCGTCTTCCTCCATTTTGCTATAAACTGATCAGTGTTTAAACATTTTTGGGAAATAATGACCCTACAAAAGTGATTACTTATAGGCTATTCTCAAAAAGACAAAAAAAATATCATCCACTGACTTGCAAAGCTGCTACAGAAACGACTTTTGACTTCGAAGACCTTTATAGAAATGTAGTGGAGTAAAAAGTACGATATTTGTCTTTCAGATGTAGTGAAGTTAAAGTAAAAGTTTCCTGAAAAAATTATACTTCAGTAAAGTACAGATACTCAAAAAGTGTACTTAAGTACAGTACTCAAGTAAATGTACTTCGTTACTGTCCACCTCTGGAGTTTACTGTGTTTGTATCTGAGAGTTCTGAATAAACACGAGTTTCAGTCACACCGAGTCAGTCTTCATCATTATTCTACCAACTTTGTAACACACGCAATGTACCACGAGTAAGTGTTGATTATAGCATTATGAAAAGTGTCAGTGGTGCGCATTGAGTACACAGCGCAAACAAAGACACAACAGTAGTAATCGAATGTAATCCAGTTTATTGTGGGGATAGCTGGCTAGCCTAGCCCGGAGACCCTCACGCTTACGCCCTTCTGCTTAATCTCGCGCCGCGTTTGGTGCCTCCGCTGTGGGCCAGATGCAGTACTGGGGGTCGGGGATGTTGAAGGCCGACCGGCCAGTGCAGCCCGAGCTTCGGCGTGCGTGAGGTTTATCTCTAAAGAGATGTGAGTCTGCCGATGTTGAGCAGAAACTCACAACTGTATGCACATTTTAGAACAGATAGACGCGACGAGAACGTACAAAAACACTGACTCACAAGATAGAAAACACGAAAACACCGTTCTGTCGGGAGAGAGAGAAGCCGCAGCGTGTGCACGAATAATAAATAATTAGCTACACATAAGAAATCACTGATCAGAAGGAACTGAAAAAAGACTTCTGTTTTCATTTGTACATCCAAACACTGAGCAACTGGCATGCCTCGCTCGTTTAAAAGCCATGATCTGTCGAGGACAAATAAATATAGCGTTTGCATGGGCGTGCCAGATTCTCTGGGCGGAGGAAAGGGAGGTAACCGTTCCTGTTTTGACGTCTTAACAGGAGACTTCAGGATTGGCTAGTCTTGCCTGTCATTTTCTCAAGGGCAGAGAAAGACAGCAAGAACTCGGTTTACACCGGTCAACATTTCTATCCACTTGGGGACAATATAGTAGTAATGAGTAATGAGACTGAGATAAGTTGCATTACGGTAATGAGAACAGGGAGAAATGCTTTATTTAACATCAAAATTAAATAAAATATAGATAAATATAGATAAATTAATTCACATCAATAATCATAAAAACAACATTTATAACCAAGCACCATTTTTGCCCCAAAATGTAATTACCATACTGTATTAAAATAAAAAGCATACATACAATGCATAAATTCTTGCTAATTTAAATGTAGTTATTTCTTACAGTAAGGAGAATCATTTGCATTACATTAATGAGAACTGTCATAAAAAGTCATAATGTCATAATGGAGACTGAATCCTAAAAATGACTTTCATTTGGTTTTGGGATGAAACATAACACTGACAGGTTCTCGGCTTCATAAGATTCCCCCATTTAGATGTGTTATGCAATATGGCATTATATACGGGTTTAACATGCCTATTTGTGCGTCATAAGATCCCTTTTAGCATGCTTCTCCAAATGCTTAAAGAAAACAGAGATGCTTCTATTTCAATACACCTTCTGAGGGTGAAGGCGCTTCTAAAGGCTCGTCGAAATGGGGCCGGGACACCACAAGGCTGGATAATCCTCTCTTTTCTGTTCCTAAGAACGCCTGCACATTTACAGCTGTGCCAATAAGCAGCTTTTCGCATTCTATAAACCAGAAAATCTTAAAGACATTTACTAGGTTGAACGGTTTCACCATTCTTTGGAGACCGAACAAGCGGATCAAAAAGGCCTTACTTCACAAAACTAGCTTTTTACATTTGAAGGAGGAAATGTGATGGGAGTTTGCCAGGGCAAAAGTCATCACCACGATGCTACAAGAACCCTAGGGTTCTTAACTCAATTGCAAATAACTTTTTATGGCAAAACAATTCTATATAACACCGTGTCCTAACTACACACGACGAGATAAAAGGTATCTTTCCATGTTAATTAAGGGTTTTTGTCCTAGCCAGCCGCGACACGCGATTAATTATTTTAGAAAAGGTTTCCATTTGTCTGCGATGTTGTAGCGGGAACAACAACACAAAACATGGCAACAATAATCTCAGGTAATGTTTATGTCCTTTATTTAATGTTTCAAGCGTGTAATGTGACTTTGAATATCATTTAGAGCTCCCAGCTTTGTAACGCAAACAATGGATAATTCACCTCAGCTCTTGAAATTAAACCAATTGAAACAAGAATGTTGAAACTGTGAACAAACAAGTATATTCTATGACAAAGATTGTTATAGTAACTCAGTATGTATTTTTTTGTAATGTTTAAATGGTGTAATATTTGTGAATTTGATTATGTACTTATTATTTTCCTTGCGAGTGCTGTCAAGATTAATCTCTGGTGCTGCACACTTGCCGCGAGAGCCCGCCCACACACTGTTCTGATTGGCTGTGGCTTTTGATTGATTTGTTGCATCTCGCAGTCGCGTTGCGTCTGGTGTGGACAGACATGTTGCTTGTTATAGAAAGCCAAGAGGGCCAAAAACATGTTAATTTTAACACGTATTAAACGCGTATTTCATGTGTATTTAACGCATTTCATGTGTATTTAACACGTTAAATACACGCGAAATACGCGTTAAAATTCACGTATTTTTGGCCCTCTTGGCTTTCCATAGCTTATCGCTGGAATCTTATCGCGTTGCGTGTAGTTAGGACACTGAGTAAGGCGATGGGGATGTGAAAGGGCATGAAACGTCTGACAGAACACTTAATGTTTTATATTAAGTGTTTAATAAGCCATTACTAGAAGGTTATTAATGGTTGTACCAATAGTGAAGATTGCCTTAGAAATTGAGCAAACACCACTAATAATAAATTAACCATCTTGAATTGAAACCATCTTTTACTAACTATTTTCCACCATTATATAGACATTCTTGACATGCCTTGTCAAAGCCTGCAAAAATGACCAACCATGCAAATAAAAACTAAATTAAGCACCCTCTCTTTCCACTGCTTTCTTTCGTTCCCTCAGTTGCCTGCTCGTTCTGACACTCCTCCCAGTCAGGCTGGTTCGTGTGACGGCGGATTGACGTCCTTGGCAGAAGGGTTGCCATGGAGACTGGCACCGTGGCAGAGTTTGGCATGGAGGCACAGCCCAGGCAGAAGCCACACAGCCTGCATTCAAACAGTGTGTGTGTGTGTGTGTGTGTGTGTGTGTGTGTGTGTGTGTGTGTGTGTGTGTGTGTGTGTGTGTGTGTGTGTGTGTAAACGCAGGCATGTGTGAGCTTGTACATGCATTGGCTAATATATTTGTCTGTGCACACACAAGGGCGCATAAAAGAAAGTGTAATTAAGTGACTACATCCCTTACTGCACATTCAACAGTGTGCAAAAGTTGAGTTCCGGAAGTAAAAACTCTTTAAACATTTCTTATGGAGTTTCTCCATCATTTTCTCCATAAGGAAGGACATTGATTTTATACGATAACTTATAAACCTTTAAAGACAGAGCCATACTGTGAGCTAAGAGGGTGTTAATTCATGGTATTTGCTTCTGTTGAAGCTGTCAGCTCACATTATTTCAGCTTATTTTTTAAAATAATTGTGTTTAACAGTGGAATTCCTGGTGAAAAACTTCATTACCCATGACGCAGTACAGAAAATTACACCAATCAGAGAGCCGAAAAAAAGCATAACGCTCCAAAATAGCTCTTTAGCTCCGCCCAGTCTCATTAAGCACTGCAAATTGCGTCAATCTCCCCACACTCTCAAAATACTGAAATGTTACAGTCGGGCAAACAGTACAGTCAGCCACCAATTGTGCAAGTTCTCCCACTTAAAAAGATGAGGCCTGTAATTTTCATCATAGGTACACTTCAACTATGAGACAGAATGAGAAAAAAAAATCCAGAAAATCACCTTGTCTGATTTTTAAAGAATTTATTTGCAAATTATGGTTGAAAATAAGTATTTGGTCAATAACAAAAGTTAATCTCAATACTTTGTTATATACCCTTGCTTTGTTGGCAATGACAGAGGTCAAACGTTTTCTGTAAGTCTCCACAAGGTTTTTACACACTGTTGCTGGTAGTTTGGCCCATTTCTCCATGCAGATCTCCTCTAAAACAGTGATGTTTTGGGGCTGTCGCTGGGCAACACGGATTTTCAACTCCCTCCAAAGACTTTCTATGGGGTTGAGATCTGGAGACTGGCTAGGCCACTCCAGGACCTTGAAATGCTTCTTACGAAGCCACTCCTTCGTTGCCCGGGCGGTGTGTTTGGGATCATTGTCATGCTGAAAGACCCAGCCACGTTTCATCTTCAATGCCTTTGCTGATGGAAGGAGGTTTTTACTCAAAATCTCACGATACATGGCCCCATTCATTCTTTCCTTTACACGGATCAGTCGTCCTGGTCCCTTTGCAGAAAAACAGCCCAAAGCATGATGTTTCCACCCCTATGCTTCACAGACAGTAGGTATGTTGTTCTTTGGATGCAACTCAGCATTCTTTCTCCTCCAAACACGACACGTTGAGTTTTTACCAAAAAGTTATATTTTGGTTTCATCTGACCATATGACATTCTCCCAATCCTCTTCTGGATCATCCAAATGCTCTCTAGCAAACTTCAGACGGGCCCGGACATGTACTGGCTTAAAGGTCCCATGGCATGAAATTTTCATTTTATGAGGTTTTTTAACATTAATATGAGTTCCCCTAGCCTGTTTATGGTCCGCAAGTGGCTAGAAATTTTGATAGGTGTAAACAGAGTTCTGGGTTTCCTGCTCTGCCTTTGAGAAAATGAAATCTGTGTCTGTTTATTCAGAACTCTCAGATACAAACAAAATAAACTTGCGCTCTCAACAACTCGGTACAATAAAACTTTCTCAGCAATCTTTATCCAGCTCTGCGTCTCTCTGGTCCACATGCAGCCCGTCTCTCTCAGTGCGTGCAGATCTTGCTAAACCACGCCCCCTCCGCCACATAATCTAATACTCATTTCAAATGCAAAGATGTCAGCCAATCACAACAGTGGGCGTTTTCACTGAAGTCTCAGCAGACACGCCCCTTGAAACAGATAATTTTGACCCCTAGGGGTGAGATCTTGCATGGAGCCCCAGATTGAGGGAGATTATCAGTGGTCTTGTATGTCTTCCATTTTATAATAATTTCTCCCACAGTTGTTTTCTTCACACCAAGCGTCCTTTGACAGCTCTTTGGCCTTGGCCATAGTGGAGTTTGGAGTCTGACTGTTTGAGGTTGTGGACAGGTGTCTTTTATACTGATAACGAGTTCAAACAGGTGCCATTAATAGAGGTAGCGAGTGGAGGGCAGAGGAGCCTCTTAAAGAAGAAGTTACAGGTCTGTGAGGCAGAAATCCTGCTTTTTTGTAGGTGACCAAATACTTATTTTCCACCATAATATGCAAATAAATTCTTTAAAAATGAGACAATGTGATTTTCTGGAATTTTTTTTTTCTCATTGTGCCTCTCATAGTTGAAGTGTACCTATGATGAAAATTACAGGCCTCTCTCATCTTTTTAAGTGGGAGAACTTGCACAATTGGTGGCTGACTAAATACTTTTTTGCCCAACTGTATATACAGCAATAAACAATATATATTGTTTGTATACATATAATCAACATTTATAAATGAGTAGTTCTAGATTTCTTTATAATTTTTATGGCAACGCTTCATGGGATTGTAGTTTCCCCCCCCCCACTAAAGCCGTTAAGTACACAGTCTTTTTGTCCGATTTTCAAAAACTTGTGTTGTGATTCACCTCGTAGCTGGTTGACTTAATTCATGACTTATAACTCTTTAACACTGAAAAGACTCTTTAAGACTAAAAATAGAAATCCCTATGGGAAAAAAACCCAAAGAACTTCAGGAACCAGCACTGCTGAAAAAGGGGACAGGCACTGTTGCACTCAATGGGTGTTTCTCAAACGTTGGGCTGCATCCTACCGAGGCTGCGTCCTTCCTAGTCCAGTCCTTCTAGGCCAGTGTCCTGCTTTGATATAAACACTAGAATGAGACGGTCTAGTAAGAACGCATGGCTACATCACATGTTCCTGCCCCCACAGTCACGGCACGAAAATAAAATTAAAACTCATTTTGTGAAAATACTTTGTATTACGAATCTTTATAATAACTGGCTTTCTATTAATGCAATACAGCAGTGGCGTGCACAGACCTCCTCAGGGGCAGGGGCAGAAGGACCAAAAAGGGCACTAAAAAAAAACAAGAATCAAATGAATTTTTTACATAATTTAAATACATTTATTTATGACATAAATCACCTGTATTTAAAGCAGTAAGCGTCTGATTGTTGTGTTTTTAAATATTTTAACAAAAAAAGGGGAGGGGGGGGGGTCAATTTTGTTCCCCACTGGTTTTTAATATATGGTTAAAACTAGTGATGCACCGATCATGATTTTACATGGCCGATTCCGATACCGATTTTTTTCAAGAAAACTGGCCGATTCCGATACCGATTTCCGTTTTTTTTTTTTTTTTTTTTAACACAATAAAAGAATGAAAGTATACATGAACAAGATGTTTATTTGGTATTTAACTGGCTAAATTGGCTTTTGGCTAATGAAAACAAGTCCGCAATTTGAAATTAACAAGAAATTTAATTGGAAATTAAAAGACTGAAAGGTGAAATTAAAGGCAACAACTGCATATTCTGCAATCCAAACAAAGATGTTACTTAAATCAGCATTTGTTTTTAAATTCAGTGTACAGAAAAAAAGTCTTTACCAGTGAAATTAAATAAAACCAAAGTATATAATTGTTCCAAAATGTTAAATCAAATAATGTTTAGTGCAACGAAAAAAAACTAAGAAGGTGCTTTTTAAATCAAATTAAGTCAATGTAATTAAGGTAAAATAAAAGGTAACACTTTAGAATAATGGTCATTAGTTAACATTAGTTAATGTATTAACTAACATGAACTAACCATGAGCAGTACATTTGTTACTGTATTAATAAACTGGTTCGTTAGTTCAAGTGTTGGACAGATCAGTTGTTCTAACCAGTCGTTAAAATGATTCGGTTCAAAGGAGTCATTGTTTCGCGAATCGGACATTAGCAGACGCGTTGTGTGAGCAGATGAAGCTGAGCTGAACAAACGCTCACTATCTGCACTTGTGCAGGGCGCGGAGAGGTAGGCTCGCGCAGGAAAGCGGCTCTTCCTCAGTTCTCCAGTTTCCGTTTGTAACACACTAGTGACATGTTCGCGAATGATTGCAATATAGGCGTATGTGCACGCGGGCGCACTTCCGGATAAATCGGCAGAAAAATACAAAGAAAACCGGCCGGTCGCCGATCGCGCGCTAGAAGCAAAAACCGGCCGGTTCCGGTTTTTGGCCGGTCAACCGGTGCATCCCTAGTTAAAACCATTCTTAAAAATATTCTTAAATTCTTTAAAAAAAAAAAACATTCTATGAAAAGACATTGATATAAATAGAATGCATAACACATCAAACAAAAACGGAAATGATGATATTATTACTAAATATATATATATATATATAAATATAAAAAAAAGATGGCTTCAAATAGATCGGTATCGGTGATCGTATCTGCAGATACTGCTTCCTGTGATCGGCTCCAAAAATCCTGATCGGAGCACCCTTAATAACAAAAAGAAAAAAAAACTTGCCATAGTTTTGTCCTTTGTGGCAGTAGCCAGTTTTGGTGTAACAAGTTTTACATATAGCTTACAATTATTAAATGTAATCAGTGTTTTAAGAGGCTACATCCCATTAAGCTGATCTGGTGTGTGTTGGTCTGCCTAACCCCTCTTTGTTTGGAATAATTTTATGTTACTCTGCCTTATATGGGAAAGATGGCCTACAGTAGCCTTAAGTTATCTCATTTTCTAAAATAAACACTTGGTGGTTCATGAAGATCAAGAGTTTAGAGTTAGATTAATTTAGAGTTAGTTTCATTTCTACAAATGGTGCAAACTCTGCAAGATTATAGATAAAAGATTCCCATTCCCCTGCCATTCTGTGATCGGCAATCGGCAGATCATGATCTTGGTGATCGGTAATCGGCCCCAAAAATGCTGATCGGAGCATCTCTAAAAAAAAAAAGTGATATCCATGTTTTTCCCCTCTTGTTATTCCAAGCATGCTTACACTCATCATTTCAGCTGTAAAAGTCCACTTTATGTCACGGTGATGGATGACAAATGCGACTTTGCAGATTTGCATTTCGATCTGCATCTCAAGTTAACTCAATAATAACTTTGACGGTTTGCCCTTTTTAACTAATAACGATTGCTCGTTCAGTGCCATGGCCGCTAACATTAGCATCATTTATTCGCTATAATCTATGTGAGCCGAGTCTGACCACCAAAACTTTAAGATTAAACAAGACGGTTCATTCATATTATATAAGTCATTACGGTCACTGCGGAAGCTCGGGTTGCCATAGAAACATGACGCGCTTGAGACTGCACTTGCGCGTTAGCTGGAGCAAACTGAAATATGAACTTTTTTACGCAATTTGAGCGTAAAAAAAAACATTTATGTAACATAGAAAACATTTATGTAACAGTTCACCTGAGATTGTGTTGCTGATTTGAAATATATTATTTAAATATGAGTACATTATTACCATGCACTTGCATTAAATCTGCCCGCTTTGCTTCTAACGGCTCAGAGAGAGTGATAGCTTGTGTTTTTCTTTTTCTTAAACCTCATTTCCCAGCTCACACTTTTCTTATCCGAATTTTACAATCTGCAAGTTACACAAAACACACAAGCAGTGCTGACTGACTCTGATCACGGCCAGGTGTTCTCAGAGTCTGATTGACTCCGGAATTACACACAATGTTAAAACAGACCCGGGACCCGGAGTAATAGATTGGGACCCGACCCGGACCCGGGCTGACCATTTAAAATATAGACCCGAACCCATCCTTGTCCCGGGTCGGGTCCCTGGTCCATGGGTCTCGGGTGCTCCGTGTAGACCTCTAATGACAGCCGTATGCGGTCTGCCAGCAGCATACATTATTGTCAGTTTGGTGTTAGTGATAAATATACAGCAAAACAAAAGATGACATCTATGCTTTCATGCCCGAAAACATAATTTTTCGTCTTGCATTTCACAATAAACTCAGACAAGCTCAGTACCGACTCATTTTCCATCAGTTTATTTTCGTGAATTGGAATGTGTGCAAAGGATTGTGGGTGATTTAAGGCTGTGAAGGATACATCCGATGCTCCCTTAAAAAAGGCTGTAAGAAGGACGCAGAACAAAGGCTACCTTCCAAGGATCCTTCAAATTGAGATGGCCTTCAACAACGATTGATGACGTGACAGTCGAGATATGCAGCCTTCCGTTTGAGAAACCCCTATATGACTATCCAAACCTGGTGCAAATCAGGCTAGGCTTTAATATTTCCCACAATGCATTAAAAAAAAGTTGTTTTTTTAAACACATACAGTATTTACATCTGTTGTCCATGGCAACCAAACGGTTGAAGGTCCAAATCAATGCAGTTTCAAAAGGCTTCGAAGGGCATCAGAGGCTCTGCGCGATCCCAGACGAGGAATGGGGTCTTTTCTAGTAAAACGATTGGTCATTTAAAAAACAAAAACAAATTGATGAATATACTTTTTAACCCAAATTGCTCATCTTGCGCTGCTCTGCGACGTGCCATGGATTGTGCAATCACGTCGGAAAGGTCACGCTAGACGGAGGCAGAAGTACCACCCCCGTGTTAACAAAGCGCTCGTGCGAAGACTAATACAAACACCTTTAGCCAAAAAAATAAAACGGTAAAACAACAATGTTGGAAGATTTTGAAGTTGACGATGGAGTGTTTTTGGCTAAAGGGCGTTTGTATTAGTCCTCGCACGTTTGCTTAGGGTGGTATTTCCGCCTACGTCTTGCGTGACCTATCCGATGTGATTGCGCAATCTGTGGCAAAAAAATTTGAACTTTGGCATCAATTCGCGCCGCGTTAACCAATCAGGAGCCTGCTTGCTGTTGTCACGTGGTAAAGTGACGTGTATGAGAAACCCTGCATAAATTAAAAATAGTACTATTGTTTCACAAAATGTAGTTTTAAGACTTTTCAGGTGGGAATGTAGTTGTTTAAAGCTCACATCTGTGGTTTATTTAGAAAGAGAGCTCCTATTTAAAAAAAATAATCTTGTGTTTTTGGAGTTGTGAGATCCAGGCGATCACCGGGCAATCAGCGCTCATAACTTTTGTAACTAATTGTAAGCATTAATCTGCATTTAATTTTTTACAATGAAGACTATCCAGTGTTATTTTACACTTGATTACTTACATTTTTGTAGTACATCTTACCTGAATACACTGAATACTAGGGCTGTGCGATATTGAAGAAAAATGCGATATGCAATATCCTTGTTAAATAATGCGATATGATATTGATTTAAGTGTGTAAAATATATTTCTTTCCCCAACTGATATCGTTCACTTAAAGCATAACCGACTATGTTTACATGAATACTCGTCAAGACAGCCATTTTGACATAAATGTGTGTATTTGACAGTTTGAGTGTGTAACAAGACATGAAAAAAAGAACGGCTTGTTTCGGTGTGTGTCAGACATCAGACAGCACGAGACTGCAAGGAGTTGTTTTTCGCAAGTTATCGCATTTTATAACTCTTTTTAACGTCAAGCAAGTCACATAAGTAACAGTCATGTGCTCAGTCTATTCTCTGTTATATGCATCAACCTAAAACATACACTTTTCACAATGTTGAAGTAGCCTATTAAAATCATTCAGATATTGCATGCCCTTGCGATATGCATATAGCGATATATACATTTGCGATATTTCGATATATTGCGCAGACCTACTGTATACCCACCTGAAAAACGTAAAGCCATGTTTATTTCATATCTCTCTTTATTCTATTACATTTTTTTGTGCTGTTGTTTGAAATTTGTTTATTTGTTCTTATTTTATTACTTGTTTTTTTATTGAAATAAAATTTTGCATTGAAGTAGATTTTTGTTCATATATCAATTATAGGTCTCTGAAAGAAAAATCGGCAAAACAACAACAACAACAAAAAACAGCTAAGGCTATTGCAATTAGTGCTGCTCTACTCTAAGTTGGTTAAACTTTGCAATTAATCTGAGAATCATGTGCTTTTCAAACTGTGGTGCCTGGTCACCGGGCAATCAGCGCTCATAACCCCGGCGAAGGCAGCCTTTCCTCGGCCAGTCCTTCTGACGTTTGCCGCTGGCTCTGATGTCCTGTAGTGGTGCATCTTGTGTAGATCTAACGGCCGAGCTTTGCTCTCATGAATCTATAATTTGTTGTCTGCCAAATCGTTTTGAATGAGGGCAAAGAGAAGTTTCATAACTTTATATTTGAAGGATATTTAAACATACATGCAGTGAAGATAATGTAGGAGTTGCCTGGACCACATTTGTGTGGCTATTAATGCTTAATATATATTTTTAATGAAAATATAAAGAGGCAGAGTGCTGTTTTATGACATATTTCTCCTGGAGTGCCTTTAACGCACGTCAATTTCGCTTCCAGCGCTCGATTTCTACGCGCGTCCAACTCGCTGCGGACGCGCGAATGCATTCAAAATTTTCGCGCGTGAAACTAGACGCGGTAGACGCGATTTTGACGCTCTATTCGCGTTTGGTGTGAACGCAGCATAAGTTAAGAGATTGGTTTTCCTTGAGAAAATTTGCTATGTATTGTACCAGATATATATCCAAAATAATCGAAATCAAATACCCAGCCCTACTAACACAACATACTCTTGTGTACTGCATGTTCACTTATTGTTCTTCATCGTTGCTTTATTTTTCACTAAAACTTTAAAACTGTGAAATTCCTAATGTTTTTATTTTAAAACCGCAACATTTTTTTTTATATTGTAGCACAACGTTTGTGTAAGTGCATTTATTCAGCAACCACAAACAATATAGTCAATATTCATGCTATGCAAGTATCACAGATTATGCTTGAATAATCAAGAGAAGCAGAAATGGTAGTCATAATTAAAATCTGATTAATTGTGAAGCCCTAAGGAAATGTATTTATTATACAGTATATTATATTATATTACATTACAATATTTAGTTTTGGCAGACCAAGAATCAAGTGCTTCAGAATAAATTCTTGACCCGTCTCAGCTAAAATCTAATATACAATTCTTAAATATTATGCAAAAAGAAAAACGTATAATTCTCATCACAGGAAATTCGACCTGCACAAATAGACTGCATTTACTCAACTCAAGCTCAAGTGGACAAACAGTCATTATAGTAATTATTAAGGTAATTGTAACAATAATAAAGAGGTGCTATTTGCAACGAGGGCACAGAAGATCTCAATTAACTACAGCTATAGATACATGCCTCTGAATGAGTGAGTCAACCTGCTAAAACAAACAGCCATACAGAGAGATAAGCATTTACACCAGACCTGTGTGACGCGTTTAATGGTCACAGCTACAGGAAACTCTTACCCTCAAACAATGTAGGAAATTAGTATAATTACCTAATAAGCAAAAGAACTAACTATGGTTATATTACTAAAAGCACAATATAACTTAGTGAAAGCATTTTGTAGAAAATACATTTAAAAAAATGCTGTGAACTTACAGTGCAGATTGAAACTGAGACTAGAGCATTATGGTAAATGGACTGCATTTATATAGCGCTTTTAACAGACCTACGGCCATCCAAAGCGCTTTACTTTTTGCCTCACATTCACCCATTCACACACTCATTCACACACCGACGGCGGTGTCAGCCATGCAAGGCGCCATCCAGCTCGTCGGGAGCAGCTGGGGTTAGGTGTCTTGCTCATGGACACCTCGACACTTGGTCAGGTGAAACCGGGGATCGAACCACCAACCTTCCGGTTTGTAGACAACCTACATGAACCACTGAGCCACTGCCGCCCCGAATTATGTTCTGTATCTAACAGAAGATAATGTTTGGAAATTTTTTTTAACCTAAAGTAGCAATTAAAAATCAACATAAAATAGCTGCCGATACAATTAGCAACAACACGTCTATTAGCTCCAGCTTTTTCCACAGATGTCTGCATACTTTGTGAAGTAATTAACACATACATTCACTTTTCCTTCAGAGTTATGTAGGGCTGCACAACATTGAAAAAAAAATAGTAATGATATTGTGATATTTAGTTTTTCTATGATATACAGTATATTGCAATATGAAAATTTCAACAGATGACTTAAAAGGACAACTCCGGTGAAAAATGAACCTAGGGGTAATTAACACATGGTTACAGAGTAGATCGTTCTCTGGGATGCGTTTTCATGACAATCGAATGCATCTCTAAAAACAGATTAGCTTATAACGCTAGTCTATGGGGCATAGAATAAGTCAAATTAAATCGCTAGTTAATACCACTAACAAGGCTCAAAATAGCCTCACGCTAACACGGTAGCATAATGAGGGTCCCTACATGCAAACCGAAGCATTGAGAACTTTGTAAGTGTACAAACAGTTTAATAAGAAGATACTTTATTAAGACAGAACATTACGAGCCACGGTTGAATAATCCGCCATTTAGCATTTAGTTTTATTTAGAGTGTATCCTTTGGAAGCACTAGTCTCTGTTGCGTCAGTTTTTAAAAAAAATATTTTTATTTATTTATTTTTTCTGTTGCGTTGAGTGCTTTCTTCCGGAAACAACGGACCATCTGAGATTCCAAGTCACAGTTCATCACTTAGCACAGCGTTCATGGCTCGACTTGTCGAGACTGTTTTCCAAGATGGCTCCTGTCTGTATACGCGTAATGTACTGTCTTTATAAATCTTCTTATTAAACTGTTTGTACACTTACAAAGTTCTCAATGCTTCGGTTTGCATGTAGGGACCCTCATTATGCTACCGTGTTAGCGTGAGGCTATTTTGAGCCTTGTTAGTGGTATTAACTAGTGGTTTAATTTGACTTATTCTATGCCCCATATACTAGCGTTATAAGCTAATCTGTTTTTAGAGATAAAACTCTTTTCATTCGATTTTCATGAAAACGCATCCCAGAGAACGATCTACTCGGTAACCATGTGTTAATTACCCCTAGGTTCATTTTTCACCGGAAACTGTTGTCCTAAGGTATTCAGGTACAGAAATTGAATCAAATGTAAAATAAGGCATGGTCTTAACTATATAAATGAAATCTAAGGCTATGCCTGTAAATGTGACAACCGCACCACCGCGGTGGCTGAGTAGCACCGTTGGTGGTTGGTCATTTTGACAATTTGAGTCCGTTCAAGCACAAATACACACGGAAAATAACAGAATTCTGTATTCGCATGCCATCTGTGCGGCACTGTGTACGCGCACAGTAAACAGTGCGTGATTTCCGAATTGACTTCTCTTTCACATCTTCTTGCAAATGGTTTAAAATTGCTTGAATGTTTAAACTGACGGGCCCTAAAACACGTGCAAATAATAAAGAATCACTCTAATATAGAGATGCACCGATCGACCTGCCAGGGACCAGAATCTGACTTTTTTTTCCTAATTGGCCCAGACGCTTTCTTCTCTCAGCCGGCGAAGTGACACACACCCGCCTCCTCTCACTCACTCGTTTCGGTTAAGTAGTGCTTGTATTGCGCATAATTTTAGTAATTCATAATTTTAGTAATTAAACGAGTACCAAAATGAGTACTCGCGCTTAAACGGTAAAATACACACAAAATTATGTTAAAATGCACGTCTTGTAGAGTACTGAGATAAACACAGTCAGTTTTGGAACCTAGTTACAGTATATTGGATCTGTGCATAAACTCTTAAAGTGACAGTAGGGGTGGGCGATATCTCGATATTTAAAATATATAGAGATATTTTTTAAACACGATATGGATTTTGACATATCGTATATATCAATATATTGTTTATATTTAATTCTGATTCCGCCACTTTGCTTGTTTGCCTTCTCTGTGCTGTGCTCGCCCCCGCTCGCTCGCCCCCCGCCTCCTTGCTTTTGTTCCCCCTCCCCTAGCGTGTTGTCATGGCGGCGTCCGCAACCAGCTCTGAGGCTACAGAACTCGTTCCATTGGAGATACTTCGGTTTTAAGGCGTCGGACGAACAGCAGACAGATGTCTACTGCCATGAATGCCGACAGTTGGTTCTCAAACACTTGATCCAAGATACAGTTTACCTAGGCAGCATTACTTTGCGAGACAAGAACACCCGCGACTGTACACTACGGAGAGAGAGATGCTTGCTTGCTGGAGAAGGTTACTTACTATGCCCTTGATTTGAGTTGTTTTATTTTTGAATGAAAATTCATTATTTGCATGCGTTTTAAAGCCTTGCGTGTAGGGCACCGCATACGCTTTCCCGAGCGCGCGCACTAAAAGCCTGTCAAACAAGTGATTACTAGACTAAATCTTACTGCGCTAATACTGTCAAATACACACAAGGTTAAAATAAACAGTCGGTTATGTCTAAAGTGAAAGTAAAATCGGCGTGTGTTTGTATATTAGATGCGTGAAAGTCTTAAATTGATAGCAGGGCAGCCTATAGTGAACACGCTGCCGCTTGTCCTTAAAGAGACAGTTCACTCTAAAATGATGTAATTATTTACTCACTCTAATGTGGTTCCAAACCTGTATTAATTTCTTCTGTTGAACACAGACAGCTGATGGTAGCGATTGACATTCATATAATTATTTCCTACAATGGGGACCAGCAACTGTTTGGTTTCCAATATTCTTCAAAATATATGTTATGTCCAACAGAAGAAAGAACTTTATTCAGGTTTAAAACAACTTGAGCGCGAGTAATCAATGACAGAATTTTCATTTTTGAGTGAACTATTCCTTTAGTGGTTAATAAAATAACAAAAGACAAAAACAAAATCATTCACGGCTCTTGACTGAAAAACTAATACAGTAGCTTTAATAAGAATCAATGTATATTTTATAGGGAAGTCTATGTAGTGTTTTATTTTTACATTTATTAATTCAATCTCATACTTAAATGCTGCTGTACAGCTCTGAGCTGCCAGTGTAAATCTTTATAAATAGATATTTGTTTTATATTATACAGTACACTAGGAATGTGTACAAGTTTTTTAAAAAGTAAAGTTTTAAGTTTAAGTAAGGTTTTTCAAGTCTTTTAAGTAAAATAAAGAACGATTATTGCAATAAAAAAATAGTATTTTTTCCTCCTTAAAGGGGTGGTAAACCACGATTTCACTATTCTAACTTTAGCTAGCGTGTAATGTTGCTGCTTGAGCATAAACAACATCTGCAAAGTTACAACGTTCAAAGTTTAAAGCAAAGGGAGATATTTGCTTTTAAAGAAATCAGTTTCTAAGGACTACAGCAAACGGCCGCTAGGGACTACTACACATTCACTCAATATTTACATAAACCCCTCCTCAGGGGAATATGAAATAAGGGGGGCGAGGCAATTTTGTATCGCCGCGGGGAAGCGTTAGTAGGCTGTGTTTTTGCCGCAATGCCGAAGAAACGCTGTTATTTTCATCCGGATTGCAGGTCTGGGGTACTTGCTCTGTTCAGCCTTCCTTGGGAAGGGGGTGCGTTGCAGAGCGTTTAACATACAGCATGTTATATGCACGTGTGTTTGAGTCAGCGGGGAATCAGGCGCGCGCAGGGCTCCCTGCATCCACCGTCTTCGCGATTTCAATACCAGATTTGCACAACGTCAGCTGCGTGAAAAAAACACTGCCGGTGCGTGGATGCATGACGCGCGCGCTGCACATTTCACGGAGGACAACACAATCTTCCACAAACTTCGCGAGTTCAATACAGGATATGCACAACGGCTTGTCCTGAAAGCTGGATTTACAAACAGAAGCTGTTTACGGGCCACAACCTGTAAGTCTGATTTATTTTTCATCGATGTGTTTTCCTGTAATAGGTTGTAGCAAGGAAGTAAACAGATGACAGCGCTGTTCTGCAAACCAGTCTGTTAAATGCTCATTCATACTTAACGTTATCCGACGAACACCTAACGTTACAAACACTAACGTTAAAATCTCAACAGCGAACCTGGCATTAGTGTAAATGATTCTTTGATTAGAGTTTTTATGTATTGTTTATCTACAGGCATGCTAAACATGGTTCTGTGTGTGATTTGGCTAACTTACTAGTTAAAGCCAGTGCTTAGTGTTTGTTTTGGGTTAGTTCTTGCGACAGATATTTGGCTATAATCGTTCTAAAAATACAAAAGTTAAAGTGCCATTCAGTAGCGATCATTATAGATCCGCAGTCTTTACTCTCGAGGACTGAACAGGTTCTGCTCGATCATCTTCACTCAAATGTTCTGGGTCTGATTCGGGCGGTAAGGGGCGTGACGTTTCCGACGTGCACTGCGGTTAGCGAATCAGAACACACTAGGCCAGCTAACCAATCAGAGCCCACTGCATATTTTTGAGGGACTGGCTTCATACAACCCGGAAAGCATCAGACCGTTTTACAAGGAGGGACAGAGCAGTGTAGAATAAAGGTCAAATATATGAAAAATAAGGCAATTTTTTTTTAAACGAAGCATGAACACATGTTACAGTGCACCCCACAAACACAATCAAGCCTTCAAAAGAATGTGTTTTACCACCCCTTTAAGCTCTTGCTGTTCAGCTAAGAATAGAATAGCAAAAATCTAATGCGACTAGCCATCAGAACCGAACCGAAAACCGTGGTAAAAAAAACCGAGGTATGTATTGAACTGTGGACTTACTGTATTGTTGCATCCCTACTTGTTGCTAGTTCCTACATGAACTGCCTACCTCTTTGCACTTCAATAAAAAAAAAAGACTTTGTGGTATTTGGCATATTTGTTTTTGCAGTAGTTTTTGGGGGGTTATTTTTCCTGTAAAGATAGAGATATATATCGTATATCGAGATATAGCAAAATATATCGAGATATATTTTTTGCTCCACATCGCCCAGCCCTATGACAGCATAATATTTCTTAATATTAATATTCTAATATTTATGCTGTCTGTCTTGTCACATTAATAAAAGAACAAAAGACAAAGAAAATCACCCTCTGCTCTTGACTGAATAACTTTTGTAACTAATTGTAAGCATTAATCTGCATTTAATTTTTTACAATGAAGACTATCCAGTGTTATTTTACACTTGATTACTTTAATTTTTGTAGTACATCTTACCTGAATACACTGAATATAGGGCTGTGCGATATTGAAGAAAAATATCCTTGTTAAATAATGCAATATGATATTGATTTAAGTGTGTAAAATATATTTCTTTCCCCAACTGATATCGTTCACTTAAAGCAAAATCGACTGTGTTTACATGAATAGCATTTTGACATAACTGTGTGTATTTGACAGTTCAAGTGTGTAAGACATGAAAAAAAGAACGGCTTGTTTCGGTGTGTGTCAGACATCATACAGCACGAGACTGCAAGGAGTTGTTTTTCGCAAGTTATCGCATTTTATAACTCTTTTTAACGTCAAGCAAGTCACATAAGTAACAGTCATGTGCTCAGTCTATTCTCTGCTATATGCATCAACCCAAAACGTCCATTAAACTTAACGCCTATTAAAATCATTCAGATATTGCATGCCCTTGCGATATGCATATAGCGATATGTACATTTGTGATATTTCGATAATTTCGATATATTGCGCATACCTACTGTATACCCACCTGAAAAACGTAAAGCCATGTTTATTTCATATCTCTCTTTATTCTATTACATTTTTTGTGCTGTTGTTTGAAATTTGTTTATTTGTTCTTATTTTATTACTTGTTTTGTTCATATATGCTGTCAATTATAGGTCTCTGAAAGAAAAATCGGCAAAACAACAACAACAAAAAACAGCTAAGGCTATTGCAATTAGTGCTGCTCTACTCTAAGTTGGTTAAACTTTGCAATTAATCTGAGAATCATGTGCTTTTCAAACTGTGGTGCCTGTTCTGTACAGATCACGGATCAAATGTGATCCTTTTACTTGACATCTCACATTTTACAATGTGACTATCGCGGATATGCACATCCCCATATAGATGCTAAAACGATATTGTGGAGCCCGAGTGTTATGACCATGGCACTGAGACAAATGATGAAGTACAGAGACAGGGTCATGGCAGGGTCAACTGGAACTGGTAGTCAATCCTGCAGTATTCCTCCCTATGGTTTTAGAGCCACTACCCACAGAGCCACTTCTGCGATAGCAGCACACCACGTAAGTGTTGCAACACTTTTGAGAATTAATCCAGCAAGTAAAAACATATTGTAGTCAAAGTCAAAGGATTAAAACGCACACAATATCTGCAGTCTTCAGAGCCAACAGCAAACAAATATTGTGTATTATGGTAAAAAATGCAAATATATTTCCCAAAACAAACTTAATCAAATCATAAACTTGAGCCAAAGGCAAAAACAACCAACATTAACTGTCTCTGGAATATGAGATCAAACCAGAAAACTTTTAACAGAAGATAATTGGTAACACATTAAGGTCTCATTCATTAACATGAACTAACAATGAACAATAATTCTACAGTATTTATTCATTTTAAAATGTTAATATCAATATTTACCAATACATTTTTAAAATGCAAAAAGAGTTTAAAACGTTTTATCTGTGAACATGAACATTAAAGTCAGCATGGAAATGGAAATAGCTGCTTCTCGAATGAGAAAAAAAAACAAATGTAGGGCAGAACTTGAATTTGTCCATTGGGAATTAGGGAACAAAAGAACAAAGACAAAAACATTCTGTGAAAAATGTATTGCTTGTTGTTAGTTCATGTTAGCTAATGGATTTAATAATGCTAACAAATGAGACCTTATTGTAAAGTGTTACCAGATAATTGTTTTGTAAGTATCTATTACTTATGAACGCAAGGTCTAGCACATGCACAATCAAATGATTTGGTGAACTTGATTATGTAATATCACACATATCAAAGCATCTATGAACCCTTTCATGGACACTGAAGATCTGCAAAACGTTTACAAGCTACAGCTATTTAGGCACATACACATTATGCCCTTTTCATTTTTCTTAGTGGAAGCGATATCCTCAATCTGCAAGTGTGACAAAACGCTTTCAATATCAAGAATATATTTAACATCTCGATCATTTACCCAAAACACTAAAAGCTGTATTTAAGTCTCAATAATACAGCTTAATTACACTTGCCATGTGAATCTACAGAGGACGTCACCTCCCATAATTAGACGCTGTTACACAATGGGCGCAAGCGCTTGTACACACACACACACACACACGTTTACGGGAATCACCGCTTCAGTGCAGCAGAACAACAAAATGGACTGCAGCCTTTTGCCTCACTTTCTCCATTCCTAAATCCACTTACCCACCCCTTCCCTTCCATTTCCTGCCCTCACTCCGCTCATTCACTCGCTCTCTGGTTTAAAATTGAAACCCAGCCTGTTCCCAACCTCCCTCAATAACACAGCTAAACTCCACATTCTCCAGCCATTACATCACAGGGGGCCTCTCAACGAACGCCAGGCCGGTGGAAGGTATTGCAGGAAACTGACCCGCAGTTGCAGTTACTGGAACGGTTTTGTGTTTACGAAGGAGTCTGGTATACAAAGCAGATCCAAGATCATGGACGTCATCGGTTTCGAATATCTGCTGCAATGCTCCGGCAACTGTAAACATACATATTCTAGGATTCAAAGAAATCGGTGTCTGATTGCGATCAAACAGCCTATTGTTTATGACTTACATTACTGGTTTCACAAAACGACTGGTAACAGCATGTCTTGTTTTGCATAATACAGGACAGGATGACGGTCACCCAAAACGCTTCCTCATGGACAGAGGAGTGTAATGCACAAAACAAAATGCATTAGAACATTCAGAACTCCAAAGCGGCAGTGCAGCATTTAAGGACAGTCCGCATCTCTAGTATAGACCAAAAATGGGATCACCGCAATTGACAAACTGAATTAAAAGGAACTATTAGGTAATAAAAAAATTTGGTTCCCTGGGAATCAAAGAATATTATTATGACTCCTACAGATCAGGGCAGTGCCTTATTTAATTTTTTGACAGGAATGAAAACAGTGCGTTCAATAGATTGTACACCTTTTTTTTTTTTAAATCAGTAGACAAAAACTCCATAAAACAGTTTTAAAAGTTGTGAGCTGTGAAAATTATGTGATTTAGGACCTTTCATACAATGCGTGCCATTGTACGTCTATCCCTCACAGTCTCATATTCAACTGCGTTAAATTCAGTATGGCATCTGATCTGACTGAGGTCTATATACCGGAGTAGACATAAGCAGCTCTCCATAAGGGTACTCCAAAACAGATGTCAGCAACAAACAAACAAAAAATCCCTTTTTTTATGCACATGGAATGATTTCTGAAGGATCATGTGACACTGAAGACTGGAGTAATGATGCTGAAAAACAGCTTTGCATCACAGGAATAAATGAAACCATAATAAAATATATATTTAAATAGAATTTTTTTTTAATAATATGCAAGGAATAATTGACGACGGGACATTGAATTATTCGAAAAATAATGCACACCTGAGGTGGTAATGCAGTCGGCGAAGCAGTCAGTTACACCTAGGGTGTGCATTATCTTTCAATAATTCAATGACCCGGAGTCAATTATTCTGCGGGTTTTGGTTCTTTTGCTGTAAAGACATTTGAAATAACTGAAATCATTTGGCGAAGTGATATGAAACTGTAATGCGGTCTGCCTGGAACTACTTTGGCTGTGCGTGTCCCTGAAAATAATTACACGCCTTAGAATGTTCATCAACCAATCAGATTTAAGCATTTAACAGCCCCCAAACAGAATTCACAATATTACTGTTTACTGTATTTTTATCAAAGAAATGCAGCCTGGGTGAGTATAAGAGACTTCTTTCAAAAACACATTTACCCACCAAACTTTTTTGTTTACACATATGTATACACAAAAGTAGTACTATATTAGACACCATTTCTGCATCATGACTTTTTTGCAAGGGTACAACATTTAAAATACACCTCGTCTCAAAGGGTTATTCACCCAAAAATGCAAATTCTGTCATTAATTACTCACCCTCATGTCGTTCCAAACCCGTAAGACCATCGTTCATCTTCGGAACACAAATTAAGATATTTTTGATGAAATCCGAGGTTTCTGACCCCTCCATAGACAGCTGTTTAATAATCACTTTCAAGGCCCAGAAAGGTAGGAAAAACATCGTTAAAACTGTCAATGTGACTCCAGTGGTTCAACCTTAACTTTATGAAGCATCGAGAATACTTTTTGTGCACAAAAAACAAACAAAAATAACGACTTTATTCAACTATTTCTTCACGTCTGCGTCAGTCTCCTACTCAGTTGACGTAGTAAATACAATACAGCGTTTCGGAGCTATGCCAGAACACCAGCTTACCATTGGCCGAAGATGTTCAAGTGAGCACCACGACACATGCGTGTGACGCTGACGCAGGAGCTGGCCAACGTAAACTGCGTAGAAATCTGACACAGACAAGTGTTGAATAAAGTCGTTATTTTTGTTTGTTTTTTTTGCGCACAAAAAGTATCGCTTCATAAAAGTAAGGTTGAACCACTGGAGTCACATGGACTATTTTATCAATGTCTTTCCAACTTTCTGGGCCATGAAAGTGGTAATTAAATGGCTGTTTATGGAGGGGTCAGAGTTCTCGGATTGAATAAAAAAATATCATAATTTGTGTTCCGAAGATGAACAAAGGTCTTACTGGTTTGGAACGACATGAGGGTGAGTTATTAATAACAGAATGTTCATTTTTGGGTGAACTATCTCTTTAATAAATGACAGCAAGCCTAACATGCATGCTTTTCCCTCCAGTATAACAGCGCATTGGATTAACTTATCAATCAACATTCTTCTTTGCTCAAATTCTTTTGCAAAGGCTGTTGTGAGTCAATAGCAAGGCTGCATTAAAAGCTTTAGTACTGTTACAGCCTGTTCAGCACAACATGTTACAGGCCTACACGTCCATATGACAGTCAACCCAGGGTGGCTTGTTCTACTCCGTAGCTGTTGGGAGTGGGTGTGAACCATTCATTCATCCGTGCGAGAAGAGCAAAACTAGGCCTGCCAGCGATGAGCTCATTCGTTTAGCCAACGGACTCCTCTCACCAGAACAGATGGGCGATCAGACTGCAAATTTGAGCCAGCAGTCTCTCAACTGCAACAAAGCTAGCTTGAAACTTAACCACAACAATTCTCCTTTGTCATACAATGTCAACACCACTGTATAAATCGAGCTGCATACATGGTTGATTTACAAATTAGGAAACATTCACCAACTCTTGGGAACTTGGTGAAACATTTATTCCTGGAAAAAATGATGCTCATCCACTCTAGTATACATAGCCAACGTTTAAAGTTAGAGGTGTAGGTCCAACTCAAGGACTATCAATTTCAACAGTTTTTCGTGGGCAGATCCAACAGTGAAATGCATCCAAGTGCCTCTTGTTCCTACCAGTTTCACACAACCTTGGGGAGCCTGCGCCCACGCCGCCCTGGAGAGCCCTGCCACCTTGACATTCCTGGAAAAAGCACTGCGCAATTTTCACATCTATACGTCCATAACGTTTTAATCCATGCCTGATGTCTGGTCTTAGCTAACTGTACAATAGTTATTTAGACTGGAAGTGCCCCATAGATCATGCATAAAACAATATGCACGTTTCTGCAAATCAGTGCAATGCAAATGTGATTTTAAATCTAGTGGGAAGTACATCAACTACATTTAATTACAATGCCATCAAGTTGATGGTTCAACAAGGAAACCTCATACAAAAAAAAAAAAAAGGTTTGACAGAGAAAAAAAATGCACAGCCTAAAAAGTTAATTTGCAATGCAAAATGACTGAATAATGAACTTCCAATAGCAGCATGATCATAACTGCTCTGACAGATGTCAGACTCTGTGTGAACTTGTCTCTTTCAGTCAATGCAAATCGAAAACTCGAGAGAAAAAGGCGTAAAAGTCCAGCATAAAAAAAAGAAAAGTGCATGCAACTGGTTTCAATCAAAAGCAGCACGTCCATGTTAAAGAGAGAAGAAGTGGGGTGGGTGCATAGCGCTGCGATTGAATGAACAAATCCAAGCAACAAAAGGAGACATAAATTACAATACTCGGAAAAACAACGGGAACAAATGGTAACATGCTTACAAGTATAAAAGCCAGTCTTACCAAACCATGCCGTATGCACCTTCTCCGATGTACGAGAGGTTGCTGTAGCGCGGCCCGACATCGAAAGCCTGACCGCGGACCATCTCGGCACCGGATCCGGGGTTCGGGCCGCCGCCAGCAGGGGCAGATACCGCAGCTGTCGCCATTGCTGAGAAACTGGGCTGCCTTTACACGCACAACAAACGCGCTTTTCTTACCCAAAGCAGATTATAAAGACCAGGAAAAAGCTTCTAGGTTGAATAAAACACGACAAGAGGCGGTATAAGGGACGTGTTTAAACGAAACCGAAGACTTCGCGTCAGAGTGAGAGGGAAAGGACGACTGGAACGTTGTTGACTGGCATATATATATATAGTGATAGTAATCTGCGCGTGGTGAGAGTGACTGACTGCAGGCAGCAGCAGCGGTAGCGCGAGCGAGAGTGTTGCCGCAGGAAGTAACGGAGCAGATCACGTGGACAGGGAGCGGAGAGTGGTTACCATAGAGATAGAAGTTACACACTCAAGATGCCTTCATTTACAAAGTCAAACGATGATAATCTGTTGATGAATCGGGATTCATGGTGGGTAGGTCATCTTGATTTTACGAAATTATGGATCTAATTAGGAAATTTAAACAGATATATCATGTTGGGGAGGGATAGTAGGCTATTTGTAACACGGATTGAGTTCAGTTTAACCACTTATAAACAGTGTTGGGGAAAGTTACTTTTAAAAGTAATGCGTTACAATATTGCTTTACTGCCTAAAAAACTTACCAAAAGTGAAATGAATAAATTGAATGCTGAATGAAATACCTTTCTCCTGATTTCTTTCAAAATGGGGGCAGTAGAGGTGTCACTATAAATGGGAAAACAAGTTCTGGCGTGTATATATATATATATATATATATATTAGGGCTGTCAAAAGATGAATCGCAATTAATCGCATCCAAAATAAAAGTTTGTGTTTACATAATATGTGTGTGTACTCTGTTAATTATTATTTATATATAAATACACACACATTCATGTATATATTTAAGAAATATTTGCATGTATATACTGTATATACATTTATATAATTTACATTTACATATAATCTATAATATATATAAATATAAATGTTTTATATATAAAAATAATATTTTTTTCTTAAATATATACATGCTTGTGTGTGTATATATATATAAATAATAATTAACAGAGTACACACACACACATATATTATGTAAACACAAACTTTTATTTTGGATGCGATTAATCGCGATTAATCTTTTGACAGCCCTAATATATATATATATATATATATTTATATATATATATATATATATATATATATATATATATATATATATTCATACTATAAACACACAGGCCTACTTATATATACCGTACACACACAAATATTATATAAACACAAACTTTTAGGTTAGATGCGATATAACGTGACTACAATCATGCCTGTACACTTTTCTCTGTGTACTAGATTTGCTTCATCTGCAAATCTTGAATCAGTCTGAAAAGTTCTCATGAGTGTAAGCTCCTGTGAAAGGAGACCATGGTAAACTGAAGTACATAGTTTAGTGGTTTACTTGTGCTAACCACGTTAGAGCTAAACTCAAACTGGCAAGTGTGTAAACCACTAGTGCAGTCACAGAAGAAAGTATTGAAGAAAAAAAAAAACAGACGCCAAACTGATGTGAAAAGTACTTTATTCACATTATATGAGATTAAAGCCCTATGTTTGGTTCCATGTCCATGAAAAGATGCATAAGAAATGCTTCCCAGAATTGCTGGGAAATACCACAGGACAGCACTCACATTCAACTATTATGTTTTAACAGACATAAAATAAGTCGCTGACATCAGCATTACCACATGCGAGAACATTTAGGTACACAATTCACTATGTACTGTATACTCAGTGTGGAATTTGAATTATTTGATCCAGTATAAAACTTCACTAAACGTTACTTGTACACAACATCAGCCAGTAAGGAGACAACGTTAGGTCCAAAAAGAGTATGATCCTTAGGTTTATCAGTTAAGTTAACTGTACAAAAATGATTCAAAGCTGATTCTGAAAAAGTACATTGAGATAAGGCACTTTATCATGTCCTGTGAGAGCAGTGTTCACTTTTTAGAAATACAAACAGCAACCATTACAAAATGTCCTGTGAAAAAAAAAAAAATGCAGGCAAAAAGTCTGTAAAAAATTGCTCACCATCATAAAAATCTGATGCATACGTTCAACATTTCTTTATCTTTCCTTTCACCAGACAAAACACGTAGTTCAGTGCTCAAACTCTTTAAAAATTCAACATTAAGAATATTAAATGCATTAGAGGTCAAGATCAAAGCACATTTTGAATGAACAATTTCATTTGGCACTGCTGTGAATATAGAAGGAATGGTTCAAAATGGAAATTCTGACATAATTTACATCACTGACTAGATATTATGAAGAATGTTTCAACTGCCCATGCAATGAAAGTCAATGGGGTCCAAAACAAAAATTTTCAAAATATCTTCTTTTGTGTGCCACAGAAAAAAGGGTTGGAATTATGCTGAGTAAATGATGACAGAACTATGACATTAAGGCATTGCGCATTTAAACAGGGAAAACTATAATTAACTACTGTGAGATCACACATTTCCCCATCCCATTTCCTAATAAACTCAGTGCTGATCTGGTGCATAGATTTTTGGCCTTTACAGTCATTGACAATTGCAAAACAGATACAAAGGAGAAAAGAAAGAAAAAAATTCACACATTGCAGAATTACCATCCCACATCTAAACTGGAAGAGCAATTGTTATGTTTGTCAATATAGGGGAAATAACATATTTACAATATACAGTGAGGTCCAAAAGTCTGATACCACTAGCAAAAATGCTTTTACATCATTAAATCTTTGTTTAAATTTTTTATATATATACACATATATATAAATAAAAGAATATAAAATATATGGGGTTAAAAAAATATATATTTGTATTCAGAAAGGATGCATAAATTGATCAAAAGTATAAGTCAAGACTTTTATAAATGTTACAAAAAATTCAATTTTTAATAAATGCTGTTCTTTTAAAAATTAATCCTTTTTTCCCACAAATATATTAAGCAGCACAATGACACTGAAAAATTCAGCTTTGCCATTGCAGGAATACATTAAAATATTTAAACGTTTTTAATATTTCACAATATTACTGTTTTATTGTATTTTTGATCCAAAAAAAAAAAAATCTTTCGACCCCAAACTTTTGAATGGTTATGTAAATATTTTAAATCACAGGTTTTCATTGTGGTCTCAGACTCTAGGATGCCACTGTATATCTTGGAAAATGTTCAATATACTCAACGTGCATTGTAAGGTAATCTCAAACACTCCTTGTTTATTTAAATATAGAAGGGACTGCATAGGACTGAACCTACCAGGGACAAACAAGACATTTTCCCCATACAAACACCAAATCAACACATCACTCCGTCTTCACCTTCCTCATATGGTATCCATTAGGTTACCGATATTCTTGGCCTTATCACATTATAGTGACTGTGCTACTATATCAGCTACTCGTCACAAGGCTTTCAAAATATTGAGCGACTGTAATGTGAGACGACTTGCAGCATGCGGGACGTGTGGTTTGCAAAGTCTGGCTATGATAATACAACACACACACACACGCCCGATATTAACACTGATATTTAGAGGGAAAAGGCACTGCAACAAAACGAACAAGGAAATTATATGCATAAATAAAGGTTTGCGGTACATTTCGACAAAACTGCAGTGGCGTTCAGCAACAAAGATACGATCTTGGCAAAGTCAGACTTGTGAATACAGTTTTGGCACATGAAAGTGTGTTTACACAGTAAAGTACAGCCATAAATATATATATTTTTTCAAATAAATAACAGTCTTATATACTAACCACCTACAACACTGGATAAGTACATCTGCTGACAAGAGCTGAAGGCCTTACGGGGGCGATTATTTCATTATTGAAGCCGACGTGGTCCGAAACGCAATGCAATACTGTATCTGTTAAGACTATTCACATTAGTTTTCTCTCCGTTGTAACAGTCGTATCAAATAGGGAGCGCAACCAACAAACTACGCTCTGATCGCACATTTACAGTTTTTCAAAGGTAATACAGAGTTTATGAGATATTAAGCACCAGTAAATGTAAATATAAGCTGGTAAAAACAAGGCAAATACTTAAAAGACGGAAACATCTTGTTTAAAAATGAAGGCAAGTTCAGACTTAGCAACAAAGAGAGTAAATAAATGACCAAGGATCAGACATTCTTGGCAAAAAAAAACAAGGAAACGCCTTTCACTGGCGTTCAATGCTTTCTTCTGAATGCATGAATGGACTCGTTTTGGATGACCTCAATCACATATTCTTTTCAAATTCAACAACTCATATCATTTGAGATGGTGAAAAGACCCATCGGCTACTATTCCCACTTTCAGATCACTGTGGCTGCAGCCGTAGCTCCTACTTCCTCTGTTCTGGAGCTCGTCTCGTGGGTCAAAAGTTGCTGCGGCTCCTTCAGGAACACCAGAAGAACTGTGATGTTATCACTGGATCCAGCAGCTTTCGCCTGGGCCACCAGACTTTGGGCCACGTCCTCACCAGAGCCTCTGCCCTCCCTCAGAGCTTCCAGGACCAGCCCCGGGACGTCCCCAGGCCGAACCACGTCAAAGAAGCCGTCACAGGCAAGGAGGATGTAATCTTCATCCCCGTTCAGCTGGACCGATGAGCTGTCAGCTTCATTAGAGACATACGGCTTCTGATCAAAATCACCTTTTGAGGATTAGAAAAAATATATATAAAATGTATTTTACTAACTTGCACTATAAATAAATACTACAATAAATTAAAAAGACATATACGGCTTCTGATCAAAATCACCATTTGAGGATTAGAAAAAAATATATATAAAATGTATTTTACTAACTTGCACTATAAATAATTACTACAATAAATACATTTTTTTTTATTTTTAGAATAGCAGCAAATTGACCAATTTAGCTATAAATAGAGCTGGGTAATACAACTAAAAATATACATTACAAATATATGCACACAATACACTACCGTTAAAAGATAAAAATACACATATATAATATAAAAATACAGCTAAATATATATATTACACATATATACTAAACACTACTGTTCAAAGATTGTTTGGGGTCAGTACAAATTACAAATTTTCAGTAAAAATTCAAATGTAATTAAATTCATTAAAAAAGTTAGAGTAAAGATATTCATAATGGCATAAAATATGTATATTTCATATAAATGCTGTACTTTTGAACTTTCTATTCATGAAAGAATCCTGAAAAAAATATATAAGTTTTCACAAAATAATTAAGCAGCACAAACTGTTTTAATAATATTAATAAATAAACATTAATAATAATAATAATAATAATAATAATGAGAAATGTTTCTTGAGTATCAAATAAGCATATTAGAATGATTTCTGAAGGATCGTGTGACACTGACTGGAGAAATGATGCTAAAAATTCCGCTTTGCCATCACAGGAATGAAACACATTTTACAATATGATGTATAAAACAAATACATCTCAATATTTTTCAACATTTATCCTGATATGTATGTATTTGCCCTGAATTATGTTTTAAATTATAGATTCAAAATGTTAATGCATGTAAGAATCTAGTTTCTCACACTGTTTTGACTGCACAGGACTGAACCTACCAGGGACAAACAAGACATTTTCCCCATATAAACATCAAATTAACAATTTCTATTTCATATAAATGCTGTACTTTTGAACTTTCTATTCATCAAAGAATCCTGTTATTTTTTAATTTCAGGATTTTACAATACGATTTTACAATATGAACACATTTTACAATACGATATATAAAATAAAATATATCTCAATATTTTTGTATGTATTTGCCCTGAATTACATTTTAAATAATAGATTCAAAATGTTAATGCATGTAAGAATCTAGTTTCCCATACTGTTTTTCACTACATGAACAAATACAAATTACATTATATGCACCAATATAGCATCATAATAATCAGCAATATTTACCTACATATATTTTAACACATTTAGGTAAATGAAAAAGACCATTTCCTGGAACATTTCTGAGAAATATAATCTGAAATGGGCAGGACAGTTTGAAATAATTCATGAACGTAAATCTTCTTTTCCGCCACTGAAATTTAAATCAGAGACACCATAAAAACGTCCATATTTTTACCTAATCAACAAATAAAAAGCACATTAAAATCATTGATGAATATTCAAATATCTTGTGAATATTCAATATATCGGCCAGCCAAACTTGTAAACCAGTTCACACTGTCAGGGCCGGCCCATGGCATAGGCGGAATAGGCAAATGCTAGGGGCGCCATTCATCCATAGGGGCGCCAAAATGTATTACTGATACTATTTTATTCATATTCATATTTCTGTCCCAAACAGAAATAAGATAATTCTTCTCACCCCATTTGGCAGATAATTGTGCTCGTTTTAAGCTAAAACTCACTTCATTTAGATTTTTTCCCCCAGAAAACAAGGAAAAAATTATCTAATGTCATTTTACTAGTAAATACATCTTGATTTAAGAATTTTTTGATGTTTGGACTGGACACAAGAAAAAAATACTAAATAAGAAGAGCATTTTTTGCAGTAAAAAGACGTAAAGTGGTGTAATGAATGAACAGTTTATTTAATTGCATAGTAGTAAAATACTAATCTACGCTAATTAATTCCAGTTTTACCTTAAACTATATGCAAGCAGCGGTTCTGGGTTCTCCAGTGGCCACAGATAGTGTATTTTGTCAAAAAAAAAAATCTGATTTTTAAACGCATGTAATATAACTTTTTTAATAGCCTAATGTTTTTATTCTACAGTTGCGCAGTTTTAATGGGACATATGGACATTTTAAAAAGTATTTGCCCAAATTAGTAATGATATTTATATACAGGTTTATTTAAAATAGCAACATTTTATGTAAATTTCACATTAAATATCTAAATTTCTCATTTTAATTCATGGTGAAAACATGAATGTGCATATTAGTGGAAGTTTGCTGCTATCTACTGGAAAACAAACACTTTTGCTAGTTCTCAATAGTCTGTGCATGAATGCTAGATGCAATTACTTGTTATTTGTGTTTAGGCTGTAATGTGGCGTAGGTGCTATTTTTGTATAGTTTAACTATCATCAGCCTTTTAAAAAAAAATTAATAATAATAATATCATGAACATAATGACGGGGTAGAATGGACTGCACATATTATAAAACAACAACAATAAAAATTTAAAAACATCAATGCATTAAAAAAATAAAACAGTACCAGTGTTTCCGCAACTTAGACTGAAAACATGTAGTGCTAAACCTTGATACAAGGGGCACCAAGTAAAATCTTGCCTAGGGCAGCAAATTGGTCAGGGCCGGCCCTGCACACTGTTAAAAACGCAATAGGCGGGTCAGTGGAAAGAAAAAAAGAAGTGCAAGGTCTAGAGACGTGTTTTTTTCAAAGTTGAACTACTTTAAACGTGAGTGCCACGTGTCATGAGCGAGATGCTGGTGAACACAGCGGTTAAAGACGCTCAACTAGCGCGTGTTTACAGTGAAAAAAAGAACAAGTAGTGCACTGGAATGGAAAAAGGAAAAAATATAGTTTTTCTGGTTTGCTGTTGTTTTAAGGCTGCGAGACATTCACCTATTGCTCTGGAAACGGCGTAGGTACCATTTACCCGCCAACAACCCATGAAAGCAATGCATCCACCCAGATCCTCAATCCTTTTCTTCTCATCCTGCACAGAAGCACAAGCAAAATCTTTCAGGATACAGTCAAAATACTGGATCTTTTACATCCTATAACGAAAACCCCTGTATTTTCCTAATTACAAATCTCAAAATCTTTTGTAGAACTACTTAATTATGTACGTATTTTGCATGCAGAAACACAAATTTGTCAATCAGTGCCTCTCTAAGGACCATTCTAATTCTTCTGGCATTCAGTCGCTGTAGTAAGTATGCAGCCTACAGCGCTAATATTGATTCAGCATGTGGTCAGCAGTCAGTTCCTCTGTCTCACATTTCAGCTGCTCACGGAGAACAGAGGAGCATCTGATACGGTCTTGTGGTTCTGTCTCTACTGGTCAGCAGTGGCTTGTAGTGTCTCGTACCTCTCTCTCCGGTTTGTGTGGGTCCATTAGGGTCACTGGTTCTCCCTGTCGGACCAGCATAGCTTGAGAGTCGCCCAGCCAGGAGACAGTCAGGCGATCAGAGGTCAGTAAGACAGCCACACCAGTGCTGCCGCTGCGCAGACGCTGAAGACGACAGAAACAAAAGAATGTTTAGTTTGCCATCCTGTGGTCACTGGGAGTAATAATTATGGTTCTCATTACTGTAATACAGTAAAATAGTTACAAATAACATTAAAACAACACTGTGATAATTTTTTTTTTTTAGATCAGCATAGACTGAACTTTTGTTCATTTTTATTGTGCTATGTTCAAAATGAACTTAACTAAATTAAATAATGTAAAGTAATAAAATAATAAATTCACATAACACTATTTTTGCAGTGGGTGCTTAATTGTCACGTAAATATTTTCACTATGCAAAAATATGTTAATGGTTAAAAAAAATGTATGTACTCATTTATATTTAATATTTTTTAAATTGTGCAATTATGTTAAAAATGTACTACACTAAAATGAAATAACAAATTTAGTTTTCCATTAAAATGCTAATAAAATAATTAGCAAATGAATAAAATAAAGTGATATTTTATTCAAAATTAATTGCACTAAATAAAATAAATGTAATTAAATAGAATTTAATAAAATAATTTAGTAGCATTTAATATTTTTATTTCACAAAAATTAAAATATTTTTTTCCTATTCTAACTAACTAAATACTTTGGCAACTATTAATTGCTTGAAAATTTCACAATGCAAAAAAAAAAAAAACTCAATGCGTCCAAAAAATTTAATTACTCAACTAAATGTTTTTACCATTTAATGACACTTCATTCAACTAATTTGGTATAATTTAAGGCTTACAAAAATTTAACATTTTCATAAAAATAATAGATAATTACTCGTTTTATTAAGTGGTATTAACTGGTCCATATAAACCGTCAAGTGCATGTCAATTATTATCAGTAAAATGAATTATTTTTTACTTGCACCGTCCGTGTCAATGAAAAAGAAAGCGCTTACTCATATCTGTACCTGTGGAGGCAGACAGAGACTTGCAGCAAGCTTGCACCGTTTTCTTACCATATATTTAAACCACAGGGGGAACATGGACTATATTTATCTGTATTTATTACAATGTAGGAACATTAGATACACATAACGGTTGCATCTTAAGAAGTGGGAGAGGTGTGAAAAGATTTATTTCCATCGTGAGTTTCCACAGAATGCACCAGCTTGACAAATAAGGGGAGAGATAATCTAACTGCTGAAACTGATTGTGCCGTTTTTTCAGAAGCAGATAGGCTAATAAAAAAAACCTGTTTAAAGGAAAACAAGTGTACTCTTCGAAGAAAGTCAACACGAATGTCAGCTCACCGAATGAGGTTTTTAAGTTGCACATACAGTCTGGTTCAAAAGCCTGAGATCACACTAAAATCTGCAATATGTTTTTACATTTATTTAAAGTGCTCCAATTATGCTATTTTAATGATTCCTCATTTTATTTTGAAGGTCTCATACAATAGTTTTACATGCATCCAAGTTGTAATTTTGATTACAACTGTATAGTTTTCTAGCACTCAAATTGATATGCTGACAATATAATTTATAAATTAGAAAAATGCAAGCATTCGCATCTCTTTTGGTTGTTCTTACCTCTCTCTTGGCTTTGATCTTGAACATGTCATCTGTTTGCGTGAAGCTGCTTTTGAAGGCTGTGGCAGCATCGCTTTTTAGCACCTCCTGCTGGCTCAGTATGATATGCAGGTGAGTGGCAGAATATATGGCAGCATCCACCCCTCCATGTCCATCAAACACTGCATAATACTCTCGATCCACACCATCCTACAGAAGAGAAACGGAAATCAGAATCATGCCTTAGACACAATTTTGGTCCAAACAGAAAAGTATTTAAAGACGGCATTATAGGGATAGGGAAAATTCTGTCATCTTTTACTCACCCACAAGTTGTTCCAAACCTGTATTGATTTCCTTATGGTGCAGAACAAAAGAAAAGATATTTTGAAGAATGTTGGTCACCAAACCAATATTTTTATTCTTTACTATGGAAGTCATATGGGGTCCATCAACTGTTTGGTTACCAACATTTTTCAAAATATCTTTTGTGTTTAGCAGATGAAAGAACTTCAAGCAGGTTTGGAACAAATGATGAGTAAAGAATGGCAGAATTTA
Source organism: Gobio gobio (assembly GCF_949357685.1). NCBI lineage: Eukaryota > Metazoa > Chordata > Actinopteri > Cypriniformes > Gobionidae > Gobio > Gobio gobio. The sequence continues at coordinate 57,197,632 of NC_137100.1, read as the reverse complement.
CATTTTAAATATAAATTGACTCCATTTATTTTGACCTTTTTATTTAAATTTTAAACAGCACTGAAAACATAGTTATGTGTATTATATTGCATTTCTTCATGTCAATAGATCTACATAAATACTACACACTGCACCTTTAAATGTCCCAAAACATTTTAACTACCAATATTATCCCGGTAGTGTTCAGCTCATGAATATTGCATATTTGGATATACACACAGAACTACAGTGGGGAGAACAAGTATTTGATACACTGACGATTTTTCAGGTTTTCCTACTTACAAAACAATTACAGGTCTGTAATTTTTATCGTAGGTACACTTCAACTGTGAGAGACGGAATCTAAAACAAAAATCCCGAAAATCACATTGTATGTGATATATAATAATTAATTAGCATTTTATTGCATGACATAAGTATTTGATCACCTACCAACCAGTAAGAATTCCGGCTCTCACAGACCTGTTAGTTTTTCTTTAAGAAGCCCTCCTGTTCTCCACTCATTACCTGTATTAACTGCACCTGTTTGAACTTGTTACCTATATAAAAGACACCTGTCCACACACTCAATCAAACAGACTCCAACCTCTCCACAATGGCCAAGACCAGAGAGCTGTGTAAGGACATCAGGGATAAAATTGTTGACCTGCACAAGGCTGGGATGGGCTACAGGACAATAGGCAAGCAGCTTGGTGAGAAGGCAACAACTGTTGGCGCAATTATTAGAAAATGAAAGAAGTTCAAGATGACGGTCAATCTCCCTCGGTCTGGGGCACCATGCAAAATCTTACCTCGTGGGGCATCAATGATAATTAGGAAGGTGAGGGATCAGCCCAGAACTACACGGCAGGACCTGGTCAATGACCTGAAGAGAGCTGGGACCACAGTCTCAAAGAAAACCATTAGTAACACACTACGCCGTCATGGATTAAAATCCTGCAGCGCACGCAAGGTCCCCCTGCTCAAGCCAGCGCATGGCCAGGCCCGTCTGAAGTTTGCCAATGACCATCTGGATGATCCAGAGGAGGAATGGGAGAAGGTCATGTGGTCTGAAGAGACAAAATAGAGCTTTTTGGTCTAAACTCCACTCGCGTGTTTGGAGGAAGAAGAAGGATGAGGTCTAACCCCAAGAACACCATCCCAACCGTGAAGCATTGTGGTGGAAACATCATTCTTTGGGGATGCTTTTCTGCAAAGGGGACAGGACGACAGCACATTATTGAGGGGAGGATGGATGGGGCCATGTATCGCGAGATCTCGGCCAACAACCTCCTTCCCTCAGTAAGAGCATTGGAGATGGGTCGTGGCTGGGTCTTCCAGCATGACAACGACCCGAAACACACAGCCAGGGCAACTAAGGAGTGGCTCCGTAAGAAGCATCTCAAGGTCCTGGAGGGGCCTAGCCAGTCTCCAGACCTGAACCCATCTTTGGAGGGAGCTGAAAGTCCGTATAGCCCAGCGACAGCCCCGAAACCTGAAGGATCTGGAGAAGGTCTGTATGGAGGAGTGGGCCAAAATCCCTGCTGCAGTGTGCGCAAACCTGGTCAAGAACTACAGGAAACATATGATCTCTGTAATCGCAAACAAATGTTTCTGTACCAAATATTAAGTTCTGCTTTTCTGATGCATCAAATACTTATGTCATGCAATAAAATGCTAATTAATTACTTATAAAATCATACACCGTGATTTTCAGGATTTTTGTTTTAGATTCCGTCACACACAGTTGAAGAGTACCGATGATAAAAATTACAGACTTCTACATGCTTTGGGCACACCTGCAAAATTGGCAGTGTATCAAATACTTGTTCTCCCCACTGTATATATGAGAGTGAAATATTCTTATTGGTTGCTTATTGGTATGGTATGCTATGCACATGGTCTTCATTCAAGGCTAGAGGAAATATGTGGCTGCCTCACCTTCAATCCCAGAAGCTGGTTAAACTCTTTCAAGATCATGTGACGATCCTCCATCTTTCTGCGAGTGTTTCTAATGGCGTGAACAGAGCAGCTGTGTGTCCGTGAAGAGGAAGAACCAGGACTGGGCAGCTGTTTCTGCCAGGCCACACCCACCTCTCTCAATTTATTTATAAAGAGGCGCTGCAGTGGCTCAGACTGTAACACTGAAGGGTCACACAGACACATACACTCATCATGATGCTACATTGATTGAATAGAAGAAGTTCCTAGAAGTCATACAGACTGAAATAATGTAAAGAGTCAACAACACAGGCATGAACTTTTCCTAGGAGAGATACGTTTTCAAACAATGTAAAAACCGTACCTTCATGTACTACAGTTGTTTGAACACTAGAAGGCAGTGCCATACAGAGAATTAAAGGTGCAGTGGGTGATTTCTGAAAAACACTGTTGAAAGTGGATCGGACCAAGCAAAGCCACTTGAAGGCAAGCCTGCAAACTTAGCCGAAAAAAGCATAATGCAAGCTTAATTTTTTTTTACTGGATGTCAATAGAGGCGCTTCACTACACTGAATAAACCGCTTTTGTGTGGAAAAGCTTAATTTTATAATTTAATGAATCGACAGCCCATTGGCTAATCTTCAAAAGTTTTCTCAAACATTTGTTTTGAATTGATCTATTTTTAGAGTTTCTCCAATGGTAAGAGCAACAGACACCTCTCATCTCACAATAAAAATACAACCTCTAGGACCGAGCACCACAACACACTTGTAGCAAATCCGCAGTGAGTGAGCAAGAGGGAGATTTGAAGACAAACTGTAGAAAGAGAGATTGCCTGAGAGACATTACATAACAGAAAAGGGTCAGAGGAATATCACTGGATAAAGAAGGGTTATGATCAGGCAAGAGCTTTAGGACCTGCACTCATATTAGAAAAGCTTTCCAGCGCTGGAGAGACCGAAGTGGGAAGGCCTGAAATGGGATGCAGAGGCTGCGTTGTTTCTGCTCAATACATCCACATCGAGTTTGCTATGTTTCAAAGAACTAAGATATGCTGTTGTTGTAAAGTTAGCTATAGTAACAGGACAGTTCATTGTTTGTCTAGAGCTGATGGAGACTAACAACCAACTCTTGCTTGTATATATGCATTATCCAGCAGCATATCACCCTGTAGCCCAAGACTGGTTTCCCACTGAAGCTAAGCAGGGCTGAGCCTGGTCAGTACCTGGATGGGAGACCAACTGGGAAAACTAGGTTGCTGCTGGTAGAGGTGTTAGTGATGCCAGCAGGGGGTGCTCACCCTGTGGTCTGTGTGGGTCCTAACACCCCAGTATAGTGATGGGGACACTATACTGTAACAAGCACCGTCCTTCTGATGAGACGTTAAACCGAGGTCCTGACTCTGTGGTCATTAAAATCCCAGGTTGTCCTTCGATAAAGAGTAGGGGTGTAACCTCGGCATCCTGGCCAAATTTGCCCATTGGCCCCGGTCCATCATGGCCTCCTAATCATATATACAGTGAGGAAAATAAGTATTTGAACACCTGAGAAAATCAATGTTAAAGGGTTAGTTCACCCAAAAATGAAAATTCTGTCATTAATTACTCACCCTCATGTCGTTGGACACCCGTAAGACCTCCGTTCATATTCGGAACACAAATGAAGATATTTTAGTTGAAAGCTGATGGCTGAGAAAGGCTTCACACAGGCCTCCATTGGCATTCAGTACATTGACACTTCCAAGATCCATGAAAGGCACTTAAAACGTCGTTACAAAGTCTATCTCACCACAGTGGCTCTACAATAATCATACAATGCGACGACAATAGTTTTTGTGCGCAAAAAAAAATCAAAATAACACCTTTATCCAACTTGTTCTTGTCTTCCGTGTGCGCCTCCACGACGCATGCGCGAGAATATGACGTAGCGCCGGTGTTCGGGAATCGATGAAATACACACTTAAGCTCCATTTTGAGCACTACGCCGAGACCTAAAGCACGATCAATGTAGAATCCAACAGCTTAGACACGCGCGTCTTCCTCTGCTCGTAAACAAATCGCTTCTGGGTCATATGTCCGAACGCCGGATCTGCGTCATATTCTCGCGCATGCGTCGTGGAGGCATACACGGAAGTCGAGAACAAGTTGGATAAAGGTGTTATTTTGATTTTTTTTTTGCGCACAAAAACTATTGTCGTCGCATTGTATGATTATTGTAGAGCCACTGTGGTGAGATAGACTTTGTAACGACGTTTTAAGTGCCTTTCATGGATCTTGGAAGTGTCAATGTACTGAATGCCAATGGAGGCCTGTGTGAAGCCTTTCTCAGCCATCAGCTTTCAACTAAAATATCTTCATTTGTGTTCCGAATATGAACGGAGGTCTTACGGGTGTCCAACGACATGAGGGTGAGTAATTAATGACAGAATTTTCATTTTTGGGTGAACTAACCCTTTAATATTTGGTACAGTAGCCTTTGTTTGCAATTACAGAGGTCAAACGTTTCCTGTAGTTTTTCACCAGGTTTGCACACACTGCAGGAGGGATTTTGGCCCACTCCACACAGATCTTCTCTAGATCAGTCACGTTTCTGGAGTTTGAGTTTGAGCTCCCTCCAAAGATTCTCTATTGGGTTTAAGTCTGGAGACTGGCTAGGCCACGCCAGAACCTTGATATGCTTCTTACAGAGCCACTCCTTGGTTATCCTGGCTGTGTGCTTCGGGTCATTGTCATGTTGGAAGACCCAGCCTCGACCCATCTTCAATGCTCTAACTGAGGGAAGGAGGTTGTTCCCCAAAATCTCGTAATACATGGCCCCGGTCATCCTCTCCTTAATCCAGTGCAGTCGCCCTGTCCCATGTGCAGAAAAACACCCCCAAAGCATGATGCTACCACCCCCATGCTTCACAGTAGGGATGGTGTTCTTGGGATGGTACTCATCATTCTTCTTCCTCCAAACACGTTTAGTGGAATTATGACCAAAAAGTTATATTTTGGTCTCATCTGACCACATGACTTTCTCCCATGACTCCTCTGGATCATCCAAATGGTTATTGGCAAACTTAAGACGGGCCTGGACATGTGCTGGTTTAAGCAGGGGAACCTTCCGTGCCATGCATGATTTCAAACCATGACGTCTTAGTGTATTACCAACAGTAACCTTGGAAACGGTGGTCCCAGCTCTTTTCAGGTCATTGACCAGCTCCTCCCGTGTAGTTCTGGGCTGATTTCTCATCTTTTTTAGGATCATTGAGACCCCACGAGGTGAGATCTTGCATGGAGCCCCAGTTCAAGGGAGATTGACAGTCATGTTTAGCTTCTTCCATTTTCTAATTATTGCTCCAACTGTGGACCTTTTTTCACCAAGCTGCTTGGCAATTTCCCCGTAGCCCTTTCCAGCCTTGTGGAGGTGTACAATTTTGTCTCTAGTGTCTTTGGACAGCTATTTGGTCTTGGCCATGTTAGTAGTTGGATTCTTACTGATTGAATGGGGTGGACAGTCTTTATGCAGCTAACGACCTCAAACAGGTGCATCTAATTTAGGATAATAAATGGAGTGGAGGTGGACATTTTAAAGGCAGACTAACAGGTCTTTGAGGGTCAGAATTCTAGCTGATAGACAGGTATTCAAATACTTATTTGCAGCTATATCATACAAATAAATAGTTAAAAAATCATACATTGTGATTTCTGGATTTTTTTTAGATTATGTCTCTCACAGTGGACATGCACCTACGATGACAATTTCAGACCCCTCCATGATTTCTAAGTGGGAGAACTTGCAAAATAGCAGGGTTCAAATACTTATTTTCCTCACTGTATACACGATTGGCTTCATCACTCTGTCTCCTCTCCACCAATAAGCTGGAGTGTGGTGGGCGTTCTGGCGCAAAATGGCTGCCGTCGCATCATCCAGGTGGATGCTGCACATTGGTGGTGGTTGAGGAGATTCCCCCTTCTATGTAACGTGCTTTGAGTGCCTAGAAAAGCACTATATAAATGTAACAAATTATTATAATTATATATATATTCTTGTGTACTGTGTGTTAATTTTTTGTTCTTCCTTGTGTTTCATTCGTTATATTGGCTCATTTTTTCACGCAAAATTATTTCTTTGCTTCAGGTATGATAAATAGACATCCACTATTGCATTGCGTGTTTGTGCATTTTGGGGGCGAAGCAATGAAGGGAGGGGTGTGTTTGTTTGGGTTGATTTAAAATATCAACAGTGTTTCTCAGAAATCACTTACTGCACCTTTAAACCACTTCAGCTCTGCACCCCCTCACAGACCCACCCGTGGGTCCAATATTGCATCATAATCGTTTGAAAAAAAAAAAGTTGTACACCACAAAACTAGACCTATATGGTATCGTTTGAAAGATTAGAACCTCAGCTTTCTTGATAACCCAATCACTTTTGCATTTATGTGACATAGAAAAAGATAAGGTCTGAATCAAATGAAAGCTCTTACCCTATTTATTTCACCGATCCAACACTTTACAGTAACGTTATTATCAAAAGAATCACAAAGATGGAAATGACTCCTTTGAACAAGCAAACACATGAGTCATATTCCTGTTCGGATCACTAACGTGATGTGGAGCTAATAGCCTCAAACGCTATATCAGCTCGTTCCTTAGGTTGTTTTCTTCAAAATGAGACCATTTTCACATGTCTGTGAGCATGCATGGCCAAATGACACTGTAATATGTCACCGATGTCCAGATCAAAACATGTGATGCAGACTAATACCCTTATTATCCTTAGTTTTGATCGTCTTTGTTAGCCGCAATTTTTTGATGACGTCATCACATATTGCGTCATACGTCAAAAAAGCTGAGTATCTCAGCTCTCTATAGACATGTCGATGATGCTTCTAGACCAATCAGAGCCCGAGATCTCCCTTTACAAATTTGAGAAGGCGGAGCCTTCTTTTTGATTTCTCAGCGGCTATGGAAAATCAATGGAGATGAGCAGGAGTTATTAGATGGTTTGCACAGATTAATCTCAATAACTTTTTTTTGGAAGGAGATATCAAGATAATTATTTTTTCCCTGCTTACTGACACCTAGTGGAATCCACAGAAACTTTCTGAAGGGATAAAGGCCAAACAGATTAAAAATTATAGATTTTCAAATAACAAATTAATTAAAAAATAAATCAAAATATGACTTATCTATGTTTATCATAAAATTGTGAATAAATACAATATAATATGTGCAATATTCCACCACTGTGTTAAAATTTAGAGTGTTTTCTGTCAAATGAGACCATTTTTTATCAATTTACTCCAATGTATGTGGGTAGGGCACTCTTTTAAATTCAGATACACCTAATTCTCTAAAAAAATTCTAAATATGCTGCAGAGCTGAAGTGGTTAAATCTTCATTATAGATTACTGATATTTATTAATTCATTAGGATTTTCTGCCTATTAGTCACTGATGTTTATGATCGACAGGCCCAAAGTCTTATTTTCTAAAGATAACTTCATATAAAAAAATAATCGTGCATGATATATATATTTTATACACACTCACACAACATACAATAACCCAAAATGTCAAAAACAGAAAAGAACAAGAATCAAATCAAGAGAATCACTCACAAACAATTCCCTGTTCATCCTCCGGTTGCTGTTCAGCATCTTTGGGGCAGTAGTGAGGTGAAAGGTCATCTTTAAGCAATTCAGTGACAGCAGCATTGCACATCGCTGCACCCAGCCAGGATGGGGCATTTCTTTAAACAAAATATAATAAAATACATCTCAAATAACTTCCAAAGTTTGAGGTCCTTACAATTTTTTATATGTTTTAAAAAGAAGTCTCTTCTGCTCACCAAGGCTGCATTTATTTCATCAAAGTACAAACAGTAATATTGCGGAATATTATTACAATTTAAAAGTAACAAAATGCTATTTGAATACATTTTAAAATTAAATGTTTTCCTCTGATGGCAAAGCTGAATTTTCAGTGTCACATGATCCTTCAGAAATTATTTTTATATGCTGATTTGATACTCATGAAACATGTATTATCATCAATGATGAAAACAGCTGTGTTGCCAAATATTTTGTTTTTTTGATGAAGTACAAAAGAACATTTGTTTGAAATAAAACTGAATCATTTGTGACATTTTGATCAATTTAATGTATCCTTGCCGAATAAAATTATTAATTTCTTTGAGGGAAAAAAATCATTTGAATAGAAGTGTACATAGAGTATGTTCAAGTAAAAATTCGGTTGACAAATGAAAATACATTTATTATGATATGTTCGTTTTTCCCTCACAAACTGTGGAATAAAAAGCACATCTTGCACTAGTGAATATGTTCTGTTTTAATATTAGATTTAGCACTTTGCCTGCTGGAGCAACAAGTGGCAAATGGCCCAACCACCCACTCATAACAACACATCTATTTAAAAAGAGCATTTGGCTGTGTGAGATATTATCTAATGACATAACAGCAAGATGTCAGAAAAGAAAACCCCTTTTGTCCTACTTATCAAGAGCTGTGGTATTGTCATGCATCTCTGACCTATATCATATCATGTAAGGGGTTAAACCTGACAAATCTGCACTGTGCAGACATTTGCATTCGGCACAGCTTCCAACAAAGAGGAAATGAAGTCTAAATGTCAGGAAGTGGGTATAACAATAGTGATTCCACAGACAGGAAGTCTGCCCTGAGAAATGCGTCAGGGGAGAGGGAGAAAAGGATACAGAAAAAGATAAAACAAAAACGCCATTGTTAATTTAAACTTTAAAACTTCTGCACCATTGCTTTCCAATGCTTGGATTGCCACGGATAGTCACTGGGAAAAAAGCACCAAATGTCTTAATCAGCTCATGCATATTGCAACATGCTGACCTGGGCCAAATACTGTCTGCAAATACCCAGAGAAAGCAAATGGGAGAGAGAGGCAGGAATGACAGGAATGAGAGAACGCTCCTCCTCTGGTTAAAGAGGACAGGTCTGTCGCAACATTTCAGGCCCACTTGTGGATTAAAAATCCTGTACATGTTTTTAGAAAATAAATTCAGGACATGCACACACAAACATGAAGCCGAGAGAGGAGTCTGCCATCTAACGGAAAATATAAATGCATTTTCTCTTCTGCAAAAACCTACATCAGGGGTTTTCAATCAGGGGCCCACAAGGGAGTGCTAGGGAATTTGTGGAAATATTTAGAGAAAAACAGTGTAAAAATAAATAAATATATACATAATAAAACATAAGGTCTATCTAACTAAATAAGTTGATTACAATTATTAAAATAAATAAAAAATGATAAAAATAAATAATTTACTTGAAATAAAATATTAATATAAAAAAATTTGAGAACCCTCAGGAGCCTGCTTAGAGAAAAACAGTGTAAAATTCTCTCTCATTTTAAACAAGATAATTAGAAGATATAACTAACTAAATAACTAAAAAATATTTTTTTAATTATTAAAATATATTCAAGTAAATAAATAAATAATAAATGAGGGAAACCTCAGGAGCCCGGAAGGGTTTAGAGGAAAAACAGTCATTTAATAATAACAATAATAATAATAATAATAATAATAAATAAAACATAAGATCTAACTAACTAAATATATAAATAGATTTTTTTTTTATTAAATCAATAAAAAATGTGTCTATAAAAATGTATTAAAGGTGCAGTGTGAAATATTAATGAGGATCTATTGACAGAAATGCAATATAATATACATAACTATGTTTTCAGTGGTGTATAAAGACCTTAATGACATAATGAACCGTTATGTTTTTATTACCTTAATATGAGCCATATCTATCTACATACACCGCGGGTCCCCTTACAGTGAAGTCGCCATTTTGCGCCGCCATGTTTCTACAGTAGCCCTAAGCGGACAAACTGCTCTACAGAGATCTAGCTACTCTCTGCTGTCTCAGAAGACGACATCTTTGTCCTGTGTCAGCCACTGTAGCTTCTCTATGCGCTTCTCAAAGGGTCTCACCGCTAGACGCTGCTAACATTTACACAGTGCACCTTTAAAATAAAAACTAGATATGCAGATTATGCACGTAACAAACCTGGCTGAGAGCAGGCGGAGGCCAAGATCCAGACTCTCTCCCGTCACCTCCTGCAGGGAGACTTTACGGCTAAGTGGACTGACGGGAAGCGGATCCTCTGTGCCAAGTGGGTTTGGAAACTCCTCCAGAAAACTCTTGAGAAACTTTGCAGCATCGCCTTGCTCCGCACAACTCATTGTATGGACCTTTACCAAAGTAGGATGTCAGTGATGTCCAAAACAAACTTGAATGTTTGACTCTACACATAAAATAAATCAAATAAAATTAACACAATATAACTTCACGCATTACCACCTTCACCAGAACCTGTCTACTTTTAAAAGTACTTCAAAAAGCAATTATGTTGCTATACATTTTTCTCGGCCTATGACAGTGTTAGCCAATCAGAACCATCGGAGGTGACCCTCTGTCAATATCCAATGGCATGGTTTTGGGGGAGGGGCTACCCGTTGGTCCAAACGATAGACTGTAAAAAAATCAGGACATAGTGTCCATGATGTCCCCCATAGGAATCTGAAGAGCAGTTTTGAAGCGTAAAGTCGGGTCGAGCTGTCCGTTGCCATCTTGGCAGCGCGTCACAGTTGTCATGAAGGGCAAAATTAGCTGTATAGACCAAAACCACAATTTGTACCAGGCTGTAAACATGTTTTTTTTTCTGCTGTAAAGTTGGGCATTTTAACATGGAGCTCAATGAGATTCTGCTCCCTTCTGGAGCCTGTCTCTAGCGGCCAGTCGATGAATTGCAGTTTAAAGCTGCAGTCCTTAACTTTTTGTGCTCTAGCGGTTAATAAACAGAAATGCATGCGTCTTGCGGAAGAACATTGCGGCCGGAGCTACTTCTCTCTGTTTATGTCTCTGGTGAGTCACGCAGGGACTGTGCTCCTCCGCAACGGTTCCTACCAGACCGGTCTGAAATAGTCCCAATATAAACATTTATTATAAGTGTACCATAATGATTCAGGGTAAGACAAAAACACGGTTTGGAAAATGGATTCATGTTGTACATTTCTCAGTATGTAATTTTTGTAAATCTTGAACACAAAAAAAGTTACGGACAGCAGCTTTAAGTCACTTCTGTATTGGCTTCTAGAGAAACTGCGGGAGGTTGCCACTTGGTCCAAACCAAGCCTGCAGCACTGGTGTTACAAACTGAAGCCTCCGCGCCTCGATCGCCCCCAGGTGGTTGGTCCCAGTAAAGGTCATAACCCCCACCCTTCCGTGTATTCTAATGGACGCGAGACAAACTAAACAATTAAATTAGATTTCATATAATTTTTTTACCAATGTTGGTTTCTGTCATTTTAGGCCATTTTTATCACGCTGATTTCATTTCAATTGTTGTTGTTTTTAAATAAGTTTGATATTAGTAATTTTTTAATGCATTAAAAACGGGGGGGGGGGGGTAGACATCATGATTGACAGGGAAGATTGACAGCTTCTCTGAGTGAAGTTGTCACTGAGGCACCAACTGACTTTTTTCGGGATTTTCGGGAGGAGATCGGAGCTTTAGCTTTAATTTCTACATTTCCATAACTGCGTATTTCACACCGACATAGTGAATTGTTCTGCATCTGTGAGAGTGAGGGCAGGCTTTTGATAAATCGGCTCTACTTCCTGCTCTCTACTCTACTCGGTCCCAAATGTGGTCCATATTTGGACCTCCGGTGGCTTCACTTTTCTACAGCGGAAGAGAATGAAGTCGCGTCGCCCATATTTTTTTCCGATCTATGGTCCGAACTATAAAAGACAGGAGGTGCGTCCCAATTCGCATACTTATGCACTATTCTACTACCTTTTTAAGTATAAATAGTATGTTCACACTAATAATTAAAAAAAAGAAAAAGTGCACTTTAAATTCTAAATCAATCAACGCGAAGTGTGGAATGTTGGGACTCTTCGTGCACTCGACTGTCGCAGCTTTAATTGCGTAGCGGAGGGGGAGGGGCTATCAGATTCCGATGTTGATGACAAAATAACCTAAAGCTCATACACTACACGCCACGGTTGAGTACATAATGCATAAATACATAGTGTATACGTGCATAGTGTACAGTGCGTCGTTGGGGACACAACTGGGTTTTTTTTAACGCTTGATGATTATTTAAATATAACGAAAGAAAACATAAAGAAATGTAACGAAAGCATTGTGATATTACCATATTATCCGCAAAGATATCCATTTACTACTATTGAGGTGAGGAACTCTTTCTCTGTTGCAAAATGCAAATATGTATCTAGAATGCAGTACTACCCACATATCTGGGAACATTACTAACCTAACCCAGCAAAACTGAACTTCTTTCAAACTGCAGTGCATTGCATACAGGTAATTTTGGTTAGTTTATAACTGCAAGGATTCATGGTGTAACTTAAGCATGACTTCTTACGAATAACATTGCACGCACTGTCGCCATTTGAAAGCAGAACAACCGGGCCTTCAACTACAAATAAGCAACTGGTTAGTTTAATTAACAACATAAAAGAGAACATAGACATGCATAAACGTGCTGTATATACCTTTGCGAATGGTTGGTGTTGCTTTATGCCGACACTCCCTTTTTTCCTGACGAGTGCGGTTTGAAGTGCTCGTGCATGAACGCACGCCCTTTCAGTCACTACACAACAAAAGCCAATCCATCTGCGGAAGTCACAGGGACAGAAAGGAAGTGCAAACATAACGAAGCACAAGTGATAAGAATAAACGTGTGAGGCGCGGAATAGGATGAAGTCAATCCGTTTGGTTGTCAGATCGATTTGGCTGCCTGGGCGGAGCTAGACCTATCTTATGAATATTAATACCTTCCTTTTAATGGGCTAGCCAATGAGCGTCCAGTCATTCATGTACGTAGTTAATATTCATAAGCCAAGGTCTACTAAGCAGTGATTTCTGACGTTTTTCTTTTCTTTTTCTTTGTTTATGCAAAGATGCACTAAGATGGACAAATGCCATTGGATAGAAAAAGAAAATACATATTATACAATATTAGTATTATTGGGTAATCTCAAAATATTAAAAACTAAAATGGCCTGTCCCTAAACATATCCTCCTGGGACCCAAGAATAGACTTTTGTCCACTATAGTGGACGTTATATTTTAGTGAATTTCTCTGACATCATACATGTCACATGTCACAGTCTGGATGTCCAGTAAAGAGCACATTCGGGGCTTTGCAGGGATACCAAATGTTTGGAGGTTTCACCAGGACAACAACAACTTCTTCTTGGTCTTTAAAAATGGCTGACATTAATGTTGAGCACTCTTATGGAAATATGATCATATTTTTTAATTATAATTTAAATCTGATTAATTTTCAAATTGTTTGTTATAAATCAACATCTCAGGAAAATGTTATGGGGTTTCTAATCAAAATATGACTTTCTGTTACAGAACAGGGCATTGATTTCATAAATGACCACTGTAGAGGACGCCAGGATTTAAATCATGATTATCAGGCATTTTGGAGACATAACAAGTGAACAGGGAAAGAAATTACATATCAATATTCCTATGAAATATTAGATATTATTTTGAAAATGTTGCCAATTTTTCCTCCCATTATTACACTTCTTTTTTCATTACATGTTGCACCAAGAACACATGAATATGCAAATTAGATGCAGTGAATAGATACATTGTATTGAATGGGAAAATCCAAGTATTGTCATTTCACCCACATATTTCATAAAGTAAAATGGTATATGAATGCATTTCATTATATCTTTCATAACATAGTTCAAAATCATCTTTAAATAAAGTTTGTTTAAAAAAAAAACCTGAAACCTAAAAATTGATTGATGAGTTAAAAATAAATCCCATTGTTTTTGCCTATACATGCAATTTCATGTCATTTAATTTTTTTAACAACTCAGTCCTGGTGTCAACTACAGAGGACATATCATAACATATGAATAAAATATCATTTTTCAAAAATGTTTTTTTTCCATTTGTTTCTTATGCTCTAAACAATGTAATGACATAAAAAAATACTAAATTCAAAAAACTTTTCTGGGTCCCAGGAGGATATGACAAATGACTCAATACTGTAGTGTTTTGTATAAATGTAAAAGCAAAAAGGCTATTCAAACATGTAGTATTATTGTTAAACATGCTATTGATAGACAAGTGAAGTGGCACCTTTTTGTTTGAAACATTTTCTTTTATTTATACATTTTCTGTACTTATGGTTTGCATAATGTGATCATTTAAAAATTGCAAAATGTTGGTCATTATATACTCTGAATTAACATTTCTTTTGATATTATGGTAAAATGCATATAATCATAAAGTGTTAACCATAACATGGATGTAACTTAAAATTTGTTTTTTAACAGTGTCAGACACTGTGGCCAACAAAAAAAAACATTAAAAAATAAAAATAAAAATAATAATAATAATGGTAATGTGATGGTACGTGTAAACAGAAGAAGAAAAAAATCAGTAGTAGGCTACTATAGTCTGGTTTTTTTGTTTTGTTTTGTTACTAACGTAATTTACTAATTTGCTATTTTAGGCATTTGTTTATTTCGGATCATGTTTGTGTTTCACTGAAGTCTATGCAGTGATTTATATTGTATTTATGAAATTAATGTTGTATATTGTTGCATATATTTGTGTGTGTTAGCCAAAATAAGAAGCCACATGCATATTATTCAGAGAAAGGTGTCTAAATATCATTTAGCTTTTCAAATGATGCATTGAAAAAAAATTATGTAACTTTATTAATTATTGTTATTTTGATTAAAGATTATCAGGGCACACACTTTTAAAAAATGATGTGCATGGATAAAAAAAATATAACCATTGGAGTATTCCATTAAAACATTTCTTTGGATAAAAGCGTCTGCTAAATAAATAAATGTAAATGTATAAGCAGACAAGCAAAAAACAAAACAAAAATCAGGAAAAAAGCACAGTACAGGTTCTGTTTAACTAAAACTTTATTGCCATTTTCATCCTTTTATTTTGCACATTGAGACTAATTAAACTGGATTTAATTTTCTACTACAAGACAAATAAGCTTTACAAAACATTTTATACAAAATAAGCTGCCAGGGCTGCCATTTTGTCTTTAGGCTTTTTAGGATTCCCTCGCCCCATGGGCCTCCTCCCTCTTCCCTTTCCTCTCCCTCTGCGGGCTCCTCCGGCCCGGTGCATTGGATGCCGCATGGTCGCATGTTTCAGCTCCACGAGATCCTGGAACACAGCGTCGCAAAACACGCAGCCAGTGTGTTGCGTTTCACCATCAGGCAAAGGCGAGCGTGTCTTGTTGAAGTCCACTACAACCAGAGAGGCTTCGCAGGAATCACAGCTGTCCTGGGACACCTGCACTTTATGGGCGTGCTCGAAGAAATGCACCACCACGTTGCATTTGTTGCAGGCCATGCGCCACTTTGGGCCTGAGGTGGGATCGAAGACCAGGACGCCCGTCTCACATTCAACGCACTGGCCGATCCCAAGAG